>NC_139221.1:107874973-108464973 GCF_055691185.1 Crinia signifera
AAAATGGAGTAGAGATATTCCTGCGGTAGATAAGGACAACTGGGAAGAGGCCTTAAAAACAGTAACCTTGGCTACCAAATCAATTAGAACCCAACAAATTCAGCTGAACATTCTGCATCGGACATACATGACCCCAGAAAAAATCAGTAAATTTTCTGAAGGTTCAGGAAATAGGTGTCCTAAATGTAAGACCATAGGCGGGAATTTTTGGCATTTAATCTGGGAGTGTCGAGTATTACAGCACTTCTGGCTGGGGGTGGTGAGGGCTATGCTCAGGATGGGGATCTCTGACCTATGTATGCAACCTAGCTGTCTTGTGATGGGAATATGGCCTGCAAATGGTATGAATAAAGAGGACAGACGGCTAGTTATTAACTTGAGTGCATTGGCAAAGGTAGTAATTGCAAGATCATGGATGTCGCAAAAAGGCCCTGACATAGCGGCATGGTATACTTTAGTTAATAAAACGGCTGAACATGAGAAATATGTATATATTACAGACAAGGCAGTCGAGAAATACTATTTGATATGGGGGAAATGGTTACATTCTCAATGCACCAATTTGATCCAGTAGATACATTGTACGTGATATTTTCGATTGATCAATTAACTAAGGTTTCAGCGCTTCTTGGATTAACAAAAGAAAAAAGCAGGCACTTGTAGTCTATGTAGTATTGTTAGTATGTATTTAATTATTTGTTCGTTGTGAGTGTGGTAATAATGTAAATTAATTTAAGAGAGGAAATAGCCCAATGATATGTAAAAGGGAACTGTCAGGTCACTTCGTATCTAGAAGGGATGTATTAATGAGGATCGAGGTTATCTTGACTATGGGTAATAATGTATGAGGGTGTTATACTACTTTTAATCTTTTTTTCTTATTTTTATATAGTTTCTTCTTTTTTTTCTAAATTTTATATTCCTAAATTTTTTCTGTTTTTATATTGCACTGGTAATTATATGTAGACACAATAGCTTTTGAAATCACCCAAAAAGGAACACGTAGCCAACACTAGATTTAGCAATGGTATAAGTGACGTAAATAGTATATATTCACTGCAGAGGAATTATTCCTCCTCTACTTTTCTATTTGTAAGTCCTTTCTTTTTTTTTCCTTGTGAAGCACAGATACGTATAATAGGAATATGGTATGAATTAGGAATATTTTGATTGTACACTGGTATTAACACAGCAGTTTTGGTAGGGGATATATAGGTGAAAAGTGTTGATTATATTTACAACATGTCCAGGGTGATATGCCATTATGATAACTGGTTTATTTCCTCTCAATAGGTAATTGTCTTGTATGTATGTATGTATTTTATATGTTGTCCTTTCATGTTTGTTAATATTGAAAACTAATAAAGAATATAAAAAAAAAAAAAAAAAACCTGGTCAACACAGATGAAGAAAGTCCAGGAGCAGAGCACTGTGACCCTCCTGGAGAGGGTCATTTTGAGAGGTATGCTGCTGTTATGCTGTGTACATACGGGGGCGATTTTGTCAAATATCGCAGGCAATATGGTCGCTGAGCGACCATATTGCCCGCGATGGGAGTGTGCACCGGCAATATATCGCCGAGTGTGTGCTCCCGTTTTCTCCCCCGTAGTGATCGCTGGTCACAGGAACATGCTCCTGCGACCAGCTGATTTCCACTGCCGGGCTCCCCCGGCAGTTTCTTTTTCATTATCGACCATCTCTGGTCGCTGATGCAAACGGGACACTGAGCAATATATCGCTCATCGCGAGCGATATATCCCTCAGCGATATATCCTCCTGTGTCCACGGGGCTTAACTGCTACAAAGTGTGAGATTTAATAAGATGGGGGATTCAGAAAGTGAGAGATTTGGTGAGAAATCTCCAGTTTTTTTATAAGTGGCAATCATTTACACTTCAAAATCAAACTGGTTTTGCAGTGTAAATGATTGCAGCTTAAAAAAAACTGGAAATTTCTTAGCAAATTTCTCACTTTCTGAATCTCTCATCCTATTAAATTTCCCAGCAAGACTTCAGGCCCATACACACTAGAAGATTATCTTTCCAATCTGGCTGGTTGGAATGAAAATCTGGAAATGTTTGGAGCAAATGACAATTGACCATTTCCTCCTAAAACAGACTTTCTCGGCTCCTGATTGGCCGCTAGGCGGCCAATAGAATCATTCGGAGGAGAGGCGCGGAAGATGAAAGATCTCTGCGCCTCTTCTCAGTCCGATGCGGGGAGCTGCCGTAATCGCCGGCATCGTCGGATCAAGAGGACAGATCTTCGCAGGAGGACCTGGGTGAGTTGGATTTCCTTCCACAGGTCCCCCATGGATTACTTCAGACCCGGACGCCGCAAACATGCACCCAGACCAGGACATCAGACCAAGACCCAGGGACCTACCTACGGGCTCAAGATAGGTAAGTATCCGTATGTATGGGCTTTGGATGTATTAAAGTTTTATTTTTATTGTGTGTCAGTGTGTTTATTTGACTATTTTTATTACTGTGGAACTACAAGTGCCAGCGGGCCCTTTAATGCCCCGCATGCTGGGACTTGTGGTTCTCCAAGTCCCAGCTTGCGGGGGAGGCTTGCTGGGACTCATAGTTCCACAGTATTAAACAATAATTTATTCTATTTTTTGACACTGAATCAGCTCGATGCCCACCTCCCAGGGGCATCGAGGACAGCACCAGGCTTCAGCCTGGTCAGATAAGTCCTGGAGGGGGAGACCCCTTTATTGTGGGGGTCTCCACTCCCCCAGGGCCCCTGGCCAGGCTGGCTGGTCAGTAGGGATAAATGTTTTGGCCGCGGGACCTTATATAATAAGTGTCCCCCGGCTGTGACATTACCCTGCTGGCTGGTTTGGCATGGGGCTGGTTCTTAAAATACGGGGGACCCCTATTCATTTTGTCCCCCGTATTTTGGGAACCAGCCCCGGACCTGGAGCCTCGGGCTGGTTTTAAAAAAAAAAAAAAAAAAAAAAAATCGGGGAACCCCTATTTGTCAGGTTTCCTGATTTTTTATTACCAGCCCAGGCTCTTTCAGCCTGGTGCTGGTTATGGCTGTGGGGGGGACCCCAAACCGTTTTTTTATTTCTTTATTTTTCTATTTTTTTTTTACACCTTGCAGCCTGCATGGATCTGACTGATCCGTGCGGACTGCCTGTAGGAATTTGTATTAGTGGCCGTATATACAGCCGTTAATACAAAACAATACGATATCGGAGGGTTACAAAGCAGTTGTATTTGACTGCTTTGTAAATTCCCCTCTGGAACACGACTTTGCATATGGCTGAAACAGCCGTATGCAGTCGTAGTCATTTGTATTAAGAATACGAATACAATTTTTTTGTATTAGTATTCTTAAGGTGCCCATACACGTTACAATTATTGTATACAATATTGTATACAATATCGCATCTCATCGCATATCGGTTTTGCAATGAGATCAGATGAGATGAGATCTAGTACAAAAAGTATGTGCAGCACATACTTTTTGTACTAGATCTTATCTCATCTGATCTCATTGCAAAACCGATATGCGATGAGATGCGATATTGTATACAATTGTATACAATATTGTATACAATAATTGTAACGTGTATGGGCACCATTAGTAAATTTCCCCCATAGTGTTTTAGCAGGTCCCGTCTAACCTGTGTGAGATCTGTTTAGCTGGAAGCAGCCTGCACATGTTCTAGAGGGCCGTCTACACATATGTGGCATTCCCGTGCCCACTGGATAGTTCAGCAGGATGACCGGATTACAACAATGTGTTTACACATTGCAGTTGTACCATAAACCCTGCTACCTGCCTGAAGCTAAATGTAACAATATCCCCGTCATCCTGCTAAGGGAGTATTCAATGCGTGTCAATATTATCGGCATTATTATATTGGCACACACCTATTCAATCTTGCCCATTTTCGGATGTCTTTTTTGTCATGCAGATTCGAATTTGTGCAACGTTGAATCTGCATTGTCGTAAATGGACACTAGATGTCCATTTTCAACAAAATACACTGTGGGGTTTTAGCATCAAACGGGTAGGCACAGGTGAGGATTTGGCACAGACTTAGACAGTGACATCACGGCTTGGGTCCAAAACAGGGCTTGCCTGAGTTTATTGCAGCACTCAGAGCAAGAAACTAAAAAAACAGCCTTTACACTTCAGGCAAAACAGAAAATAAAACCTGCTCGTCTGAGCTCTAACTAAACAGAATAAACGTCCCTCTCTATACCAGGGCCACACTATGTGACACTGGACACACACAGCAGATATAGATCAAGTAATGCAGTACTTACAGCCTTGTCTCTCTCTAGCAGCAGCTTACTGCCTCCAACACCCAGGGAGAGAGAGAGCTCTATGGAAAGGGCTGACTCCTTTTTAAAGAATCAGGTGCTCTCCTGATTACCAGCCCAGGACAGAACACCCTTTGTAAGCCGGAGCTTACCACACAGATTGAAATAGCCTGCAGTCTATATGCCATAAGACAGGATTCTAGGGGAAAGGTACCTGCCGTCTATGACTTTCCCTGCCACTGTCTTACATACCCTCCCCCTCTGTTCGAACCTATGGGGTCGGACACTGTCTGCCAACTGGCAGTATGTTCGGGATAGGGCATCGGCATTACCCTGAAGCCTTCCTGCTCTGTGTTCCACTGTAAATTTGAAATTTTGCAAATTGAGAAACCATCTCATGACCCTTGCATTTCTCTCTTTGGCTTGGTACATCCATGTAAGTGGGGAGTGGTCAGTGATTAATCTAAAGGAGCGTCCTAAGAGATAGTACTTTAGGGATTCAAGGGCCCACTTGATTGCTAATCACTCCCACTCGACTATACTGTAGTTTCTCTCCGCAGGTGTGAGCTTCCTGCTCAAATATGTTACCGGGTGTTCCTCTCCACCAACTTCTTGGGAGAGGACAGCACCTAGTCCCACATCAGAAGCATCAGTCTGTACGACAAACTCTTTTTTAAAATCTGGAGTGATCAGGACTGGTTGATTACAAAGGGCCACTTTTAATTCTTGGAATGCCCTTTCAGCCTCTGGGTTCCAGCTGACCATAACTGCCTTACCTCCTTTGGTAAGATCGGTTAGGGGCGCTGCCATGGTTGCAAACTGGGGAATGAACCTACGGTAATACCCCAGAATTCCCAAAAAAGCCCTGACTTGTTTTTTTGTCGCAGGACGAGGCCAGTCTTGGATAGCCTCCACTTTATTTATTTGAGGCTTTATTATACCTCTCCCGATAACATACCCCAGGTAACGTGCCTCCTCGAGGCCTAAAGTACACTTTTTTGGGTTCGCTGTCAACCCCGCCTCTGAGGGAATTTAACACCGCCTGGACTTTGGGTAAATGACTCTTCCAGTCATCACTAAAAATTATGATGTCGTCTAGATATGCCGAGGCATACTGACGATGGGGTTTAAGAACAATGTCCATTAACCTTTGAAAAGTTGCTGGAGCCCCATGCAACCCAAAATGCAAACAGAGATATTGAAACAGACCATCGGGGGTGACAAACGCTGTTTTCTCTTTGGCACTATCGGTAAGAGGTACTTGCCAGTAACCTTTAGTTAAGTCGAGGGTAGAGAAATATCTAGCATGACCAAGTCTTTCAATTAACTCATCAACTCTTGGCATTGGGTAGGCATCAAATTTTGATACCTCGTTCAGCTTCCGGAAGTCATTACAGAAGCGCAATGAGCCATCTGGTTTTGGAATTAACACAATCGGGCTTGACCACTCACTTTTAGACTCCTCGATAACCCCGAGGTCTAACATTTTCTGGACCTCCCCAGATATGGCCTGTCTACGCGCTTCTGGTACTCTATAGGGTTTTAAGCGTACCCGAACTCCAGGTTCGGTGTTAATGTCATGTTTTATGGCTGTGGTGCGCCCTGGAAGTTCTGAGAACACATCATAATTCCTTTGTACTAACTCTTTAGTTTCCTGCTTCTGGGATTTGGACAGGGTCTCTGACACCCGCACCTCTGGGCTATCACTAGAGGGGGCACTTACAGCTGTCAGAGTCTCTCTGTCTTTCCAGGGTTTAATTAAGTTCACATGGTACAACTGTTCTGGCTTCCGTTTACCTGGTTGATACACTTTATAATTTACACTTCCCACTTTATCTACCCGATACAGTAGATCCTGGTTAATGGCCATATATGGGAACTCTTTGTCAGCATTGGGGTATTGGGGCTCACCATTTATGACTTTAGGATTTTCCCTAGCTCTTAATAAGGTGGGATCTCTAAGTTGAGCAGTCCCAAAATTATCACGTGACATCTCTAGCTCAGGCATGTCACCCGCTTCTTCCTGCTCCTCAGCTTCACCTGCAAAAACAGCTAGGGGAAAACGGTCAGATTCAATAGTGGTCACCCCTACCGTTTGAACCTCAGTATCCTGATCAAAAGGCTCAGGACTAATCACAGGGCACACATTCTCATTATTAACAGCATTTCTAGTGCAGTGTACATTCTGTTTCCACAAGTCCCAGAACAATGGGAAGTCTCTTCCCAGGATCACACTATGCATCAGGGTCTCTACCACGCCCACTTCATGGGACACAGTTCCACAAGTACTCTTTAGCTGGACTAAAGCTGTGGGATACTCCTTGGTGTCCCCATGTATGCACAAGACCCCTATGTAACGTCCTGTGAGTGTCCCAGGGTCTACCAAGCTGGCATGGATGAGAGTAACTAAACTCCCAGAGTCCAGTAGAGCCCTCCCGGGATAACCATCCACCTTTACATGACATATTTGCTGTCCAGTTTCTGACACAGTCTCAGCAGAGAAAACAGAACGTGCATATAAAGAGCTTCGCCTGGCTGTATCACACTCCATTGGCTCAGAAGTAAGGGGGCAATTGGCAGCAATATGCCCAGGTCCATGACAACGCCAACACTGTATGCGGCCCCAGTCTTTTTGCGACCCAGGTTTGGACCCTACTGTCCCTTGGGAACGCCTCTCCACTGTTTGTTCCCCATCTAGGCCACCTCCCTTTACAACATTATTCACCCCTCTAGTAAACGGAACAGTCTTACCAGATGATCCGGCCGCTTTGCTGTTCTTGAGGGTGGAATGTCCAGGAGGCACTTCTTGGATTAGATTTTCAGTAGCTCTGTACCTCTCAACCAAGTTAACAAACCCCTCGGCATCATTAGGGTCGCCCTGACCGACCCAGCGCTGAACCTTTGGAGGTAAGGAACAACGATACTTGTCCAGCACGACTCTCTCCACGATCTGCGCTGGTGTAGACTCCTCTGGCTGTAGCCATTTCCTTACCAGGTGGACCAGGTCATACATTTGGGACCGCGCAGGTAACTGTTCAGAAAAAGTCCAGTTATGCACCTTCCGGGCACGCACACTCATGTTTACGCCTAAGCGAGCAAGGATCTCTCCCTTGAGTTTCGCGTAGTCCTTAGCATCCTGCTCACTCAGATCAAAATACGCCTTTTGTGGTTCTCCAGTTAGAAAAGGTGCTACCACACCTGCCCATTGATCCACGGGTAACTGTTCACGCTCTGCTACACGTTCAAACACTGTAAGATAGGCCTCTACATCATCCGTGAGAGTCATCTTTTGCAGAGACTTCTGTACTGCAGCCCGTGTGGTTGGAAGCAAGGGTTGGGGTGTTTGCACACTCTGCACCACACTCTTAGCCACATTCTGTATTTGCTCTTGTAATTGCAGATTAGTTTGCTGCTGTTCCTTTAAGGCTTGTCTGTTGGATTCAAGCAGCAAAACATTGGTTTCAGCCTGGGCACGCATGGCCTCCTCATGCACCTTTTGCTGATGTGCGTTGGCCTGCCGCTGCAGCTCATTTGCCTGCACCAAGTGTTTTAAAAGGTCCTCCATTTTAACAGTCTCCTGTTGCAGTGTTACAGCAGCCTTCAGCCAGGACATACAAGTATCAGCGCACTCCAGACACTCACTTGTGGCTGGTTGCCTTTAGCAACAACTTCCAGCTTGCTGTAGCAAAAGTCCTATAGTTCGATGTATGTCTCTTTAACCCCTTCCTGACAGAGCCAGTTTTTGCGTTCCTGACAGAGCCCTTTTTTTCAAATCTGACATGTCTCACTTAAGTGGGGATAACTTTTTTTTGCTTTTACTTATCCCAGTGGTTTTGAGACTGTTTTTTCGTGACACATTGTACTTCAAATTAGTGGTAAATTTGGGTCGATACAGTCTGTGTTTTTTTGTGAAAAATACCAAAATATCGTGAAAAAATGGAAAATTTAGCGATTTGCAAAATGTTAAATTTTCTGCTTGTGAGACAAATAATCTTACCACTCAAAATAGTGAATAACTAACATAGACCATATGTCTACTTTATGTTGACATCATTATTTCAACTTCCTTTTCATTTTTTGGGACACTAGGAGGCTTACAATATGAATAGCAAATTCTCAAATTTTCAAGAAAATTTCAAACACTGATTTTTTTAGGGACCAGTTCAGTTCTGATGTGACTTTGAGGGACTTGTATGTGAGACACCCCCATAAATGATGCCATTTCAAAAACTGCACCCCTCACAGTATTCAAAACAGCATTTTGGAAGTTTGTTAACCCTTTAGGTGTTTCACAGGAATTAAAACAAAGTGTAGGTGAAATTTCAAAATTTCTTTTTTTTTGCAGATTTGCAATTTTAATACATTTTTATAAGGAACACAGTACATTTTACTAGAGAAATGTGACTAAAAATTGATTCCCCCAATTCTTTTGTTTTCATAAATATCCTATATGTGGCCCTAGTGTGCACGGTGACCAAACCACAGGCTTCATAATAGAAGGAGCACCTACTTGATTTTGGAGCCTCCTTTTTATGAGATTATTTTTTAGGCACCATGTAGGTTTCAAGGCACCATAAGATGCTAAAAGTTAGGAACCCCCCCACAAGTGACCCCATTTTGCAAACTACACCCCTCAGGGAATTCATCTAGGGGTATAGTGTACATTTCAAACCCCCAGGGGTTTCACCAATTGTGGTACAACTGGGCAGTGAAAATGAAAAATTATTTTTTTTACACAAAAATGCAGTTCTGGCTCCAAATTTGTCATTTTCAGAAGGTATGAAGGAGACAAAGCACCCCAAAATCTGTGCCCCAATTTCTCCCGAGTACGGCAATGCCTCACATGTGACCAAAAAATACCAGTTGGGTGCATGGCAGGACTCAGAAGGGAAGGAGTGATTTTTGGATTTTGCAGCTCAGATTCTGGTGGAATTTTGGTGGGTGCTATGTCGCATTAGCAAGACCCCCCAAGCACCAATACAGTGGAACCCCCCCACAAGTCACCCCATTTTGCAAACTACACCCCTCAGGGAATTCATTTAGGGGTATAGTGTACATTTCAAACCCCCAGGGGTTTCACCAATTTTGATACAAGTGGGCAGTGAAAATGAAAAATTACATTTTTTTACACAAAAATGCAGTTCTGGCTCAAAATTTTTCATTTTCAGAAGGTATGAAGGAGAAAAAGCACCCCAAAATCTGTGCCCCAATTTCTCCCGAGTACGGCAATGCCTCACATGTGACCAAAAAATACCAGTTGGGTGCATGGCAGGACTCAGAAGGGAAGGAGTGATTTTTGGATTTTGCAGCACAGATTCTGGTGGAATGAATGGTGGGTGCTATGTTGCACCAATACAGTGGAACCCCCCCACAAGTCACCCCATTTTGCAAAGTACACCCCTCAGGGAATTCATCTAGGGGTATAGTGTACATTTCAAACCCCCAGGGGTTTCACCAATTTTGATACAAGTGGGCAGTGAAAATGAAAAATTACATTTTTTTACACAAAAATGCAGTTCTGGCTCAAAATTTTTCATTTTCAGAAGGTATGAAGGAGAAAAAGCACCCCAAAATATGTGCCCCAATTTCTCCCGAGTACGGAAATGCCTCACATGTGACCAAAAAATACCAGTTGGGTGCATGGCAGGACTCAGAACGGAAGGAGTGATTTTTGGATTTTGCGGCTCAGATTCTGGTGGAATTTTGGTGGGTGCTATGTCGCATTAGCAAGACCCCCCAAGCACCAATACAGTGGAACCCCCCCACAAGTCACCCCATTTTGAAAACTACACCCCTCAGGGAATTCATCTAGGGGTATAGTGTACATTTCAAACCCCCAGGGGTTTCACCAATTTTGATACAAGTGGGCAGTGAAAATGAAAAATTACATTTTTTACACAAAAATGCAGTTCTGGCTCGAAATTTTTCATTTTCAGAAGGTATGAAGGAGAAAAAGCACCCCAAAATCTGTGCCCCAATTTCTCCCGAGTACGGCAATGCCTCACATGTGACCAAAAAATACCAGTTGGGTGCATGGCAGGACTCAGAACGGAAGGAGTGATTTTTGGATTTTGCAGCTCAGATTCTGGTGGAATTTTGGTGGGTGCTATGTCGCATTAGCAAGACCCCCCAAGCACCAATACAGTGGAACCCCCCCACAAGTCACCCCATTTTGAAAACTACACCCCTCAGGGAATTCATCTAGGGGTATAGTGTACATTTCAAACCCCCAGGGGTTTCACCAATTTTGATACAAGTGGGCAGTGAAAATGAAAAATTACATTTTTTTACACAAAAATGCAGTTCTGGCTCAAAATTTTTCATTTTCAGAAGGTATGAAGGAGAAAAAGCACCCCAAAATCTGTGCCCCAATTTCTCCCGAGTACGGCAATGCCTCACATGTGACCAAAAAATACCAGTTGGGTGCATGGCAGGACTCAGAACGGAAGGAGTGATTTTTGTATTTTGCAGCTCAGATTCTGGTGGAATTTTGGTGGGTGCTATGTTGCATTAGCAAGACCCCCCAAGCACCAATACAGTGGAACCCCCCCACAAGTGACCCCATTTTGCAAACTACACCCCTCAGGGAATTCATCTAGGGGTATAGTGTACATTTCAAACCCCCAGGGGTTTCACCAATTTTGATACAAGTGGGCAGTGAACATGAAAAATTACATTTTTTACACAAAAATGCAGTTCTGGCTCAAAATTTTTCATTTTCAGAAGGTATGAAGGAGAAAAAGCACCCCAAAATCTGTGCCCCAATTTCTCCCGAGTACGGCAATGCCTCACATGTGACCAAAAAATACCAGTTGGGTGCATGGCAGGACTCAAAAGGGAAGGAGTGATTTTTGGATTTTGCAGCTCAGATTCTGGTGGAATTTTGGTGGGTGCTATGTCGCATTAGCAAGACCCCCCAAGCACCAATACAGTGGAACCCCCCCACAAGTGACCCCATTTTGCAAACTACACCCCTCAGGGAATTCATCTAGGGGTATAGTGTACATTTCAAACCCCCAGGGGTTTCACCAATTTTGATACAAGTGGGCAGTGAAAAAGAAAAATTACATTTTTTACACAAAAATGCAGTTCTGGCTCAAAATTTTTCATTTTCAGAAGGTATGAAGGAGAAAAAGCACCCCAAAATCTGTGCACCAATTTCTCCCGAGTACGGCAATGCCTCACATGTGACCAAAAAATACCAGTTGGGTGCATGGCAGGACTCAGAACGGAAGGAGTGATTTTTGGATTTTGCAGCACAGATTTTGGTGGAATGAATGGTGGGTGCTATGTTGCACCAATACAGTGGAACCCCCCCACAAGTGACCCCATTTTGCAAACTACACCCCTCAGGGAATTCATCTAGGGGTATAGTGTACATTTCAAACCCCCAGGGGTTTCACCAATTTTGATACAAGTGGGCAGTGAAAAAGAAAAATTACATTTTTTACACAAAAATGCAGTTCTGGCTCAAAATTTTTCATTTTCAGAAGGTATGAAGGAGAAAAAGCACCCCAAAATCTGTGCCCCAATTTCTCCCGAGTACGGCAATGCCTCATGTGTGACCAAAAAGTGGCAGGACTCAGAAGGGAAGGAGTGATATTTGGATTTTGCAGCACAAATTCTGGTGGAATGATGGTGGGTGCTATGTCGCATTAGCAAGACCCCCCAAGCACCAATACAGTGGAACCCCCCCACAAGTGACCCCATTTTGCAAACTACACCCCTCAGGGAATTCATCTAGGGGTATAGTGTACATTTCAAACCCCCAGGGGTTTCACCAATTTTGATACAAGTGGGCAGTGAACATGAAAAATTACATTTTTTTACACAAAAATGCAGTTCTGGCTCAAAATTTTTCATTTTCACAAGGAATGAAGGAGACAAAGCACCCCAAAATCTGTGCCCCAATTTCTCCCGAGTACGGCAATGCCTCACATGTGACCAAAAAATACCAGTTGGGTGCATGGCAGGACTCAGAAGGGAAGGAGTGATTTTTGGATTTTGCGGCTCAGATTCTGGTGGAATGAATGGTGGGTGCTATGTGGCATTAGCAAGACCCCCGAAGCACGGTGAAATTATGAACCTAATATTCCATAGATGTGTGGTATATTTTAAAACACTCCTTTATACATAGGCCGGGTTTGTCGGGGCAAGTGTCACACTGGAAAATAGTTTGCTTTCTTATTCCCTTTTTATAGCAAACTTTGCACCTTTTTTGTGTCCTGCCCTTTTTTCCAGTGGAGGGGATTTCATCAGGAAAATGCTGCCCTGGTACAATACGGGGGCCAGTACTAGAAGTACTGGGGCCCTCTGCCTGCTGGTTCCCAAATATTAGGCCCTTTATGACTTCCTCTTGAAAGTGCATAAATGTCCCCCTCTGGCCGGTAGAACGGAATAGCACGTAAGCGTTATACAGTGCCATCTGGATGATATACACGGCCACCTTCTTGTACCAGATTTTTGTTTTCCGCAGGGCACTGTACGGCTTCAGTACCTGATCTGAAAGATCCACTCCGCCCATGTACCTATTGTAATCCAGGATACAATTAGGTTTTGAGGTGTGGGTACTGGTACCTCGTACAGGGATGGAGGTGGTACTGTCTCCGTGAATTGTTGTCAGTATAAGGACATCCCTCTTGTCCTTATATTTGACCAACAACATATTTTCGGTGCATATTCCCCTGCTTTCACCCCTTCTCATTACTTGGGCAATGTGCGTTTTTGGGAGGCCTCTTTGGTTCTTGCGCACAGTACCGCAAGCTGCTGTACCTCTTGAACCAAGGGCCTTAAACAGGGGGATGCTGGTGTAAAAGTTATCCACATAGAGGTGATAACCTTTATCCAGGAAGGGGTGCACTAAATCCCAGACAATTTTCCCACTAACACCTACGAGGGAGGGGGGGCATTCTGGCGGTTCAATTCTTGAATCCTTCCCTTCATAAACCCTAAACCTGTGGGTGTACCCTGAGGTGCTTTCACACAGTTTATACATTTTTATGCCATACCTTGCCCTCTTACTGGGAAGGTACTGGCGGAATTTAACCCTTCCTTTAAAATGTATAAGGGACTCGTCGATACAAATAAATTTTTCAGGGATGTACACCTCTTCAAATTTGGCACTGAAATGATCAATGACCGGCCTGACTTTGAATAGCCGGTCAAAGGTGGGATCATCTCTGGGTGGGCACTGTGCATTATCGGTGTAATGTATAAATTTAAGAATTGTCTCAAATCGAGTCCGGGTCATGGCCATACGGTAAAATGGAGTACTGTACAGAACATCTGTACTCCAATATTGCCTAATTTCTGGCTTTTTTACTATGCCCATATGAAACACCAGACCCCAAAACGTCATCATCTCTACTGCATCTACAGGGGTCCACCTAGCAAATGATGACGTGGGGTTTTGAGCAATAAACTGCTGGGCATATAAATTAGTTTGGTCCACCATTAAATTTATAAAATCATCAGAGAAAAATAATTTGAAAAAGTCAATTTCTCTGAGACCTGTGGAATCAAATTGGATTCCTGGCATGGCCAAAAACTCAGGAACCTGGGGCTCAAAATTGTCTGGTGGTGGGGTCCATACGAGATCAATTATTGGGGGGGGGGGGGGGTCTCAGCTGCTCTACGGGGGCGTCTTTGAGGGGGTCCCTCATCACCAGAGGAGGAAGAGGAGCTTAAGGCGAATCCTTCAAATTCCCCGCTTGCATCACTGGCTGTGTCAGAGTCAGAAGCAAGCATGGCATATGCCTCCTCCACTGAATACATTCTCCTGGATGACTGGGAGGACATTTGGGAGGACATTTTTATTTTTGTGTTACTGGTAGTGAAATGTTTCAACACGTGTATAGTGTAGGGGGGGGGTACAAACTTTATTTCAATCCGGGGGGTATGTAGTGTGTAGTGTGTATGTGGTGCAGAAAAAAAAAAATACTTTATACCAATAAAAAAAAAAAAAAAATGAAGGGGTTAAAAATAAAAAATTTAAGGGGTTAAAAAAAAAAAAAAGGTCCTGCGCCAAAAATTGAGCACAGATGTTGGTCACTAACGTCTGTCACTGAACAGCGCTCAAAGGCAACAGGAATTTGATCAAAAAAAAAAAATATAGATCAACCCTGTGCCGAAAAAGATGATCAGTGATGTACGTCACTGATCAGCGCACAGCGGCCACAGGACACCCACAAAATCACAGTGTGTGTAAAAAAAAAATTAAAAAAAGACCCCACAGCACACACACAAAAAAAAAAGGTGATCAGTGATGCGACACTGATTACCAGTGAGGTGCAGCAGGTGCACAACCTTTGGTGCAACTGACAGGTATATATAAAAAAAAAAAAACCTCTGTACCCCCAAAAAAGTTGCTGATCACCTCAGATATAGTGATCAGCACAAAAGGCGGGGGCAGCAGACACAAAATTTAGCACTCTCTATCACTCTCTGTCACTATCTCTCTTTATCTCTCTATCTCTCACTATCTATCACTCTATGACACTGCAGCAGCAGCACTGACAGGTATATCTATATATAAAAAAAAACCTGCGCCCCCAAAAAGTTGCTGATCAGTTAATTTATACTGATCAGCACAAAAGGAGGGGGCAGCAGTCAGTTATATCAAAAATATATAGCACAATCTGTCACTATCTCTCTCTATCTCTCTCTCTCTATCTCTCTATAACTATCACACTGCAGCAGCACAAAATATAGCACTCTGTCACTAGGCCTCTCTATCTATCTCTCTCTCTCTATCTCTCTCTATCTATAACTATATCACACTGCAGCAGCACAAAATATAGCACTCTCTGACACTATCTCTCTCTATCTCTCTATAACTATCACACTGCAGCAGCACAAAATATAGCACTCTGTCACTAGGCCTCTCTATCTATCTCTCTCTCTCTATCTCTATCTATAACTATATCACACTGCAGCAGCACAAAATATAGCACTCTCTGACACTATCTCTCTCTCTATCTCTCTCTATCTCTCTCTATATCTAGCTAGTACACTGCAGCAGCACAATTTCACAGGAAGGCACAAGTAGCAACAGGATCCAGGAAGCAGTGATGAAGCAGCGATCAGGTAAGTATGGAGCAAGTATGGAGCAAGGTTCTGGTCAGTATGGCGGCAGGGGGGTACGGTGACCGCACTGCACGCTATTCCAGACCGGAATGGCGTCTGCAGTGCAGTCACCGTTAGTTTAAATCCCCCTCCTTGGCTGTGATTGGTCCGTCGGTCCGACGAACCAATCACGGCCTTTGGGGGCGGGCGGGGTGAGGTGGGGTGACACCAGTGTCACCCTTACACCCCGCGGTGATTGGTGCTGTACTTTACAGCACCAATCACCTCTGATCCCGTGTCACCGGCGAACGTTATTCGCCGGTGACACAGGAAAACGCTGTAATTGGCTGTTCACACTGAACAGCCAATCACAGCGATCGCCGACGGGGGGGCGGCATCGCAGCCCCCCCTGGGCATGCACGGACATGTCTGCTGTCAGGGACAGCAGACATGTTGAAACTGTCACCGCGTCTATAGACGCGGTGACAGTTAAATGCCATGACGTACATTTACGCCATGTGTCGGGAAGTGCTTCCCGACCATGACGTAAATGTACGTCAAATGTCGGGAAGGGGTTAAGTGAGATGCTTGCTCGCATTCTCCACCATATGTGGGGTTTTAGCATCAAACGGGTAGGCACAGGTGAGGATTTGGCACAGACTTAGACAGTGACATCACGGCTTGGGTCCAAAACAGGGCTTGCCTGAGTTTATTGCAGCACTCAGAGCAAGAAACTAAAAAAAACAGCCTTTACACTTCAGGCAAAACAGAAAATAAAACCTGCTCGTCTGAGCTCTAACTAAACAGAATAAACGTCCCTCTCTATACCAGGGCCACACTATGTGACACTGGACACACACAGCAGATATAGATCAAGTAATGCAGTACTTACAGCCTTGTCTCTCTCTAGCAGCAGCTTACTGCCTCCAACACCCAGGGAGAGAGAGAGAGCTCTATGGAAAGGGCTGACTCCTTTTTAAAGAATCAGGTGCTCTCCTGATTACCAGCCCAGGACAGAACACCCTTTGTAAGCCGGAGCTTACCACACAGATTGAAATAGCCTGCAGTCTATATGCCATAAGACAGGATTCTAGGGGAAAGGTACCTGCCGTCTATGACTTTCCCTGCCACTGTCTTACAACACGTAGATCGACAAGTTTTTTGCCAATCGACGTGTTTTCAGACTTTTGGAATGTTTCCAATAGTCACAGATTGAATAGCTGTTGTCGAATTTGCCTAAATAAATTAAATAACCCCCTAAAAATGTGTGAACCCAAGAAGGTGTATCCAGGAATGGGTAAAAGCTGCAGCAGGTTGTTTGGTTGTGACATCAGGTGAAGATACTGTAGGTGAGTGCCTTTATTTTATTTATTTACAGTTTCTAACATACGCTCCAAGTGTACTGATTTAGCTGGTACAGTACCGTTTTTTAACTGTCTGTACCGGCTTAAAAGAAATATACCAAATGTACCGATTTCTGATGATTTGCGGTCAGATCGGGAATTCTGGTCGGATCGGGAGTCTAGCAATGCAGCAGCACCCGTTCCCCATCTCTTGAGGTCCAATCAGGGCAGCGGTCCAATCATGGCAGCCAGCTTAATGATAAAACATCACCCGTCAGCATGCGTTCCACCTGCAGTAGAACGCACACACGCTGTTGCCACGTCACTTCCGGGTGCCGCGGCTTGTCAGCGCTGGAGCCTTTCCTCCTCCTTCTGTGCGCCGTTGAGATATCTGGACCCTGGAAGTGGTGCAGCAGAGCCACGTCTGTGGCTGGATTCGGAGTCGCCAGTCGCTGGTCGCAGCAGTGTCTCACAGTCAGCTCATACTGGATACACTTAAATTAATTATACATTTTAAGTTAATGATTGCCCATCAGTCCCTTAACTTAAGATGACAATTATATATGTTATTCTGTTGCCCCAGGTGCCTGATCTAACATCTATGTATATAACTGTAAATATGTGTGTGGGGGGGGGGGGGGGGGGGCTTCAGCACAGATGGATTAATCAGAATCACTCAGATACTAATTAAGTCACCTGTGCTCAAGCCTGGATATCACTAAAACCTGTACTGTTGGGGCTATTTCACATGCTCCGGCTCCTGTCTGACGGCAAAATCCCACACGGCCAGGAAGCCGTGCCGCACACCGTAGTTAGTAATGGACACAAATGTGTCCATTCACACGGGACGGCCACGGCCCGGCCGCCGGGTTTTGGCCATCCCCTCCATTGTACACTACTGTGCGCGGCACAGCTTCCTGGCCGTGTGGGATTTCGATGTCCGGCAGGAGCCGGAGCGTGTGAAATAGCCCATAGGCTGGTTTCACACACTCCGGCTCCTGCCGGACGGTGAAATCCCGCACGGCCAGGGAGCCGTGCCGCACACACTAGTTGTGAATGGACACTATTGTGTCCATTCACACGGGACGGCCACGGCCCGGCCGCACGGCTGCAGCCGGATCCCACCACTGGAAGGGACGGCTGCCGGGCTGTGGCCATCCCTTCCATTATAAATTAGTGTGTGTGGCACGGCTCCCTGGCCGTGCGGGATTTCACCGTCCGGCAGCAGCCGGAGTGTGTGAAACCAGCCATAGTGTGCCTTGAGGACCGTGGTTGGGAATGCCTGCACTAGGGTGTGGTAGAAGAATAAAATAGTGTGCACGAAGCATGGCAAACACTGCTAGCCATGCAAGGGGACATGGTGGTCTCAGTGTCGACATTCTGGACAATTTTTTTCAAAAAACCCCATGTCAACCTTTTGACTGTCGACCTAATGACCCTGTCAACCTAGACTCATGTCGACCTAAATGCATGTCGACCAACATGCTGGTGACCTAATGATCCACACCCACTTTAGTTACACCTCTGGTGCATACTTGCCTACCCTCCCGGATGGGCCGGGAGTCTCCAGAAAATCAGGTCCCCCTCCCGGCCCCCGGGAAGACATACCTTCCAAAATGACCCATGCTAGGAGGGACACAATGCTCTGCTTCTGGACTTTTCCTCTTAATGTATGGTTGCCATCACCTGTGTTGAACAGGTTTACTAATAAGAAAGGTGTTTCACCACAGGTGATGGCAATCATACTTTAAGAGGAAAAAGTCCAGAAGCAGAGCATTGTGTACCTCCTGGCATGGGTCATGTTGGGAAGTATGGGAAGGTGGTCAAATCTTCTGCATGCCCGCCAAAGCCCAGTACCCCTGCGAAGAAATGCCGGAATTCACGGGTCCGCAGGAGGGGGGCGGTAGGCAGCCTCAAAAGTAGGTAGAGACTAGATCCCCTTCATTTTTGATTACAGGATGTGATGTTCAGTGAGGGCGGAAGTTGTTAGATGCCTTCGCCACAGATTTATATTCCCCCTCCAGGTATACGTGGACCCAGGGCATGATGGGAAAATTGTCAAAACTGAAGGGGATCTAGACACTACCCTCAAAAGTAGGCAAGTATGCCCTGGTGTCATATAAAGAATAATGATAACAGCAATAGTACTTGCAGCACTACAACTAAAAACTTATGGTGTGTAAACACGGTGAGATTACCTTGCTATTCGAGTTATGGTGTGTACAGACGGTAAGATATGGCTTCCGATGTTGCCGATATGAACATCAAAAGCCATATCGCATGCTGATCGCATGCTTTTTTATTGCTTGCGAGCCCGGTGCGCTCTCCCGTGTGAGCGCAAATCGGCAGTGAAATAGAGGGCAGGCAAGACTATATAGTGCAGATCTGCACTATATAGTCTAATTTGTGCCACTCTATCATGCCGTGCGATGCGAGTCCCCATGCGATCTGATCGCATCGGGACTCGCGTAGCATGGCATATCGCCTCCGTGTGTACACACCATTACTTTTTACATACAATCAGCTTTAGATTTGCACTATATAGTCTTTGCTGCCCTGTCTATCTGGGTTTTAATTTGTGCTGTGATGGGAGAGCGCATTGGGATTGCATACCCTCCAACTGTACCGAATTTGCCGGTACAGTACCGTTTTTTAACAGTCTGTACCGGCAAATTCAGTTTGTACCGAATGTACCGATTTTTGACACTCACACTGACTTTGCGCCGCAAAATAATTTCTGCTCCGGGCTGAGCGTTCCCGGTCCCCGCTCCATGCACTGCGGATCTCCCCCCTTGGCCTCTTCCATTCCGATGAGTGTATTGCAGGGCCGGTCCCATGTGTCATGATGTCAAATGCCGGGACCGCGCACCGTGCGCACTCACGGGAAAAGACGTCTCAGTCTCAACCCTCACTGACGGAGAAACTGAGGGTGCGAAGCCTCGAACCTCTGTGAGGGAGAGAGGTGCCAGGCCAGCCCCGGCGCTCATGATGATGTCATCTTCGCAGCGGACCATCCGGAGCCTGCCACAGTTGTCTTGTCAGCACAGCACATCAGATCCAGTGCAGGGCAAGTTGGTTTAGCCAGGGCTGCACTTTGACTAAATCCAGCATCGTGTGACGCACCTGTTTGCCTGCAACTCATGTCACATGGTGGCTTGATGGGCTGCTGGCATATTTAAATAAGTATATTAATATACTTATTTATTAAATAAGTATATTAAATATACTTATTTAATATGCCAGCAGCCCATCAAGCCACCATGTGACATGCGCTCAGCTGCATCATTTTCTGGGCCGGGGGGTAGGGTGACGGGTCAGGTGCTTGGCCAGGCTGCAAAAACTTTACCATTGAAGGATTGGAAAGTAGGCTTTGCCACGCCCCCTTTTCCAGTGACCACGCCCCCTTTCATATTGTGTACCGAATTCTTCCCCTCAGATGTTGGAGGGTATGGGATTGCAAGGTGAAAAAACCTGTGCGATCTGCATACGATTTTGACTATATAGTCAAATCTCATGCTGGATTGTGCCGTGTGTACACAGCATTAGTGTACTTAAGAAAAGTGACATTTCCAGGGATTTCATGTCGGCGAGGTTACGGTACATAGCAGTGCAGACTCCCCTGGCGACATTCAGCAGACGCTGCTATGTGTCTTTTCCTTTCCTTTTTCATCTCAATAAAGTTTAGTTTAGTGATGAGACACACAGCTAAGGAGATTGCACGAGACGTCATGTGAATTGACGTCACCCCCGTGTGTTCGCTCTACATTGCCCGGCCCAGCGCTCTTCCTCCTGAGGGGGGGCACAGTGGACGCTTCCACACGGTGTGTGTGGGGGGGGGATTAGCAGCCAGCGCCTGAACTGCCGCAGAGTGTGACTTGGCGATCCTATGGCAGACATTACACCCCAATGCTATGGAGCACTGCGATACGGTGTGAGGGTACACACACACAAACACACACTCGGGACTACATTATCTGATGTTCACCACCCCTGGGCCCCTGCCCGGTAATGGTTTGCCCCGGAGGGCTCTGGGCGGGAGCAGCCAGGCGGTGACGCAGTGGCGGCCATCTTATCCTTGTGTGTGCGCGTTGCTGACTGCCTGCTTCTGTTCTGTTGTCTCCGGGCTGTGCGGACGCTGGACCCGCTGTTCCGGCTGTGTGCGTCTGCGCCGCCCTCCCTGTGTACCACCACCGACACGGGCTAGGGGTCCCCGCTAGCTCCATCGCCTCCCTCAGGTTGAGAGCACTGCGTGGCACCGAGGCCCTCGCCCGCTCCTCCCTCTCGCAGCCGCCTCCTTCCCCTCTCCCAGCGCGACCTCCGGTCCGGACTATGGGTGGGTCGGGGTGGAGTAGGGTGCGCAGCCCGCTGAGCACTGCCGCTCACAAGCAGAGGGCTCCGCTGGGGTCCCTGGTGTTCTCTTGACATGGATCCAGCCGGAGCTCCCGCCCTCACCGCCGCCAGCCTTCCCCCAGCAGAGACCGCTGAGCCCAGCAGCAGCAGCCGCCACATAGCGATGAGCAGGACCGGTAGCCGGCGCGGCTAGGACACCATAGCGATCCCCCTCCCCCCAGCCATACACCCTGTTCGTTTCTTCTTGTCGCCTCTTATCGCGACATGACCGCCCCAGTCACTTATCGCTGAGCCTGTAGTTAGGGAAGCCTGAGAAGAATAGATCGGTGACCAGATCAGCGAGCACAGGTGCCCTTTCCCCCCTCTCCTGGTATCCCCCTGCCTCGGCACCATGGTCTCCCTCCCCGGGGGGTGTCCGCTGGACTCGCACACGGGCTTCCTCTCTGCCCCTAAGGCCGCTACCTTGGGGCGACTCAACCTGTGCTGTGAGCAGCCCACCCCAAGCTGCTGTCACAGGGAGAAATACTAGCAGCGAGTGTCCGCAGTTTAGGGGAAGGACAGGGCGCTCCTGAGGTGCAGCAGCAGCGACATCATCATCTCTCTTCAATATGTATAGGGCAGTCCTGGGGCTGGCCGCTCCATCTCTCTCCTCCACCTAAACAGGGAGGCTGCAGTAACATGCCTAGGCAGGATGGCTTTTGATTTTATGGTACAGGCTGAAAGCAAGAAACATCTTTATTTTTTCACCACCGTGCCCCTACTGTTTTAACATGTTTTTGGTTATCTGTTCATATATGTGTGTATGATGCCTCATTTAGTTTCATCAGAAAATACCACATTGTCATGGCTGTACAGCCTTTACATTTCTTGACCCTGGTAGTGCTATGGCCCTGTCACGCGTTGCCTAAGTAGTGATTTAGGTTGCATTGACCTAATTAAGTAATTTAAAGGAGGTAACATGTCTACTTTCTGTTGAACTGGTGTCCTACCTGCACATAAAAATTACCCGCAATTAGTGGCAAGTACACAGGTTACATAGGCAATAGCGGCTGAATTGCAAACATGGGGGACCCAAACTCTCGTAAGAAGCAGGCTTTGAACAGACTGCGCTCTCAGCTAAGGAAGAAGAGAGAGTCGCTAGCTGACCAGTTTGACTTCAAGATGTACATCGCTTTTGTGTTTAAAGATAAGGTAATAAAACATGCAATGGCCTATAACCTGAATCTGTATGCTACCTGGTTACTCTACTTCTGACTCTTTAGTTGATGCAACTAAAGCTGGTACACATGTAAAGATGTTCAATCTGCGAACACAAATCCTGGAAAAGTATGGGAGAATGTTTTTCAGTGTTTGGGAGCAAGTACTCAATTCTCAGACGATAATCATTCAGACAAATCGTTTAGATTTATTTGATTAACACTTATCCACACACTAGTTTTTGTCCCTTTTTACAGCGATTGGGAGTGAATAGTTTGTCATATGTTCCTACACATTACCAGATGTAGGTATTTTGATCACCACCAGACAGATTTGACATCTCTGTAGGTGTGTACCTAGCTTTAGGATGTAGCACATGACTATTAAGGGTCATTTTGGTATGGACTGAGTAAACGGGTGATTACACTTTTATGGGGTGGGGAGAGTTGCCCGATTGCCATACAATTGTTGCTCCGATTGGGTATGACTGTTACTGGTGCTCTCTACTTGTTTCTCCACATTTAGCAGCATAACCCAGGTTAAACTACTGGGTGCATTGCCAATATCTGTAATAGAACTTATCTCTTTACCGCTTTTATTTTGGTGCAATAGTACTGTATTAAGTTTAGAGGAATTTGTATCAAGTCTCTTTATTAAAATTGTCAATTAGCCCATAGGAATGAAACTTTTACTTATCATTTTGTAGACTAATGCATTGCTAATGGGACCCTGTTTGCTTCTCCCCTGGTTAGAAGGCTTGATAACATGTCCCGTTATTGCACTAGAGATTTAGGAGGGAAATCTGTATTGTCATAAATGGCGGCTGGATTGTCAAATCTATGACAGTTTCCACCGATGCCTGGACTTCCTGACTGGCGGAATGGAGTCCAAATTGAATAGGTTGTGTGACGTTCGACCTATTTAATGTCCGAAGCAGCAGCAATTTTAGTCTGGTGAAAAAAGTGGCTGGGATTGAATACCCCCCTCCCTTATGGGACTTTGTGCACCTGTAGTTGTCACTTCTTCCTTGACAGCTTGCATAATTTACATGCATGTTTTGGATGGCTTCTATATGTTGGCTGTGTGGATCGCTATCCAGTGGCTGCAGGGAAAATTGGCTGCTGGGGTAGTGGTCTGAACTGCATGAAATTATTTTTCTTTTTTTTTCTTTCTTGATTTATCTATGGAAATAGATCACTGTACAGAAATGCAATTGGATTTCAAATCTGAAGCTACTTATTTCATATAACTTTTTTTTTTTTTTTTTTTTTTTTCCCCTTCAGAAAAAGAAGTCGGCTCTCTTTGAAGTGGCTGATGTTATACCGGTTATGACTAATAATTATGAGGAAAATATTCTGAAAGGTGTGCGGGATTCCAGCTATTCTTTGGAAAGTTCCCTTGAGCTTCTGCAGAAGGATGTAGTACAGCTTCACGCACCTCGCTATCAGTCCATGCGCAGGGTAAAATCATATCTTTATTTACAGTACTTTGTTCAGTGTTCACAGGTCTAGTATGAAATTGTTCCACTTGGTACGATGGTATGTGGTCAATTTCTTTGACCGATTAATTTGTAATGGATTTCTCAGTAGTATGGTTTTCAATTTTATGACTGTATAGTCAGTAGTTCAGCATTTAATATCCAGTCACCATTAGTTTATTTTGTAATGTACAGTATCAGATGTATTGCACTGATTATACCACATATACTTTATCATCATGGTAAACTTCATGATATCTATATTTTTATAGGATGTAATTGGGTGCACTCAAGAGATGGACTTTATACTTTGGCCTCGGAATGATATAGAGAAGATTGTCTGTCTTCTGTTTTCAAGATGGAAGGGATCAGATGAGCCCTATAGGCCTGTTCTGGTAAGTGCCATAAAGAGGTTGTTACCGCAAAGGCAAAATCTATACTTTAAATGTAGAACCTGTGTAACTTTACTAATAGGCTTAAGTCAAAAACTAACAATTAGTGTCCACAATTGCAACCAAATGTATTTGTAATGCCATGGTGCTCATTTACACTTGTTTATATTGTCCTTTTATACAAGAAAGCCTCTTACAACAAAGTCATTATGCTTTATAGATCTCTCCTGATTAGGGTTGCCAATCCTGGGTTATTTTTACAATCCCGGGGATTGGTATTGAAAAATGCTCTATTCTGGGATTTCCAGCATTGGCATTCCTAAAAGAAAAACATGGAGTCTGGAACGGGCGGTGGGAGGATTCCAGCAGCATGACGGGAACAGCTGGAAAGCATCTGAGCGGGTGCTCAGATGCTGCCTGGCATTTATCCCGCTATTGATATCCTGGACAATTTGGGGCCAAATCCTGGGATTGGCCACCCTACTCCTGATGGTTGTATTGTACTTTATCTATGATGGTTTAGTCTGGGAAGTGTAATATGAGCACCTGATGGATGATTACAACCATTGACTAGTAAAAATAGTTACATAATTGCTAAGCTTTTTCTTTTATTTAGGCCAAGTTTGAATTTCATCATGGTGATTATGAAAAACATCTTCTGCATGTACTTAGCCGTAATGACAAGACTGGAATTGTTCTGAACAATCCAAGCCAGTCAGTGTTCCTCTTCATTGATAGACAGCACTTGCAGGTAATGAACTGTGTGTAAAGGAAGGTGTGTGTTTTTTTTTTTTTTTTTTTTTTTCCCTTCTCTGAATATTGTATTATAATCCATAATGGCTTTACTTTTTGCTAAGGAAAGAATTCTGGGGCAAATTTATTGAGCTTGGTGAAGTGATAGTGTCTGTTTTTTGTCACCGGCCAATCAGCTCCTAACTTTGAAGTTACAGGCTCGGTTTGAAAAATGACAGGTAGGAGGTGATTGGCCGGTGATAAAAACCAGACACTTTATCACTTCACCAATCTTATTAAATCTACCCCTCTGTTCCTAGATTACTCAATTCCTATGTAAATGAGATAAATGATGCCATTTCAAAGGAAGAAAACAGCAGACTGGTCTTCTATATGGATGTTTCCAACCGAATATTACCATCTTCTGGCATGTCCTTTGACATGCCAGGAAAGCTATTCAGATTAACTTCCTGGTTTAGATAGGGATACACACCACCATATCATTGTAAGTTCTTAACATTACTGGAGCAAGCCCAACCACTTTTTCGGGTAAAGACTGGCCTGACGACATGACTGGAAAAACTGTAGGGTTTGACAAACCCCAGGAGCCAGGTTACCACGCCGACCAGATTTTGACTCCTGGCATATTCTCTTTTTTTGGGGGGGGTGAGCAGAATCTGGTTGTGGCTGGGTGAGCTTGCAGGGAGGGCAGGGCAGTCGTCAACCTGTCTGCCGGGCGGCTGCTGCTGTTACCACGGATGGTAGGAGCTGCCATTTAGCTGACAGACCAGGTTAACACTCATTAACCCCTGGCTGACCATGATATAACAAGCATTACCCCTTGCAGACCAGGATAGCAACGTGCATTAACCCCTGGCAAACCAGGATAACCCCATGATAATGAGCATTAGCCCTGGCAACAAGCATTTACCCCTGGCTGAGCATGTAACTCCTGGCAAAGAGCATGTAGGTAAGCGTACCTTATGTGACGTAATATGTAATAGGCATTATGGCGTGTGGTATATGTAATGGGTATTAGTGTGTGGCATAATGTGTACTGGGCATTATGGTGTTTGGTAAAATATTTAATGGGCATTACAGTGTGTGGTGTGTGTATATATAATGGGCTTTATGGCATATGTAATGGGTATTATAGTGTGTGGCATAATGGCACATAGTATAATATGTAATGGGTGTGTGTACATGTAATAGGCATTACATTGTACATTTTTGGTGCGTGGCTTCGGACACGCACTGTTCCTATCTTTAGTTTGTCTTGTTCCTACACTTTCATCCTGGCTCCCAGATTTTAAAGAAACTTTTCAAGCCCTGATCTAACCTGTAAAAACTTTGATCCTTTAACAGTCTGCAGAGGTTACCACTGACTTCTGAATTCCACATTATTTTATCCACAACTTCTTAGAACTACATCAGGGTTTCCTGAACACCACCATTACAGCAAAGGTTTTAGGGATATCTATGCATGTACACGGGTGACTTAATTAGTACCTCAGCCAATTTGATTTAACCATCTCTATCCGGGCATGGATATCATTCAGACTGTAATGGGGAAGGTTGGGATACTCTGAACTACATAAAACTTGCCATAAGTGGTCACATAATTCATCTACATGAAGTAGAAATGTTGTGTGTGACTTGTATTTAATGAGAAGTTTTTATACACTGCATGGCCCTGGCTGTACACTACTTTACTCTGTTGTTCCCTTAACATCAAGGTTATAGGCCCACACACAAGTTGAGGTTTGTGCTAGGCAAAAAAATGAATACCCTGCTAAGCAATCTAACTCGATTGTTTGCACACTAGGTGCACGGGACAGAGAGATCACTTAAGGCCCATATACACTGGGCGATTTTGAGCTGAAAGCCGCTTAAAACGCAAAGTTGGCCCGGTGATGCGTGCTCCTGCATCGCCGGGAAAGGTGCTCATCTGCTGGTATTACAGCAGATGAGCGGCCTTGAGGATGGCTATGCGTAATCGCCTAGTGTGTATGGACTAGTGTTCCCGCTAGGCTGTTTTTAGCGGGGCGCTGCGCCCTGCCCAACTTCTAAAGGGCAAAATGCGCCCTGCCCCTCCAGCAGCGCCTCGCTAAAACAGCCTGCTGCCTGACTTAATGGTGTGCCCGGGGAAGCTCCAGGCACCGCAATCTCGGCGGTGCTAGGCTTCCCCGGCAGCTCACTGACTTCGGCGGGGCCAGGTCCGCCCCCTTGTACAACGGAGGAAGCCCGGGCACGCCTCCTTTAGTGACGTCGGCGGCCCGGGACCGCCTACAACGTTGACATCGGCGGGCCCAGTTCGCCCCCATTGCCTGCCCCCATGCAGCGGCGCCCTGCCCCAAAAAATTCATAGGGGGAACACTATGGACCATTAGAAAACGGGCAAATATATCAGTGTGTTTATTCCTGTCTGCTTGTTTTTTACTTTGCTGCCGTTAATCAACCAGCTATTGTAGTAGAAATATACCCAAACAGTGCTTCCATGCACACGTCTTATCTTACTTTGTTTCATTTAGTTGAATATGACTTAAAATGAACACTGATTTAACTTTGATCTGTCTTTAGACTCCTAAAAGCAAAGCCACAATCCTCAAGTTATGCAGCATCTGCCTCTACCTGCCACAGGAACAGCTCACCCACTGGGCGGTTGGCACCATTGAGGATCACCTCCACCCTTACATGCCCGAATAAGATGGTGGCCAGTCAAACTGGGAAGATCAGATATTAGTGGCAATTTTATTTTTTTTCTTCTCCAGATTCCAGAAGAATATGGACTCATGCTCAGAACACTTGTATGTTGTGAACCTTCATGCTGGATTTTTTTTTCTTTTAATTTTGTTTCTTTTCCATTTAATTTTCCATTACTATGTATCTGGACTTTTTTTTTTTTTTTAAATTTTTTTTTTTTTTCTGCATGGACCTTGTGAAAAAGAAATGATGTTCCGCAACATCTTTTGCTTTAGTCTCGTAAAATGTGAAATAATGGGACTGTGGCGCACTGAATCAAATGTATATCAGTAAGCACAAGGTATTATTTGTTTTGGTGGTCTTCCCATTTGCACTGGTCACGTCCCTTAACAAAGTTTTTAGAGAGTTAGTCTAAAATTTTGAGGCTGAAGCATGAATGTAACAGGTATAGGAGCTTCACTGCTTTTACCAAACTATGAAAGCACTATCTGAATGGCTTCAAAGAAGCAAGGATTTGTTGCAGTAAAATGAAGGCTGGTTTTGGACAGATATAGGAAAATAAATCCTGTTTATTCAGCATTTGCTTTCATATCTTAGTTCATTTTTGCAGGGATGAGAAAGTGTACAGGCACTTATAAATTTGATCTCTTCTCCCAGTTGCTGCATACCGATCTGCATTTCCCATTGTGGATGCATTGACATTAATATAGCCTAGCAGACTGCAGGAGCTATATTAGAAGTCAAGTACTTGGGCACTGTGGAAACCATATCTTTATAGATAGAGGGACTGAGACAGAAACCTGCTGGTGATTTTTGCAGTTATTACTTTGTTCTGAAATAAAGTAATACATCTATGAACTCCTGGCGGGTTCTAGAAACTAAGTTATAAAGCAGTTGCAAACTGTAAATGAAAGTTGACAAATGTGCAAAGTTAGATCAGAGGAATTTTTATTTTGTGCAATGAAAATAAGGTTGACTACTGTATTTTGAGAGACCGCTTTGCTTAAAAGGTTACAATACCTTTTTGATTAGACTTGTATATGCCTGATCCTGTTGGCTAATACTAGTGCATACCTGGTTTCAATTTGTATCTAGCTTTTGTTTGAAATTGGATTACATTGGAAAATTTAAAATTAAATGAGATTAAATCTGAATGTTCAGTTGTAGTCTAATTTCTGCAATGCTGAAATAAATGAAGTTTTTATTTCTGCTATAAGTATTTGTGTAAATCAATGTGTTTAATATTAATAGTTACTGAATGGCTGCATTTACACTAAATAGTATTGTGATGAAACTCTAAACACCAACAAAGGGATCCTATTCCACGGGGATGATTCCAGAGTGCGAATCTTTACGGCTGGCTGAATTTGCTTAACCCCTTCCTGACAGAGCTAGTTTTTGCGTTCCTGACAGAGCCATTTTTTTCAAATCTGACATGTCTCACTTAAGTGGGGATAACTTTTTTTTGCTTTTACTTATCCCAGTGATTTTGAGATTGTTTTTTCGTGACACATTGTACTTCAAATTAGTGGTAAATTTGGGTCGATACAGTCTGTGTTTTTTTGTGAAAAATACCAAAATGTCGTGAAAAAATGGAAAATTTAGCGATTTGCAAAATGTTAAATTTTCTGCTTGTGAGACAAATAATCATACCACTCAAAATAGTTAATAACTAACATAGACCATATGTCTACTTTATGTTGCCATCATTATTTCAACTTCCTTTTAATTTTTTTGGACACTAGGAGGCTTCAAATATGAATAGCAAATTCTCAAATTTTCAAGAAAATTTCAAACACTGATTTTTTTAGGGACCAGTTCAGTTCTGATGTGACTTTGAGGGACTTGTATGTGAGACACCCCCATAAATGATGCCATTTCAAAAACTGCACCCCTCACAGTATTCAAAACAGCATTTTGGAAGTTTGTTAACCCTTTAGGTGTTTCACAGGAATTAAAACAAAGTGTAGGTGAAATTTCAAAATTTCATTTTTTTTTGCAGATTTGCAAATTTAATACATTTTTCTAAGGAACACAGTACATTTTACTAGAGAAATGTGACTAAAAATTGATTCCCCCAATTCTTTGGTTTTCATAAATATCCTATATGTGGCCCTAGTGTGCACGGTGACCAAACCACAGGCTTCATAATAGAAGGAGCACCTACTTGATTTTGGAGCCTCCTTTTTATGAGATTATTTTTTAGGAACCATGTAGGTTTCTAGGCACCATAAGATGCTAAAAGTTAGGTACCCCCCCACAAGTGACCCCATTTTGCAAACTACACCCTTCAGGGAATTCATCTAGGGGTATAGTGTACATTTCAAACCCCCAGGGGTTTCACCAATTGTGGTACAACTGGGCAGTGAAAATGAAAAAAAAAAAATTTTCATTTTCACAGCTCAGTTGTATCAAAATTGGTGAAACCCCTGGGGGTTTGAAATGTACACTATACCCCTTGATGAATTCCCTGAAGGGTGTAGTTTGCAAAATGGGGTCACTTGTGGGGGGGTTCCACTGTATGGGTGTTTCGGGGGTCATTCAACCAGAATCTGTGCTGCAAAATCCAAAAATCACTCCTTCCCTTCTGAGTCCTGCCATGCACCCAACTGGTATTTTTTGGTCACACGTGAGGCATTGCCGTACTCGGGAGAAATTGGGGCACAGATTTTGGGGTGCTTTGTCTCCTTCATTCCTTGTGAAAATGAAAAATTTTGAGCCAGATCTGCATTTTTGTGTAAAAAAATGTAATTTTTTACACAAAAATGCAGTTCTGGCTCAAAATTTTTTATTTTCACAAGGAATGAAGGAGACAAAGCACCCCAAAATCTGTGCCCCAATTTCTCCCGAGTACGGCAATGCCTCACGTGTGACCAAAAAATACCAGTTGGGTGCATGGCAGGACTCAGAAGGGAAGGAGTGATTTTTGGTGGCGGAATGAATGGTGGGTGCTATGTCGCATTAGCAAGACCCCCGAAGCACCAATACAGTGGAACCCCCCCACAAGTGACCCCATTTTGGTCACCAGCTTTGGGAGGGGGGCTGGCGCTGCGGCTGGCGGGGGGGTGGGAGGGGTGCTGGCGCTGCGGCAGCCGGGTGGGTGGGAGGGAGGGAGGGGGGCTGCCGGGTGGGAGGGGGGGGGGGGGGGGGGCTGGCGATCGTTGCGGTATACGCACACGCACGCGCACGCACGCACACGCACGCGCACGCACGCGCACACACGCACACGCACACACGCACACACACACACACACACGTGTGTGTATATGTATATACACACATTTGCACATTTTTTTATTTTATTTTTAACTTTTCCAGCAGCAGCATGATGCTGCTGCGGGGGGGAGGAGGGGAGCGCAGCGTGTGCTCCGGACGTAGCGGTTGAGCCGCTGGAGCTGCTGCTGCTGCCGGGTGAGTGCCCGGCGGGTGGGAGGGGGGTGCTGCCGCTCGGTGGTGATCGGTGCTGCACCGATCACCACCGTTTTCTGTGTTACCGAGCGGCTTAGCCGCCGGTAACACAGGAAACGCTGTGATTGACTGTTCAGATTTGAACAGCCAATCACAGCGATCGCCGACCGGGGGGGGCACCCCTGCCCCCCCTGGGCGACGAGGGGGGATGTCTGCTGTCAGGGACAGCAGACATCACCTAACTGTCACTGCGTCTCTAGACGCAGTGACAGTTAGAAACCATGACGTACATTTATGCCATGTGTCGGGAAGTACTTCCCGACCATGACGTAAATGTACGTCAAATGTCGGGAAGGGGTTAAAAGCCTCCATAGGGGTGCGAGCAATTTTAAGCAAATCTGGCCCAGCGAAGGGTGCGAGATCGGCATAATTTGGGTGCTGTTTTCTGCATTTAAATGCATGAAACCAGGACCTAATACCCTTGGGACCTAATAAGATTGACCACTATGTGTTCAAACTTTAGAGCAGTGGTTCTCAAACTGTCCTCAGGACCCCACACAGGTCACATTTTCCAGGTCACCTGACAGGTGCAATCATTACTGACTGACACACTTTATTATATCCACAAGTGGAGCTAATTAATTTACTTTATTCTGTGAGACCTACAAAACATGCATTGTGGGGTCCTGAGGACTGACTTTAAAAAAAACTTGTGTTTTAGAGATGCCCATCAATGGCTGTTGCAAACTAGCAAGAATACCAACTTCCTAAAGTGTGTAAACAGAATGGTTGAGCTCTAAGGTTTGTAAAACTGCTTTAATATATCACATGCAATCTAAGCAACTGGTTATGCAACAGGGGCAACTTGGAGGCTCTGGTGCAATCACAGCGAAATAGCCCAAGTTGCAGGTAAATTGCCCAGTGTATGGGGGCCTTAACTATGCATGACTAAATGTGTAATTTCAGCCAGCGCAAAGCGGTTAGCATGGTATTGGGTTTTCCACTAACTGAAGGGTAAAGCCAACGTTTATATCTGATCCTGCAAGGCAAAAATCTCCTAACTCTCAAATACATTGAGATAGTTGGCTATGTGAGTGAAATGAAAGAGGTGTCAAGATTTAGTAGGAAATTAGGTTTGAAACTCAAACTGAAATGAATTGGATATGGTTTGGAGAAGGCTTGCAATATCAGTAATGCAGTATTCATTCTGACCTTGAGAAATTAGGGAGGGGGATGGTAGGCCCAAGCCTGGAACCAGGCCGGTGGACGGCTAGTGGATGACTGTATAGGGAGCAGGTATACTGGGAGCTGATAATAAACATATCTGGTAGTGCCACCAGTAGACTGCAGGAGGACTCGGCAATCTACAGTGGCCATTTTCAGCCACTGCAGTAGCAAGGCCCCCAAGATGGCGATAACAGAGCAGGGTGCAGTTGCCAGGCACAGATGCCAACGGAGTTGCACGAATGTCAGGGGGCAGGTCCTGAGCTGCTGCTGGTTGCTATAGCTGGTCCCATGTAAAGCACCAGCCGTAGCCTCCAGGTACAGGGCAGATGAACTGAGATTTTATCTGCAGTGGGAGGGGGTGAGATCAGCAGTGGTTGTGTAGTTGTACACAATATAGAAGAGTTATGGTCTCCCCCTACATCACTGATATATTGGAGGTAATGTCCCATTCCCCTGGCTTATGGAATTGGGGGTTTCTGCCATGTTTAATATCCTTGACTGATCGCTGACAGATATGTGGCAGATTGAGGAAAATGTGCCACAGATGTGTGGGGTCCAATAGGAGCTGTAGACCAAAGTAATGCTGTGTACACATGGTACAATTTGACATTCGATTTTGACTATATAGTCAAAATCAAATCTGGATCTCTAGATAGAGATAGAGATAGATAGATAGAACATGTTTTTTAAGCTTTCTATCCCGATTCGATGCACACTCCCATTCAGCTGAAATTGAAAAGCCAAATACAGTGCAGCAATGACTATATAATGCAAAATTGAATGCAGATAGTAGGAATTGTATGTTACTAGTAGAGTTAACAAAGATTGCATAGCAATCAAACCTTAAGTCGAATAGCAAGGGAATCACTGTGTAGACACCATTAGTATCTTCTTGTAAATGCAACAAAAAGGTCCAACCACAACTCAGACTATTGATAGTCCATGTTTCCTATTCTTGCCGTGTTCAAATTTTAATAACATTTTGAAGAAAATAAAGTTAATGGCCCATTAAGTACAAATGGTAATGGATGCTATTTATAAGACTGAGTTTAAGCATAGACTCAGAACAAAAATGTTGGTTCCATCAAACCAATTTTTTCAGTAGAGCTCAGCTATAAAAGACACTTTAGCAAAAAGCCAAGCAGTCGCAAGTCTACATATTCTCTAGATTTTTCTTGTAACCAGTATGACATTCTTAAAGCATTGTACCTTATTTTAGGAAAATAAACCTCTGAGGTCTGCATGGCATATGCCTCTAGAACCTACAATCTTAAAGGACTGTAATAGGAAACTGGAGGCCAAAACGTAAACAATGGGATGCAGGGTTGGCTGTGCTTGTGTTATCAACAGTACATTTGATTGCTGAAGTAGGCAGCTTTGCCGGCAGACTTATTACTGAGCTTAGACACATTAGTACCTATAGGGGAGATATCAGACTGCTTAGTTGTGGATATCACTTATGTGAGATTAGCGTATAAGGTGTCAGGAGTCCCGCAACGCTATGTGGTCATTTGGTGGAAAGTCATTCGGTCAATCACTATTAGTCAACAGGCACTAGGTACACACATGAAAAAGGTTGACAATAGCGTGCCCGAAACATGGCAAGCGCAATGAGCCATGCGTGAAAACATGGTACTTATACAGTGTCCAGGGTGATGTACTTTGACATTGCCTGCCTTTTCTCCTTCATACTTCATGGCAGCCTTACAATGGGTTAATCCCTTATCTCCTAGTATGTAGACAGGTAGTTTTTTCCACGTGACGCTAGGATCCTCCCCATGCTCCTCCTCCTTATGGTATATCTGCTCACTCCCCTGTTCCCCCTGAGTCTTTTTCCTGTCTCCTTAGGAGAAGGTACAGGTAGATAGGTTTATTTTATTACCTGATCGGTGTGCTGGTTATGCGGCTGATCCCCCGGGCAGCAGAGTGGGATGGCGGTGCCGATATCCCAACGCTTGGTCCGGGCCGGTGGCAGTGACGTGTGCAAGTAAAGGTCTCTCCATACCTGGACAGTGATAGCGTCTCAGCAGGAGAAGGTATGTTACAGCGTGCACGCTCCCGGCGGCTACTAGTGCTGTCCGGCGAGATGACGTGCTTCCACGACATCGGCGTGTGTTCCTGCTAGCGGAAGGGCTGGTTGGACGCTGCAAAATCAAGGCAGTATTTATGCCACTATATTATAAGCTTTGTATATTGGTGTATGCTGACACTATGGAGGAGCCCTCTAATACTGTGATTGCGCTGCCCAGGTAAGTCCTCATAGAGGACTGGCTATTAGTTTAGTAATAGGGAATAGTTAGTAAGCATCTTTTCTTTCTTTTTTGTAGTGTGTCTTCAGCACCAAAAAAGAGGACGGCTAAGAAAAAATACACATCTAAGCAATGTTTATCATGCGATTTAACCTTTTGTGGGATGCATAGGAGCCACAGTTTGTGAACAATGCATTAAATCTAAAACTCCTGCACAGGAAACGCATAATGTCCCTGCCCAATACTCTGAGTTAATAGAATGGATGAAAAGGATGGTACTTGTGGAGTATAACGGCTCCCATCGCATGCCATATATAGTGGCATGCGATTTTGAGAGATTTTTGCCGTTTTTGACAATCGTGTCGCATACGATTTTGCACTGAAAAGCATCCAAATGCATTGGAATTATTAAACATGTTCAATGTCCCCCAACTGGCATTTTTGAGGCTGTACCACCCTCACTATCAACGCGAACCCGTGGCGGTACGCGTCCTACGACCTTTTCATACCCCCACTATCCATGTCGGCGTGGAGTTGAGAATAGAAAGTGTGGCGAGCACAGCGAGGGGACGCGGATACCTGTGAAGGTATCCGCGTCCCCTCGCCACGCTTCGGGCTCGCTGCGCTCGCCACACTTTCTATTCTCAACTCCACGCCGACGTGGGTAGTGGGGGTATGAAAAGGTCGTAGGACGCATGCCACGCTTCGGGTTCGCGTTGATGGTGGGGGTGGTAGAGCTTCAAAAATGCCAGTTGGGGGCAATCAAACATGTTTAATACTAATTCCAATGCATTTGGATGCTTTTCAGTGCAAAATCGCATTCGATTCGATTTTTTGGTGTACGATGGCCATCGTGGGAGCCGTGATACTCCACAAGTACCAAAAGGAATTTCATGTCCAAAGAGGATTATTTATCCACTTTAAAAAGAAGTAGATCTCAGGCAAGCCTGGATCAGGATTCAGAAAATTTTAACCCTTACTTGTCAGATAATGCTGATTCCTTAGACACTTCTATAGAGTCAGGCGAAGTGGTGGATGATGACCGTACATTTAATTTGGATATTGTAGATTTGGTGCTCAAATATCTGTACAAAACCTTGAATTATAAGGAAACAGCTAAAGAGGAAAGTGATGTTCTCTTTGAAGATAGAGATAAAAAAGGCAGACACTTTCCAATACATAAAGTAGTCAAAGACATACTGACAAAAGAATGGCAGAATGGTGAGAAATGTATTGGGAATATGAAAAGAGTTGATAAAATGTATCCTATTAAGGATGAAGAGTTTTTAAAATGGTGGATGCTACGGTTGCAGAGTTAACCACAAAAACCACTATTCCTATAGAAGACGGGGCATTCCTTAAAGATCCAATGGATCGCAAAATGGAAAGTTCATTTAAAAGGTTGCATATTTCTAATGCAGTTTCTATAAAATCTGGTGTGGCGGTGGCCTCAGTGTCTAGAGCATTACGGTTGTGGTGTGCTTCTCTGCAAGAACAGATACATGATTAGAGTGCCTAGAGAACAGATTGCAAAAAATTTGTCTTCCATTCAGGCGGCAGTATATTATATCAGTGAGGCGTCATTAGATACACTAGATTTCTCAGCAAAGTCTATTACTTCCGGTGTAATAGCAAGAAGAGCGCTATGGCTCAGATCATGGGCAGCGGACTCACACTCCAAAAATAAGTTGGCAAATTTACCTTTTGAGGGATCATGCTTGTTTGGCACTAAATTGAATGCCATGATTCAACGCATGTCAGGGGGAAAATCGGTTAGATTACCCCAGGATAAACGTGGCAGATACAGTGAATTTTCATCTAGACAGACTTTCAAACAGGCAAGATCCTATCGTCCTGGTCGGTCCTATAGGGACAGATATGCTTCAGGCACGACAAGATCATTTTTTCGTCAATCCAACAGAAGAGGCGGTCACAAACAGTGACTATTTAGATCCTCTGGTTACAGTGGCGGTGGCAGGAAGACTCGCTCAGTTCTCAGAAATCTGGGAACAATCTATAACAGACAAATGGGTCTTACAAATTGTAACCAGGGGATACCAATTGGAGTTTGCCAGAAAGCCAAAAAGAGACACCTTCATAGAATCCAGTCTTCCATGTCAGAAGACAGAAAGATCAGTATTATGTCAAAGTGTTCAAGAGTTGGTTCTATCAGGGGCTGTGGAAGAAGTGCCAACCTCGGAAAGAAGAACAGGATTCTATTCAAGAATATTTACAGTGAAAAAGGCATCCAGAGGGTTCCGGACAATACTAGACTTACGAAGGTTGAACGAAAGAATGATAAAGAAAAAATTCTATATGGAAACTCTAGATTCCATTATTTCAGGAATAAGGAAAGAAGACTATCTAATCTCAGTAGATTTAAAAGATGCATATTTCCATGTTCCAGTGAAAAAGGCAGACCGAAAATATCTAAGATTCTGTGTGAAAGGAACACATTATCAGTTCACTTGTCTGCCATTCGGCCTCACTTCTTCACCAAGAATATTCACAAAAGTTTTAGTAACATTAATTGCTTATCTCAGGAAAAGAGGAATAAAAATGTGGGCGTATCTCGACGATCTCCTTATCTTAGGGGCCTCAAGAGAAGCGGTAATGGCAGACACAGCTATGGTATTAGAAATACTCCAGAATCATGGATGGCTGATAAATTGGAGAAAGAGCCAACTACAACCGTCAAAAATTATCCAATTTCTAGGGGTAATAATAAACACGACAGAATTCACAGTAGCTCTGTCAGAAGAACGTTGTGTAAAAATACAAAAAATAATAGATATTGTTCAAACAAGAAAACAGATTCAGCTAAAGGTGGCAGTAAGTCTTCTGGGAATGATGTCATCTGCTATCAAAATTATTCCTTGGGCCAGATGGAGGATGAGAGTTTTTTTAGTGGAGTCTGCTGAAATATGCAAGATATCAAACAGCGCAAAGTTACTTCATAACCATTCCAATAGAAGCAAGAGATTCTCTAAGATGGTGGAACGAAAATCTTCTAAAAGAAAGATTCTCATCTCTAGAAATTCCTCAATTTGTCATCATCACCACAGACGCAAGCGCAACAGGTTGGGGTGCTCACACGCGGAACAAGAATTGTCAAGGGACTTGGTCTCCTCAAGAAAGCGAACTTTCCTCAAATCAAAGAGAATTAAGAGCGGTGTGGTGAGCTATGTGCGCATATCAAATCCAAGATTCTCATGTAAGAATTATGTCAGACAATATCACTACGGTGACATATATAAACAAACAAGGAGGCACAAAAAGTGCAAACATGTTGAAAGAATTGGAAAAGATTATGTATTGGGCAGAAGCAAACCTGCAATCGATATCGGCCTTCTATCTTCCGGGCAAGGAAAATCAGAAGACAGACTTTCTGAGCAGAACAGTAATATGTCCAGGAAAATGGGAGCTGCAGAATTCCTTGTTTCAACTGATAGTTCAGAGGTATGGAAACCGGAAATTGACCTTATGGCAAGCAGCAAGAACAAGAAGGTGAATCGGTACTTTTCCAGGTATCAGATGCAAGGATCATAAGGGATAGACGCTTTGGCTCAGAAATGGGAGTTCAGACTGGTGTATGTGTTCCCACCTTTTCCTCTAATATCCAAGGTGTTAAAGAAAATAAGGGAGGAAAAAGTGCAAGCTGTAGTGGTTCTCCCTTATTGGCCAAGGAGATCTTGGTTCCCGATGGTTCTAGACATGGCGCTAGAGGAACCTTGGACCTTACCGACATCCCCATACATGTTGAGTCAGGGTCCCATCTTCTACCAGGAACCTCAAAAACTGGCTTTGACGGCGTGGAGGTTGAAAAGCGATTTATTGAGAAATAAAGGTCTTTCAGAGTATGTTATAGGACTTCTTTTTCAAGCAAGAAAGAAGGTAACTTCCAAAATTTATTATAGGATTTGGAAGACTTTCCTTGAATGGTGCAAGAATAGATGTGATGTGAACAATTAAAAAATTTCAGATATCCTTCAATTTCTAGGTGATGGTTACAAAAAAGGGTACTTGTGTATTATCACGGCGCCCACAAAATCGGCCGAAAATCGCATGGAAAAATCGGATGCGATTATGCGGCTGATTTTTCACTTTTTCCGGCCAATTTGCAAGCTGTTCCATTATTGCACACCTTGCACACCCCCGATTTCCATCGTAGTTCATCGCATGCAATATAGTGGTGATGCATGTGAAGCAATTCGATTTGTAATTGTACAATCACCCTGATGGATGCTTACAATGTTAAATGCACCACCATTGTTAACGCCACCCCCACTATCAACGCCAACCCGAAGCGTAGCGAGCCCGCGAGGGGTGGCAGTACGCGTCCTCCGACCTTTTCATACCCCCACTATCCACGTCGGCGTGGAGTTGATTTTAGATAGTGTGGCGAGCCCGAAACATGGCGAGGGGACGCGGTATACATGTAAAGTAATCCGCGTGCGCTCGCCACGCTTCGGGCTCGGTGGCTCGCCACACTATCTAAAATCAACTCCACGCTGACGTGGATAGTGGGGGTATGAAAAGGTCGGAGGACGCATACCGCCGCTCGCCACGCTTCGGGTTGGCGTTGATAGTGGGGGTGGCGTTAACAATGGGGGTGCATTTAACATTGCAAATCACATCGCATCGCATGCCACTTGCTGGCATGCGTTGCTATGCGATATTTAATTGTGCAATCAGGGGCATTTTCCCAAAAATCACAACGCATACCATCGCATAGTACCTGGTGGTGTGCAAGGATGGAATAACATGCAAATCATCAGGAAATGGACGAAAATCGGCAAAAAAATCAGCCCAAAATCGGCCGATAAATCGGATGAAATCGGGCGCCGTGATAATACACAAATACCCAAAAAAGGTTTGGCCAGTTCAACGCTAAAGGTACAGATTTCAGCCTTGAGTATTTTGCTAGATAAAAAACTGGCAGAAGAAAAATTAATTACTCGATTTTTATCAAGCTATGAGAAGGAGAAGACCTAGAATAAAATCAATTGTACCACAGTGGGACCTAAATTTGGTTCTTAATGCTCTTATGCGGCCTCCATCTGAACCATTAGATAGAGCAAAATTTAAATTTTTAACATGGAAAACTATATTTTTGATTTCCATCACTTCAGCTCGAAGGATTGGAGAAATACAGGCGCTGTGGGCGCAGGAGCCTTACTTAAAGATGTTTGAGGACCGTATAGTGCTCAGAACAAATCCAGCCTTTTTGCCGAAGGTAGTGTCAACATTTAATATAAATAGAGAAATCCTCCTTCCATCTTTCTATCCAAAACTATCAAGTAAAAAGGAACGGGATCTTCATACTTTAGATGTGGTGAGAGCAGTATCAATTTACTTGAGCAGAGTGAAAACATTTGGACATTCAGAAACATTATTTGTTATTCCATTAGGCATAAGAAAAGGGTTTATGCCATCAAAACAAACCCTATCCAGATGGGTTAAGGAGACTATTACATTCTGTTATAAGAAGGTTGGAAGACAATTACCAGGAATTGTAAGGGCACACTCTGCATGAGCAATGTCTGTATCTTGGGCTAAGGAAGCAAGAGTGTCCATGAAGGACATTTGTGAAGCAACGACGTGGTCTTCTATTCATACGTTTGCCAAACATTATGAATTGGATGTGTCTAGAGAACAGTTCGGGAGACAGGTTCTCAGTAAAGTCATGTCGTAAGGCACGGGTGTCAAACACAAGGCCCGCGGACCAAATCCGGCCCGCCAGACCTCGTCATGTGGCCTGCGCGAGGAGATAGCACGCAGGGGCAGTGTGTCTAAAACAGGAGTGCTGCTGGCCGGGTCCACGTCCGCCTTACATGTTCCTCCACTGTCGGCGGCCATGTTCCTGTAGGCACATATGTATGCGGCTACAGAAACATGGCCGCCGGCCTCCACGGCTACGTGGAGGAGGGCCCGGCTGCCTGTTCCCTCTGATGCCCGGCAGTGACAGACACTGGGTGGGGACGTCATGATGATGATGATGACGCCGCCCGCCCGCCCATGCGTCTGTAGAGAAGTAGGAGCAGGCAGGGAAGCTGGACCGGGAGTCGGGGACAGTGTGGCCGCAGCAAGCAGTGAAGAAAAGCTGGAAGCCGCTGCAGGACAGACGGAGAAACAGATATATATCTGCTGTTTCCTGAGGTGTCCCCATGTGTAATAATAATAATAATGCCATGACACCACAGGCTGCTCCTCCTGTATAATCATTTATGTGTCATGGCATTTCTTTTATTATATTATATTATACAGGGGGAGCAGTCTGTGGTGTCATGGCATTATTATTATACAGGGGGAGCAGCCTGTGGTGTCATGGCATTCATTTTATATTATACAGGGGGAGCAGCCTGTCATGGCATTATAATTATACAGGGGGACCTACAGATACAACCGGCCCTTTGAGGGTTACCAAACTGCTGATACGGCCCCCGATGAATTTGAGTTTGACACCTCTGTCCTAAGGTATTGTATTGCCCTCCCTCATTTATGCTTTGGTATGTCCCATTGTAAGGCTGCCATGAAGTATGAAGGAGAAGATAACGGATTATACTCGCGATAATTCCTTTTCTTCTGAATACTTCATGGCAGCCAGTATATACCCTCCCTCTATGTGTTTTTTCATGGCTAGGATCCAGAGGAGACATTCAAAGACTGAGGGGGAACAAGCGGAGTGAGCAGATATACCATAAGGAGGAGGAGCATAGGGAGGATCCTAGCGTCACGTGGAAAAAAACTATCTGTCTACATACTAGGAGATAAGGGATTAACCCATTGTAAGGCTGCCATGAAGTATTCCGAAGAAAAGGAATTATCGTGAGTATAATCCGTTATCTACTGGGGCAATGTTGTTTTTTTTTGTGACTCAGAAAATGCTGTCATTCTACCATCAAATGCCCAGCACCTTGTATACGGCCAGCGTATGGCTGTTTCCGGGTAGTCCTGGGCATACTACACTGCTTTGACAGACTGAGGCACAGTTGCCAGAGACTGCTGCTTATTCTCCAGCAGAGGAGGGAGAGGGAGCCACCAGCACACCTTCTCTCTGGCTCCTGGTGCTTGAGCTCCACCGTCTCTAGACAACATCCTTTTTTCAGCACCCACTGAAATGTTCCATGTGGAGAAATTCTGAAAGTTAGCAAAAATCTTGTTTGCATGTTTTAATAATACATATTTCAAACTAAAAAAAAACAACAATGTTTAAAGTAAGAATTTCAATGGAACCCAGTCTCTGTAGGTAAATATGTCCTCATGATGGGGGAAAAAAGGTGACCGCTTTATGAATCATCTAATTTCCAAGATGTTTTGTGTGTCTTCCTTGTGCTATAAGTTTCCCTGTCTCCTTATTAACCAAATCTACTGTTGCAAAGGCCAAAGTTCTTCCTTGCTTCAAAACTTGAGCAGTAATAAGTACTGATTCCCCTATTTTAGCAGCATTCATGTACCTATAAAAGCAAAAAAATACAGGATTATTAAATGGCAATAACATGTAAAAAAATTGTTAAAATAAAATGTTATAGGGAAAGGGTTACAGAAAAAAGGCAGGGGTAAGGAAATACACATTAAGAAAATAGAATTAAAAAAAAAAAAAAAAATCAGCCATACATTTGTTATAGATTGGAAAATAGACAGCATGATATTTATGCGCAGCATGGGAACACAGAAAGTATCTGATACAGGATGTGCGAGAGAACTGGAGTTCAAATTTTGGACACACCTTAAATTAAGGCTGGGTACACACCAGGCATGTCAATGAATCCACTGTTGTGCCATCAGAGCAGATAATTCCGATATGTATACACATTCAGCTGTTCCATGTCTTCTTATCCAGCTGCTAGGGCATTGCCCACCCAGCTGTGACATCAGGCATTGCACCAAGTGCACCACACATGGGATGCACTGCACAGCTGCGGTGATGGATATGTATATAACATTGTTCAGACATATTGGGTGTACCTAGGTGCAAAGTGCTAGCCATACATCTACAGATCGATTGTCAGATTGGGCTGGTTGGAACAAAAACCTGGTAATATCTGAGTAAATGACAGTTGACCATTTGCTTTGAAATGCTGGAAAACTGCCACTCATCCATTACCAGGTTTTTGTTCCAACCAGCCCAAACTGACAATCGATCTGTAGATGTATGGCCACCTTTACTTTGCTTATTCAGAGATTAGTATCGGGCCTATTATCTGAGACTAGAGTTAGCAGATAAAAGCAGAATGATCAGGAGATTGCTATTAAAAACAAAGCAAGACATGGAACCATTGGCAGCTCTACAATTACACATTAATGCAATCCAATGCATACCTTCTGGACAAATCTAATTGGAGCAATTAACACTTCGCTCACTAAACAGTTCCATTATAAAGGCTGTCTGATAGCTGCTATCAGCAGGATATTAAAGAGCATGATATATTTTTTTAATAGAAGTTAACATTCTGGGGAGGAAACGCAGTTCAAAGCAATGTCCACTAGGCATCGTGACGATGCCCAACTGCGCACAGATCGGCCATTTACAGTGGCGCATCAGAAGGATATGGATGTTGTGAGATGAGGAAATGTATCAAACCTTCCGAAGAAGACAAGTGAAGGATGTGGCCATAGTAACCAATCAGCTTCTCTCTACCATTAATCTAATACATTCAGGAAAATAAGTAAAATATGATTAGCTCTCCTCAGGAAATTTGGTCCGACCATCGGGAAGACTTGTTTTTAGCCACCCCAAGTGTTAAATAGCCAAACTCTTAATGCCTATTTTATGATTACGAGAATGATTTTTTGGGGGGGGCTTCTCCTTACAATATCAAATCACCCCAGAGTATGTGCACTGCCGAGGAGCCTGATGTAAAGCATAGCGTATCTGGTGTGGACAGAGGATGATGATGAGATTTGTATTATATTGCTGCCTGCAGCAGATGAGGCCTAGCTGGGAGGTAACTGTGATATCACATAGCCGTGCATACTTGGGCGCAAGTGGAAATACACCCGCTTTCAGGCATAGATTTTTCATATAGTATAAAGTAAGTGCAATATGGTGATTGTGGAGGTGATGATCATACCAAGTGAACACATACGTGTGAACATACACGCATGTTTCCAGGTATGTAGTCTAGAAGTACCATATGCCTAATTTACTTTCAACTCTACATAAGTATCATATGAAAATGAATATCTTCCATTATGGTTGCTGCATCTGTTCTAATGGCTAATACAGCACAAGTCCTCTAATGCTGACTGTACAGTCCTATCCTAAAAGTAACCAGCACATTCTTTGTTAGTAAGCTAGATTGGGACCATAACTAACTGGCCACCACTTGTCATGTAGAAGTAAAGGATTAGAATACAAAAAATATACTTACGTGATATTCATGTCCACACTAACTCCTGGAGCCCCTCTCTCTGTATTCAACAGAGCAACTGTGGACACCATATCAACCAAGGTAGCAGTAAGGCCTCCGTGTAATGTACCGCCACGGTTTGTGTGATCTTCATCCACTTTCAGTTCACAAATGATCTTACCAGGAGTTGCAGATACAAGTTGTAACTGGGAAGAAAAAAAAAACGAAAAAAAAAAAAAAGAAAAAAACACACATTTACTTTTTGGCTTTTTATGTCCATTAACACCTTGTGACAATCAAGTTCCAAAAAAATACTTTGTTTTTCCAGTGATTTCAGTCAGCAAAGATTGTAACACTGGTACAAGTTTTGCATTTACAGCTAATTATTAGCTAAATAAGACATAGAGTATAACAAATGCATTAATTTGGTCATCTATAATTTATGTAATAAGCGGTAGCTAATCAGGTCACCATCATAGTTGTGGTGCTGATCGCATTTCCTGGACCCATATTTTAAGTGTTGTATTTATTATTTATTAACAGTTTCTTATATAGCGCAGCATATTCCTTTAAGCTTTACAATAGGAGACAGTGATACAACAAACTGGGTATGTATAGACAGTCAAAGGTATGAGGGCCCTGCTCGCAAGCTTACAATCTATAGGGAAATAGGCATTAGTTTCACCAGAATGCAATGGTTCCTGTGGCCAAATGTAATAGGGTGAGAGTTTCAGAAATTGGAATTTTGGAAGATTTTTGCCATTTTTTTAAAAGCAGCAATCAATTACATGGCAAAATCAACCTGGTTTTGCAGTGTAAATGATTGCCGCTTAAAAAAAAAATAAAAAAAAATAAACTCTCCCAAAATCTCTCACTTTCTGAAACTCTCACCCTATAACATTTGGACCCTGGTGTGCCATATGATACGGCGACCCATTAGTTTGGCTAGGGGTTAGGAACATGGAAAATGTGAAAAAGAAAGATAGTGGATATATGTGGACTCTACAGTGGAGATCTAATTAGATAGGAACAGTATATGAAGGTTAAGCAGCTGGTTCTGTAATTTGATAGCTTGCCTGAAGAGGTGAGTTTTCAGTGAACACTTTTAGGTTTGGAGACTGGAGTCTTATTGTGCATGGGAGAGCATTCCACAGAGTGGGTGCAGCCCGACAAAAGTCCTCCAATCGGTAATGTGGGCAAGTAATGAGTGTGGATAAGAGATGTAGATCTCGTGATGAGAGAAGAAGTTGGGTTGGAAGATATTTTGAGAAAAGAGAAGAGATGTATGTTGGTGTAGTTTGGTTTATGGCTTTGTGTGCGAGTAAAATTATTTTGTATTAATACGGTACCGCACAACCCTTTAATATCTAACAGTTAATCCAATACTTGAACACATTTTGTTTGGAGTATATAAAGTAAATGGCTAGGTCTATGTTCCACTCAATCCTTATTTTTGCTGCTACTTTCCAATCCCAATTTTCAACCTGGCGAATCTGACATGGTGGTCCAATCTTGGCATCTCCAGGGGCCCAGTTTAGCACATCAATTCATGGACAATGAGTGTTCCTCAGTCTCCACCTTATCTAAGCTGATGGAGCGCGACTCCTCTTTACGTTTCCCGCTATTTGCTTATTTTCAGGTTTGTAGCTATATTGAGGCTGTTGCATCATCTTCAGCCTGCTGTATACAGTTCCTTAGAGACTATGGTGAGGTATAGGTCACGCAGTCCGCATCCTACTTTCTTGATTTATGACCATACTAGGAGATTAGATTTTAATAAAAATTACTACAGGCCTTGCTAAGTGGAGAGACACTTTCCCAGAACTTGATTTAAAAGCTAATATGGTCTTATGTCACATTCAATAAGCAATTGGTCTCTTCATATGCAGAAATGCATTATAAACTATTACATAGGGCATACATCGTTATTTAACAGGCGCCTTGGATTATCCTAATCGTTTTAAATGGCTCTCCCATGACGCAGACATTGTTCATTGTATGAAGGTTTAAACTTTAGTTCATGCATTTTGAATGGAGGTGCATTCCTTCCTTACTAATGAATTACAGTTCTCCTTTAGGGTGTATACTGTATGTCCTGGGCATTGTAGAATCATTATTCTTCTTGCACTACCTCTTGAATACCTGGAATGTCCATGTACTCTTTGTTAGAATAGCAGCAGTGTCCAAAAATACTATTTTATCCCAATGGATGAAGATCGAACCAGTTTCTTTATCACTTATGTTGCCTTGCCCTGCATATTTGTAACAGATGGACTGGATCAAATGCTCGCTTGATATAAGAGATCTGACTGCCATACTCTGTTAACTTACCACCATTAACTATGGAAACTATTTTAGATGGGATGAGTCATATGAAGCTTTACCATGAAAAGGGGACTAATGTATTTATCTAATGGACAATGTAGTTTTTTGGACACACAAAAAATATATTATCTTTCAAAGCACATTGGCATTATCTCTTCACCTCACCTCAGTTCACGCTCCTTCTCAACCCTTTCCATCCATCGCCCTGCCTGTGTTTGTTTCTTCCTCCCACTCCTGCATGGATGTACCAGCTTACACCACTTCAAAAGCTCCCTTAAATCACCCCTGTTCCTCAAAACCAACAGTTCTCTCCGGTGTCAAACCTTGGTGCTTAGACCGTAGCTTCTCTATCCATTCCCTCAGTGTTCTCACACTCATGGCTGTTGCCAATGACTCTCATTTGCGCTGACATCAGACCAAGGGTCATTGAGTGTAAAACCACATACACGCTACACCAGGGGTTCCCAAAGTTTTTGAATCATGGCACCCCAAAGCATCAGAAATGTTTTTGCGGCACCCCTAGGCTAAAGGTTTTTTATTGGGAAAGTCAGAAACAAAGGTACTTATGTAGTAACTGGGCTGCCGATTTTGAAATCGGGTCCATCGCATCGCATCGCACCCGACCAAATCGCATGCGATGCGATGCGATGCGATGGACCCGATTTTTCCATAGGATTCAATGTTAAAATGGACTGAGTCCATTTTAACATGGAATTCAATGGGAAAAAGGGGTCCTTTTCATACCCCTACTATCCAAGTGGGCATGGAGTTGGATATAAACCTGTGGCGAGCGTAGCGAGCCACCGAGCCCGAAGCGTGGCGAGCGTAGCGAGCCCCGCGAGGGGACACAGAATACCGTCCCCTCGCGGGGCTCGCTACGCTCGCCACGCTTCGGGCTCGGTGGCTCGCTACGCTCGCCACAGGTTTATATCCAACTCCATGCCCACTTGGATAGTAGGGGTATGAAAAGGACCCCTTTTTCCCATTGAATTCCATGTTAAAATGGACTCAGTCCATTTTAACATTGAATCCTATGGAAAAATCGGGTCATCGCATCGCATCGCATCGTATGCGATGCGATGCGATATCGCATCGCATCGCATCTGATTGTATGCCTTAACTTAAGGCATACAATCAAAAAATCGGCAGCCCAGATACTACATAAGTACCGAAACAAATATTAAGTTAAATAAATTGTGTTTATATCTCATCCTTAGGGTCAGTTATGTGGTAATGGACATGATTCACTTCTGTTTGTTCACAATATGACTGTTATAATGGACATAAAAAACTTGAATTGGTACTGGACCACCAACCCAGGGCACCCCTGCAAGTCCCCCAAGGCACACCAGGGTGCCACGGCACACAGTTTGGGAACCACTGCGCTACACAATTTTTTTTCTTTAAAACCTTGCTCAGAAGGGGTGTGGATCATTAGGTCTACAGCATATTAGTCGACATGGGTCGTTTGACAAATCATTAGGTCGACACAAGCATTAGGTCAACATGAGGTTTTTCACAGTTTTTTTACACAAATGTCGACATTGATGCTGAAACATAGCATCACGTCTCCTGGTATGGCTCGCTGTGCTTGGCACACTATTTTAATCTCCCACCACTCCCTATTGGATAGTAGGGCATGAAATTACCGCATGTCGGCACAAAAAACTGTGAAAAACGCCATGTTGCCCTTTTGACTGTCAACCTTGCCCATGTTGAACTAATGCCTGTGTCGACCTAATGACCTGTCGACCTAATGACGGTTGACCAACCGACCGTATCTGTGAGCAATATTTAAAAGGAAAAAAACGTAGTGTGGACCTCCAAGATCATTAACAACTATTGGCCCATGTCGCTCGGCATGTATGCACTGTCATTTGCCCAGCTGACAAAGTTGTTTTACTCCACAGTTAAGCCTACCCCCTAGACTTTTAGCGACTCCACGTTTAAAATGATTTATTTACTTAATATGGCATTCCCACCAGCTACACTTCTAGAGCGTTTCCAAAGCTAACAGTACCAGCATGCTGATATTTGCAGTTCCACAGCAGCTGGAATTCTACAGTTGGCCCAAACCTCTGAACTATCCTACATCACAAGTTCACAGTACAAACACTACGCAGGGTGATGCCTTCCAGCGCGATCACTGACTCAACTCGAGTCATTCATTATACCTTGTTCAAAACTCGATCAAATCCCGGACCCTCTCCCAGCGATTTCATCATCATCCGCAGGGCAGAAAGGGATCCCATGGTTGCTGTGTGCGGCACTTGCCCAGCAATGACAGGCGATGCAGGGCTATACACAACCTACGCGCTGCTCCTGCCCATATCTGCGGGTCACCTTCAGAGCTCTCGGAGCACGATGACATGCGACTCACTCCGAATACTATGGACACTACAAGCCCCGCCCCAAGCAATAGCCGGCCCCGCACTGTGCCCAATGACGTTACAAAGGGCATTACCAATCACCGCCCTAGTGTGGCGGAAGTGTCAGTTAGGGCGTCACCGCATTTTCTATGCAACACGGTAATGTCTGCTTCCGCCATCCAGCCCATCCTAGCGGCAGCGCATCACGTGACACAGCCTGTGCTCATCTACTCCTGAGTCGCGATTTGCCAGAGCCTTGTAAATAAATACCGTGATTCCTATTCGTTGTCTCTGCACCTTTCCAGCAAATAAGCAGAGAGCTGTGTGAGGCGGCGGCCGGTGATTGGACGTTGGATTCTACGACGGGCAGTGACGCTGTAGATGCATGGTGCGGCTCAGGTGGGCGCGGCTACTAGTCGCTTAGCCTCAGCGCCAGTCGCCTGGTTGTCTTTGGCTGGGGTCGCTGCTCTAGTGTATGAAGAGTTTAGTTGAAGTGGGTCGGGTCGGCCCGGGCATGGGATGGAGGGGGACGGAGAAATAGCAATGCTGGAGCCAGGGACTGGGGCGCTAGTCAGCGAGAGGACGCAGAGATGTGAGGAGTTTGCCAGCATCGCCGGCTGTGACTTGGCTGTGGCCCAGTGTTACCTTGCGGAGAACGACTGGGAGCTGGAAGTAAGCGCCTAGCTGTGGCAGGGCAGGGGACGCATTGGGGCAGATGTATTGGATACACTGGAGATAAAGTGAAAGGCGATGACTCGAGTCACCAGCCTATCAACCCCCGACTGTCATATTTCAAACATAGCTGATTGGCTGCTGCATTACCTCTTTGCACTTTATCTCCAGTTTATCTCTTGACCAGGCTTAATACATCTGCTCCAGTGTGCGGAAAATGTGATGGTACATGTGCCCCTACATGCTGTGCCAGTGCAGGAAATGGAAAGTGGCTACAGTGTCTATTGTAGACGTTCATTAGATCAACACCAAAAGATTGACATTGACAAGAGGTGGTCATGAGTGGTCGACGTGAGTTTTCCAAATTTTTCAATATTTTTTTTACCATCCAAGTGGACTACAATTGGGAATGGTAAAATGTGCCAGGCCCAAAGCATAGCAAGTGAAATGCTACACCATTTGGGGGTTCAGTTGTTTCCCAAAAATGTGAAAAAACACATGTTGACCTCCTTTTAATGGTGTTGTTGACCTATTGTTTGTACCTAAACACAGTTGGCCTTTCAATCCACACCTGCAGGAAATGAGCTGGTACATGTTCCGCTACCAGGGCAGCTACGAGGAATGCCGAGCCTCGGCAACATTTTGGGGCGTGGCCTAAGTGTCGGCGGTGTGGCCACCTCCCGTGCTTAGGCCACGCCCCCAAAATGTTTAGAGGTGGTGAATGAAAACTCTAAACTCAACAGCAGCAGCACACACCTACAGCATGTGCTGTGCTGACAGCAGGCTCAGCATGAGCTCTCACGCTGTCAGTGAGATGCTCATGCTGAGCCTGCTGTCAGCACAGCATGTGCTGCTGTTGCTGCCCGGGAGGGACGAAGGGGGAAGGGAGGGGTCAGACCAGGGCCCCTGCCGGGCTCCTCCAGCAAGCCTGGGTAATTAGTACCTGCCCCCCCCCCCCCCTCTCGGCTGTCCTGACCGCTACATGATGTGCCAGTAACTAGATCAGCACCCTATGGGAGCGTTGCTCTGCAATGGATTGTTTATAACTGTCTCCCTCCCCCTCCAAGAGATGAGTAAGTGGAGTATTTGCCCAAAGCAACTCATCATTGCCTGTTATTTTAAAGTAGTTATCCACGCCACTACCAGTTGCCTTTAGTAACCAGGTGTCAAGCGAAGTGGAAGGAGACACTGTGCTTGAAGTGTGGTGAGGGTCCGTTTGGGCTGTCTTCTTCAGACTTTGCTCCTCTCCCTGCATTGCCCTGTCACATGACATGTCCTTCCTCTGACTAACCACGGTCCTCAAGGCACACCAACAGTGCAGGTTTTAGTGATATCCAGGCTTCAGCACAGATAGTTAAATCAAAGTAAAAGGTACTGTTTAAGTCACCTGTGGTCAAGCCTGAATATCACTAATGCCTGAATTAGGATATAGACCTAACTCTTTGGGAATGTAAAGCCTAACACTGAATGGTTGCTAGGCTACTGACCTCAAAGCCAGAGATGCATTACTACTAGCCATTTGCATCAAAACCATTTGATAGGCTAACCATTAATGGACATATGCTGGGCGTACACTTGGCCACTTTTCACCTGATTTCAACGCACTATGAGGGAGATTCTCTAAGGTAAAAATGCGGTAAAAACCCCGTTATCGGGGTTTTTACCGCATTTCGAGATGCTCTAAGCATCCCCCGCCGGGTTACTGCAGCGGGGGGGCATCGCCAGAAAAATCTGGCGATGCCGCATAGAAGCCAATGGGCTTCTAACGCGAACCCACCGGCGCCCCGCACGGACCCCTGACGCCTCGCACGCACCCCCGCCGCCCTGCATTCGCCCCTCACCTGTGTCCGGGCAGCACAGCGATGTGCTGCCCAGACCTGTGACCTCCTCACTGCACTGATCCTCTTCCGGGTGCAGGGAAGAGGAGAGCCCGGCACAGCAGCGCCGGGTAAGGGAGGGAGGCGGGAGCCGCCGGGACCTGCTGGGACCCGGCGACTCTCACCGCAAAGGACAGCTCTTAACGCAAGAGCTGTCCTTTGCCATAATTATCGCATATGTTAGTGCATATGCGATAATTATGTATGCGAAGGGGGGCGGAGCTGGGCGGCGAATATTGGAGAATCTCCCCCTAAGTTGAGAAATTGTGGGCCAAACTGTGGCCAAATCTCAGGTGTTTGAAATCTGATCACTGTACCACGTGCATCGGAAAGCAGACCTACTTGGCATCCGACCTCTGACTCGTACAGCCTTCCGGCAGTGGGGAATGAGATTGCATGTGATATATCACATTAAAACGGTAGCTCCCAGGTGGCTCAAGGAGGGTCCGCTGCCACTTCTTGAGGGAATAAGTCGCAGTAGTGTATGGGGGACTTTAGTGTGTGCATGTGCAGAAGCATTCAGAGCTAAAAAGCTATCCTATGTTCTGATTTTATCTCTTGCTGGAGGAGCAGGTGCCACAAGTTATATAGACTCAAGTTCCCTTTTGACCGTGCTCCCAAACCCATGCAGATTAAACCTTAAAAGGTCAAAACCATTGGATGGCATATAGGGGTACATTTCTAAAAGTTTTGAAATTAGATAAAAGTACCAGCCAATCAACTCCTTACTGCCATGTTACAGGCTGTGTTTGAAAAGTGACAGGAGGTGATTGCGCAGTACTTCATCTCTAATGGCCCATTCACACTAGAAAATTATCTTTCCAATCTGGCTGGTTGGAATAAAAATCTGTACATTTTTGGGACCAATTGACCATTTGCTCCTAAACATGGAGAACAGACACAAATTGGTCCTACACACTAGAAGATATGAAAGACAAAAGACATTGTTGAACAATTTCCCTTGAGCTGATTGTGAAAGATATTGTGCATCCACACTGAACACTGGGTGCATGAGCAATATTGGCAGATTGACCTGCATGTCCGGAAGATGTCAATAACTTTAACAGTGAGCCTGGGGGTGCATTGTTAAAGATATTAGGCATACACGCTAGAAGATATTTCCATCAATATCTGTCAGAAGCCTCTTTCTGAATGAGATTGATGCCAATATCTTCTAGTGTGTATGGGCCTTTATGCGGATGGCTGCTTTTGTGCCCAGAAATTTCCAGATTTTCATTCCAACCAGTCAGATTGGAAAGACAATCTTCTAGTGTGTATGGGCCTTAAGCATTGCTAAATCTAGGCTTTAGTACCATAGGCCTGATTCTGTTTTACAGTCAGACCTTGCGGTTTTTCACACTGAATCCTAGAACACACAGTTATGGGTGCACATAAACTAATAGTGATGACTGCTTCTTTCACAAGTGGATGGATAAGGACTGAGGGGATTCGGTTAACATCCCAGGGGTCAAAATGCCAGCGTTCAATATAGCAGCACTGGCATCCCAACTGCCCTCACAACACTGGTGCTGGAATTCCGAATAGATGAGGAACATGACACCCCAATACCAACAGCCAGTATTGGAGGCTTGCTAGCGGGCAGACGGGAAGGGGTGTTAGGTTAAGGCACTAATGGGGGTATTAGGATTAGGTGGCGGGGTGCCAGGTTAGGCAATAGCTGAGAGGGTCAGGGGGTGGGGAGGGTAAGTATACTTCCCTCCATTGGGATGCCAGCATCTGTATTCTGACTGCTGGAATCCTGAGCACTAGCCATCCGTATGTATTCTGGACTGAGGGCACATACAGTACATGCAGCTAAATAATAATTTAGATAATTAGTGTTCATTCTAGCACCCGCTATCTTTGAAAACCCATGCAGTTCCTCTTCCCTGCCTGGGGTGTTGCTGTCTGCTGTGGTGTTTCTAGCACAGGTCTGGTTTTCATATCAGTGCTGATATTCAGACCACACTGTGCTTGAAGCACAACAGCAGACAGCGACACCCCAGGCAGGGAAGAGGAACTGCATGGGTTTTCAAAGATGGCGGGTGCTAGAATGAACACTAGTAATATTCCTTGTCTAAACACACAATATTTCCTTCTTTTGTATTACTCTGAATTAATGTGCTATTTATGTATTCTTAAAATACAAATTGATCATGGGACTAGTAGTTATTTCGCTATTTATGTTTAAATGAACACTTGTATTATCTATGTATATATTGTTGGTTACAGAGGGCTGTCAACTCGTACTTTGAACCAGGGGTGGAGAGTCTTACGCAGGAGCAACCTTTGACTAATGTAACCAACCCATCTGAAGAACAAGCAATGTCTGTTCCATCTTCCAGTACATGGTAAGGTGAACACAGTTAACCTTTGTACTATAATCTCACTTATGACAGTGAGGTGTTTTCCTGGGACACGAAACAAAAGCTGACTCTTAAACCATGGCATCTCGGGAAGGCTTTCAAAGGTGTGAGAACAGTTTATTTTATTCCCAGTATGTCATGTTCTGATGATTTTGTTTAAATATTTCCCAGGTTAATTATTCTGGCTACAATGGTAGAAGAGTTTGATTGGTGCACTACTATCTGCGACTGGTACTGGGGTTGTCAATACCAAATTAACATACAAGAAACAAGACAGGAATGTACCAGTGCAGGCTGTAAAACAAATAAAAAAGAAATACTGAATAGGAATGGTTTCTTTTACAAAAAATGTAATAATAAAAATATACTAAATTACACTATGGAATTCCATAAATAAAAATAAATATAAAAGAATAGTACAAATGCATTTATGTGACCAATAGCAATTTAAAAAAATTGTTATATCCGGTATACTAACATATAGGCATGGTGATTTGGACTGTATTGTCTCCAATTGAGCAGCAGATGGACACCAGGTGGCCAGTGAGTCCCAAGATCAGAGTTCAGTTGTATGGATTAATTCAGTTCCTCTGGAGTGGGTGTTGGTATACCTGGAAGACTTATGCAAGTCTTTTGCTGCCTCGGATAGGCTTCTGGATTAAGTTTTTTTAGGGAGACTTCTTGGTTATGGACGATGTAATGTCCATAGTCCATATAGTGGCCCTCAATGGTAGTATTTGCAGGACAATATAGCTCAGCTCAATGTGTTTCCCTGGGATCAGCCTCCCAGCTACCTCAGGAACAGAATTATTCTGGCTGGTCAATCATCTCTAGACTGGCATAGGATGGAACTGGTATTTAGGAGTGGCAGTAAAAACATGGTGGCACTTTTCTGGGGGTATCTTGTGCATAACCCCAGGTTGCATATTCAGTTAAGTGGCCGAGGCTGCTGTTGCTGGTAGACTATGGAGGTGCATGCAGAGTCCGCCTACCTTGATTGGAGGATAAACACGCAATGTGAGCAGGCAGTATCTTCATTCAACCAAATCTTCCCCTAGTGTCATTGAACTGAATTAAATGCCTGAAATAGCTAGACTGTCCAGCAGTCCATTCATGAAATACCAATGAGTTAAATGTTTTGAGACCGCTATTTTAATTGGCAATGCATCTATATTTTATATCCTGCTGAGATAACATGGAAGATCAAGTTTAAAGCTTAGTACACACCAAACAATGTGGCAGATGTATGATTATATATTTTACGTTTGAAAAATAACGGGTCCCGCTTCTCCTGGATAATGAGAAGTGGGCACCATAACAGCCTAATGTATTAACCCCGCTGCAGCCGATAAGGAGAGCCGTTATGTCCTGTGTCCACAGCTCTGCTTATCGTCGCCCCTGGTAGCACTGCGTATGTGTCATGTGAAAAACAGCTCCCTCTCTTCCCGGCTGGCTCACTGGGCATGTGCGAGATCTCAAGCACAGCCCGGAGCCAACAGCAGGGCTAGCATTGTCCCTGAAGTGGGAATAGGACAACGCTAGCCCTGGGCTGGCAATGCGGCCGTGGCGGCTTAATGGGCTATGTATGCCTGACAGCCAGTTATACATCACCTGGGCTGTAAATGGCAGGGGGATTGAAGGGAACAGCTGTGCCGTTTATTGGCGGGCTGGCCTTAGCGCACATTGAGTGCACAGTTTAATACATTTTAAAACAATAAAGCATGTAGTTGAAGACACGATATGTGCATAAAGCACATAGCGCCCCTTCATACATCGACCCTTTGTCTTTAGATGTGTACCCAGCTTAAGTCATTAGATTGCAAAGTACTTGGTAATGATAGTGATCCATACAAACTGAAGAATGGTGGGTATGAGAACTGACATAAGCTGCGATATTCATTCTCAGGGTAAAATCCTTTAATAATTTCTGTTAGTGACAGGGGGCTAGTTCATATCTGTCTATTAAATCTCTTCAGTCATATGTTTGTCTACCTGCTTCAGAAAAATGTTATGATAAAATAAAACAATATTTCCTCTACCTCCCCCATGGCAGCCCTGACTCATGGGTTCCTCCCCTCTGGGTAGTGGTTCGGAAAGGAAAAAAGGACACCAGCCCCTATAAGAAGGCACCTCCTCCTGGCTCCAGTGTCCTTTTTTTTTTTTTTCCTTACCGGGTAGTGAGGAAAGGCTTACCCTGTGAAGATCTGTCTTCTACTCTGCTACAGCCACGCTTCCTAGTGGAAGGAGGGGGGTGACCGAGCCCCGGAACGATGCTGGTCCCAATTGCTGCATGTGGACCCTCATGGGAGGCAGCTACACGCGGTGGCATCCACAGGGGTGTCTGTATGTGGCGCGCGGGAGAGCGTTCGTCCGCAGCACTTCCTGGTCCGCGTTCCTCTGTCAGAGAGCGGGCGGATGTCATCGGCGGTGTGTGGCGCTGGCCTGTGACGTCTTCCGGCTGAGAAGATCCGAAATAGCCGGCGCCGGATCCCTGCCAGTGTCAGCTTGCAGTCTCAGCGTGTGGGGGGTCAGAAACAGGAGCACGGAGCGCGCCGGAGTGTGAGCGTGAGGCATCTATGGAGTATAACCAATTCCTCTATATCACCAATGTTGGTTTTGTAGTTATTGACTAATTGCGGTTTATCTACTTTTCTGGAATTAGGGATATCTTGGTTTTGCCGGGATTGGCTGCAATTTGGTGGATCTGGACTTGGCTGGCAAAGCCAAGTAAAGATAAAAAAAAAAAGGGGGGGGGGGGGGGGATTCTCGACTGAATGTATTTTTCCATTGAAGGACTCTGTTGAGGAATCAAGCAGTATTAAATTGCCAGGGTTAGACCTGGAGGAAGAAGAGCAATTTCAGGATAAGTCAGATGCGGACTTTAATCCTGATATGATTGATAATTTATTAAGTCTAGTCCATAAAGCTCTGAATATTGAAGATCCACACGAGCATGTCAACTTACAGAAGCTTTTGTTTAAAGAAAGGAAAAGAAAGTGTAAAACCTTTCCACTGTCTCAAACTCTGCAGGACATGATTTCAGAGGAATGGAAGCACCCTGACAAGAGGGTGGCTATACCGGGGAAAATTTGTAAAATGTATCCCTTTGTGAAGGAGCAGGTGTCGACATGGGAGGAAGCACCGAGAGTGGATGCGGCCATAGAAAGATTGTCTAAAACATGCATGTCCAAACTGTGGCCCTCCAGCTGTTGTGAAACTACAAGTCCCATCATGCCTTGCCACAGTTTTGCTATAAGGGAGAGCTAAAACTATAGCAAGGCATGCTGGGTTGTATAGTTTCACAACAGCTGGAGGGCCACAGTTTGGACATGCCTGGTCTAAAAAGACGACTTTACCGCTTGAAGACGCCAATATATTCAAAGATCCGATGGAACGGAGGATTGAATTATGCCTTAAGAAGCAGCACGTGACTGCAGGGGCATCTCTAAAGCTGGCAACTGCTATGGCAGTGACTTCCCGTGTCTTGAGAGGCTGGTGTCAGCAGCTTGAAGGTGACGTCGTGGACAGGATCAAAAGATCTGAATTACTAAAGCTCATACAGGACATACAGTTAGTGGTAGAATTTTTATGTGAGGCATCTATGGATACTGTGCGCTTAGCTGCAAGGGCAGGGACTACCACGGCAGCAGTTCGTAGGGCTCTATAGCTAAAACCATGGGTGGCGGACGTGCAGTAAAAAAATAAATTGTTGCCCCTGCCATTTCAAGGAGACTACCTTTGGGAAGCAATTGAATGACTTGATTACGAAGATTTTGCGGGGACAAGTCAGTGTGGCTTCTGCAAGATAAAACCAGTAAAAAGGCGGCACCAGGAAATTTTAATAGATGTAATAGATACTTCTCCGGAGTACAGAGAAGCAAGAGCATACAGACCTGGAAGAGTGTACAGGAGAGGGACCTGGACGTCCAGAGCGACTTTTCGTGCCCAAGGGGGCAAGGAGGGCAGGTTCCCCTTCAGAAAGGATCAGCAATGACGCCAACATACAAAGAGTTGGAGCCAGGTTACTTCAGTTTTATCAGGCCTGGCAAGAGTACAAAATAGAATTCAAAAGATATTGGGGAAATCTTATGGTAGAATCTCCAGTTCCCAAAGACAGGGAGGGGAGAGATGCTCTAATTTCAAGTTTGGAAGAAATGTTGAATCAGGATGTGGTCAGGATAGTGCCAAGGTCACAAGAAGGACAGGGATGGTATTACCGTTTCTTTGTCGTAAAGGAGTAGTCAGGAGGTTGCCATACCATCCTGGACCTCAGACGTCGGAACAAATGGGTGCAAATCAGGCCATTCAGGATGGTCGGTCAGATCTATTCTCCGAGATATAGGACACGGGAACTATATGACGTCCATAGATCTGAAGGACGCATACCTACATGTTCCAATATTTGGAGGGTATCGAAAGTTCCTTCATTTTCATGTTCGGGGGATCAGTTACCAGTTCACAGCACTCCCTTTCAGGCTGGCGACATCACCACAAACATTCTCAAAAGTACTGATGGTCCTCATAGCCAAGTTAAGGCAAGAAGGTATAAAGTTGTGGCCTTATCTGGATGACCTTCTGATCATGACAAAGGCAGAAAGGACGGTGAGGTTGCACTCAGAGTGTTTAGAGCATCCCAGATGGCTAATAAATCGAAAGAAAAGCCATTTAATTCTGACACAGAGATTACAATATCTGGGAGTAGTAATCAATTCACAATGGATGAATGTGGCATTGACCACAACCAGGAGTGCGAAATTGGTTCAGCAAGCGAAAATGATGCTAAGGAAATCAGTAGTATCATCCCAGGACTGTATGAAGACGCTGGGACTTATGGCAGCTGCCCTAGAGACAGTCCCGCGGGCCAGGTTCCACACAAGAAAGTGCAAGGCTGTTTTCTGGCCCAGTGGGACAAAACAGCGAGAATCTTCCCCAAAAGATCATACTGACTAAGTCCGATTTGGATTGGTGGTCGGACAAAGTGCGATTAGAGGGAGGAAAATCATTTGCGATAAGGGAACAAGTCATTGTGACTACGGATGCCAGCCAGGCAGGCTGGGGAGCAACCTGCGGTCAAGAAATGGCACAAGGAGAATGGTCGGCGTGGTGTCAAGAAGCACATTCCAACCTAAGAGATGGAGGCTGTAGTCAGGGCCTGTCGTCATTTTCAGGATCAGCTACGAGAAAAGGAGGAGATCATAAGGTCGGACAATCAGGCCGTGGTGTCCTACATAAATAGTAATACTCCCTTATTGGCCACGGAGGGCGTGGTTCACCACAGTTCTACAGATGGCAGTGGGAGGACCATGGACGCTTCCTTCAAGGCACGACTTTCTAGTTCAAGGTCGAGTATTTAAGGCACAGCCATCAACATGGAGGCTGACTGCCTGGTTGTTGAGACCAAGTCATTGACGGCTAAAGGCTTTGATAAAGGGGTAGTGGACACCCTTCTCAGGGCAAGGAAGTGGTCTACCTCAAGGTCATATTACAGAATATGGAAAAAATATGTATCCTCATCTGAAGAAAGTCAGCAGGTCCCACAGGACACTTCTTCAGTGTTAGGATTCCTACAAATAGGATTGCAGATGAATTTGTCTCTGAGCACGCTAAAGGTACAAGTGTCAGCCTTAGCAGCAATGTTGGACTGGGATCTAGCAAATGACCGGTATGTTTGTAGATTCATGCAAGCAGTGCAAAGATTAAAGCCCAAGTTTCCTATTCCCCTAGCGCCTTGGGACCTGAATCTGGTCCTGGGGGTTCTTATGGAAGCACCTTTTGAACCGCTTCAGGAGATATCACTAAAGTTGCTTTCATGGATGACTATTTTTTTGGTGGCGATAACTTCCGCAAGAAGAGTGTCTGAGTTACAGGCATTGTGGGTGGAGGAACCTTTTTTTTAAAAACTTTTTTGAAAATAGGGTGGTGGTACAAACTAATCTTCAATTCCTGCCAAAGGTCGTGACGGAGTTTCACATAAATCAAGAAATTGTCTTGCCTTCTTTCTGTGCTAATCCGACAAATGACAAGGAATAGCTGGGCCTTAAACATTTATGTCCAGAGGACAAGGGAATTTCGCAAGTCCGATAATCTTTGTTCTGACAAGTGGTAGTAGAAAAGGTCAAATGGCCTCCAAGCCGACATGGATCAATGCCTGTATTGTTAAAGCATACGAGATAAAGCAAAAGGAGCCACAAAAAGGGCTAAAAGCTCATACTACGAAAGCGAAGGCGGCATCATGGGCGGTGAAAGGATCCACTTCAGTAGTAGAACTGTGTAAAGTGGCAGGGTGGTCGTCAATACACACCTTCACGAAACATTACAGAATTGATGTGATGTCTTCATCCGATGCTAACTTCGGGAGGAAGGTCCTTAGCACGGTGTTATGAATAAAGGAAGAAGAGAGAATATTCTTTACCTTATTTTTAATTTAAAGCCAAGTGCTATTTGAGTTGGTTTGTAAGTATAACCCTCCCAGGTATTAACTGCTGGGGTAAGACCCATGAGTCAGGGCTGCCATGGGGGAGGTACAGGAAATATCAGATTATTACCTGGTAATATGCTTTCCTCTACTCCACCATGGCAGCATATGTTCCCGACCCTCGTTGTGTTACTGTTATCATGTGTTATGTGGAATAACTGTGTTTCATATTTAAGCTGGACAATTCAAAGACCTTGGAGCCAGGAGGGAGGTGTCTTTATTTTTTATTTTATTTTTTCCTTTCCTCATGGGGAGGAACCCATGAGTCAGGGCTGTCATGGTGGAGTAGAGGAAAGCATATTACCAGGTAATAATCTGATTTTTTATATGTTCATATTTCTCATTTTAGCATTGACCTGACTAATGATGAGGCAGTAACTGACCAAGCACCCGCTAGCAGTAGTCTCATTACATTGAACCAAGAAGATGAGAGCCATTTTACCTTCCTAACCTGGAATATTGATGGACTCGACCAAACCAATCTTCCAGAAAGGGCTCGGGGTGTTTGTTCTTATTTGGCATTGTAAGTTCAGTTTTCAATAGATTTATGTAATAAATATCTGTGTAGTAACTTGTCTCTGTATAGCAGCATATATTTCCAACATACCATTTTAATATGCATCCTTTAGCTACTGTACTGTATATAGTTGTTCCTTTGTGCAGTTTCCATTCACCAGTCTCATTCACAATAGAACAGTCTCTTCTGTATGAAAGGCTCTGAGCAGGAACTTCTGTTTATAAAGTGTTAACAATATTTATGCAATGACGTTAATAATCATAAACAATAATAAAACAAATTTCAATTGTTAACCATTCTTCTTACCATGTTCCTGATGCATGTTTTTTAGAACAATAAATGTAAAGGTGCCCATACACGGTGCAATGAATTCTGTGCTTTTTAGTACTAGATTGCATTGCATCTAGTAAAAAAACATACAATGTGCTACAGCACCGTGCTTTTTGTACAAGTTACGATGCAATCTAGTACTAAAAGCACAGACTTTATGTGATGTGCACGGGAGCGCGCGTCTCATTGCACTGCCCTGTCGTACCGGGTGTGGGCACCTTTACACAATTTGTCAAATGCTTCAAACTTACACAATATAATAACACTTTAGTAGCACAATCCCGTACCTTTAATCATGCGGAAAAGACCTTTTGTTTGACACAGGTGATTGGTGTTCTAATAAAAACAGAATATAATCATATAATGTGGAAGGAACACATCACGTACTTTGAGGGGGCTTTTCCAAAGCTTAGAGAGAACAAGTATTAACAAGTAAGCATGTACGGTAACTGTCATTTTTACAGACTGTGTCTGAAAAATGATCAGGTAAGAGCTGATTGGTTTGTACTTTTTCTCTGTAAAGCTGCCCATACACGGTCCGTTTAACGGATCCGTTTGGGACTTAAACAGCACACATCGGATCGCATCCCTTGTGCATGCACTGCGATCCGATACGATGTGTACCTAGTACAAAAAGTATGTGCAGCACATACTTTTTGTACCGTACTATGTGATGTGCAGGAGCGCGCATCGCAAAGTACAGAACGGATGCCGACGAACGGCTCCGTGTATGGGCAGCTTTAGTTCTGATAAGCTTTGAGTAGAGTTCTTTCCACTTTATCAGATTAGATGAACTCTTGTGCATCAGAGATCTTACGGTGTGTACACATGGTCGATTAGGCTTGCTATTCGATCCCGATGCGATCGCATGGCAAGCCACCCGACCTGCATGCGATTTGGAGGCTATAGTGCAGATTTGCACTATATAGTCATTGCAGCACTGTCTCTCAGTATTTCGATTTGTGCAGCCACGAGAGCGCGCATCGGGATCGCAAGGTAAAACACATGTGCGATCTGCATGCGATTTTGATTATATAGTCAAAATCTCATGCTGATTGTACCCGTGTGTACACACCATTAGACATTTATTAGCCAGAAGTAAATACACCATGTAGCAAATATGGAAGATTATGGTATAAATGTAGCTTGTGAAGTATACATATGGTAAAAAAAAACATGACCGTTAAAGTAATGGATGTTTCCATGTAATATCGCAGGTATAGCCCGGATATAATATTTTTGCAAGAGGTTATTCATCCATATTACGAATATCTGAAAAAGAGAGCTGTCAGCTACGCAATCATCACAGGTATGTTTTATATACATGATTTGATTTATAAATGACCATAAGCATTTTATGGTATACTGTGTTATTAGAAAAGAGGGGGATTGTCTTTAGAATTGTTCTAAACCAGAATTTCAGCTCTGACTGGCTAGTGTACAGGGAAATCCACAGAGCATGGGTAATACCCTTGATAGTACAAAGCACTAATGCATTGGTTATGACTAGGTTATGTGTGTATTGCAGAAACGCAAGATAAATGAATGTTAGTAATGATCCTGCACATCTGTGTTACCTACAGATACTATATTACATGCCTTAAAGGTTGTTTAAAATGGGGACTAGTGGTTCCCAAGCTGTGTGCCGTGGCTCCCTGGGGTGCCTCGGGACACTTGCAGGGGTGCCACGGATTGGTGGTCCAGGACCAATTCAAATTATTTATGATCAATTATTTATGGACAAAGTCAGTGCTGGTGGCCGCCAATCATAAAATATGTACAATCAGAAGCAAATCCTGCCCTTTAACACATAACTGACCTAAGAAGCACATATAAACCCAATCTACTTAATAAATAAATAAAAAAAAATATATGTATGTGTATATGTATGTATGTGTATTTTATTTATTTTTGGGGGGAGGGGGGGGGCTAGGGGTGCCGTGGTTTGAAAAAGATTGGGAACCCTGCACTAGATAATAAACTGTTTAGTGATACCATTATTTTATTATGGATGCCTTTTGTGCCTAGTAGACTTATATACCTTTTTTATAAAAGCTCTTGGAGAATATAAAAGCACAGAAAGCCCTTCACTTTAACCTGTTCTCTTTACATAATATACACTAGTGGCACAATGTTATGTAACAGGTGTTTCATTTGTATATCAGTTGACACTTGAATTTAGCCTTGAAAATACAAATGTTAACGAATGTGTTGTACGATGTGTAACTGATTTGTAAAAGCCGTTTGTAGAAAATTATGCTGCTTTCCCACTGCCTACACGGGTAATGACCCGTTTTTTTTAAACTGGTCTTTAAACGGGTAAGAGCCATAAAGACTCTTTCCCACTGCAGCCTGGTGCTGTCCTCGATGCCCCTGGGCGGTGGGCATCGAGCTGATGGTATGGTGTAAAAAATAGAATAAAAACCATTGTCTTTTACTGGTGAACTATGAGTCCCAGCAAGCCTCCCCCGCAAGCTGGGACTTGGAGAACCACAAGTCCCAGCCTGCGGGGCATTAAAGGGCCCGCTGGGTCTTGTAGTTCCACAGTAAAAGAAAGAGTTAAATAAACACACTGACACGTGAAAAATAAAAGTTTAATACATACATAACACATACATACTGATACTTACCTATCTTGAGCCCGTAGGTAGCCCTGGTCCTGATGTCCTGGTCCGTGTCGGCGTCTGTATCCATGTCGGCATCCCTGTCGGCGACGGCGTCGGCGGTCCGGAGTCCGAAGAAATCCATTTGGGAAGCTGTGGAAGGAAACCATACTCACCTGTCCCAGCGCGACGTAGTCCAGGTAAGGTCTTTGCAAAAAAAACAAACCGAGAACGCGAAACCAGACCGGACAGGGAGACGCACGGTGTTTGTTTACATCGTGCGGCTCCGCCTCCCGAATGCCGCTATTGGCCGCAAGGCGGCCAATAGCGGCATTCGGGGGCGGAGCCGCACGATGTAAACACACCGTGCGTCTCTCAGCTGTCCACTTGGTTCGGGTGTTCGGTTTGTTTTTTTTGCAAAGACCTTACCTGGACTACGTCACGCTGGGACAGGTGAGTATGGTTTCCTTCCACAGCTTCCCAAATGGATTTCTCCGGACCGCCGACGCCGTCGCCGACAGGGATGCCGACATGGATACAGACGCCGACACGGACCAGGACATCAGGACCAGGGCTACCTACGGGCTCAAGATAGGTAAGTATCAGTATGTATGTGTTATGTATGTATTAAACTTTTATTTTTCACGTGTGTCAGTGTGTTTATTTAACTCTTTCTTTTACTGTGGAACTACAAGACCCAGCGGGCCCTTTAATGCCCCGCAGGCTGGGACTTGTGGTTCTCCAAGTCCCAGCTTGCGGGGGAGGCTTGCTGGGACTCATAGTTCACCAGTAAAAGACAATGGTTTTTATTCTATTTTTTACACCATACCATCAGCTCGATGCCCACCGCCCAGGGGCATCGAGGACAGCACCAGGCTTCAGCCTGGTCAGGTAAGTCCTGGAGGGGGGGGACCCCTTTATTGGGGGGGTCCCCACTCCCCCAGGGCCCCTGGCCAGGCTGACTGGTCGGTAGGGTTAATGCTTTGGCCGCGGGAACTTATATCATAAGTGTCCCCCGGCTGTGGCATTACCCTGCTGGCTGGTTGTGCCTGGGGTTGGTTCTTAAAATACGGGGGACCCCTAGTCATTTTGTCCCCCGTATTTTGGGAACCAGCCCCGGACCTGGAGCCTGGGGCTGGTTGTAAAAAATCAGGGAACCCCTATTTGTCGGGTTTCCTGATTTTTTTTAATACCAGCCCCGGCTCCTTCAGCCTGGTGCTGGTTACGGCAGTGGGGGGGGACCCCATGCCGTTTTTTTTTTAACGTGTAAAGGGCTACCCCTTTCCCACTGCCGAAAAAACGGCTCTTACACGTTAAAAACACTGCTTTTTACACGGGTAACAAAAACCGGTATTTGTTACCCGTGTAAAGCAACCTGGAGCTTTCCCACTGCAGCTCTAGCCGTTTAAAAAGGCTAAAAAAACGGCATTTTACCGTGTAAAGCCTGCAGTGGGAAAGGGGCATTAATCACCTCCTTTACATTTCATTGTCTGTTCTTTCTAGGAAATGACGATGGTTATTATACTGCCATAATGCTTAAAAAATCCAGAGTAAAACTAATGAACCAAGAAATTGTTCCATTCCCAAGTACATCCATGATGAGGAATTTGCTGATAGCGAATGTAAGTTGGGAAAAAATAAATAAAAAAGTGATGGGAATATGAAGGGGGACATGGACATTAACGTAAATGCTTAACAAAAGGTTATGGAAATTATTACTTTCATACCATTGCTAGGTCACTGTATCTTATATAACATTCAAAGGCAGTTTCTGGGCCTTTAAAAGATAATCTATTAAATTGATAAGCAATAAACACTTGTGTTTCTTTCTTATAGGTAAATATATGTGGGAACAATATCTGCCTCATGACTTCTCATTTAGAAAGCACCAAAGATCATTCGAAAGAACGGGTGAACCAGCTGCACATAGTACTGAAGAAGATGCAAGACGTTCCTCCGGCAACCACTGTGATATTTGGTGGAGATACAAACCTCAGGGATAAGGAGGTCTGTAAACGTTTGCTTCCTGAAACTGCCCAGTAGTGGGTGTGTTTTACAAATGGAAAGGTTCTGCAGTGTCTTAATATGTTTCGTACCGTTGATTCTATTCTCCTATATTCTGCAGATGTGGTAGGTTTTATGTCGGCATTACATTTAGAACGGAGTAGCACAACATTTTTTTTATTTATTTTTACCTCTATAATATGAAATTACTTCTCATGACTAATGGTAGGTGTTCTGTCTACAGGTGGAAAAGATTGGAGGTCTACCAAGTAACGTATTGGACGTATGGGAGTTTCTTGGAAAGCCTGAACATTGCCGTTATACATGGGACACAAAAATAAACAACAATCTGCAAACAGCATACTCCAGCAGGTTGCGATTTGACCGTATACTGTACCGTGCAGCTGTAAATGGAGGCCAAGTGGTTCCCCAATCTCTCGACCTAATTGGAACTGAAAAACTGGACTGTGGCAGATTCCCCAGCGATCACTGGGGCCTGTTGTGTGATTTTGATGTAATCTTGTAAAACTATTGAATTTATAATTCAACAGTGTTTTAAAGATTCTTTTACCTATACTGATAATTTAAAACCAACCTCAATTATTATACCCTTTATATACTAAGGGGTTGTTTTTTTTACTTCATAGAAAATGTGTATGTCATGTCTCCATAAAGTTTCTGCATAACTTATGATTTTGTCTACCAGCTTCTACATCTACTACCTGCTCTCCCCAGATGAGAATAAGGGTCAAACAAAGTACTAGTCAAAGCCTGTGCCAATTCACCCTGCCTACAGAAGTAACACAGAAACATAGAATTTTGACGGCAGATAAGAACCATTTGGCCCATCTAGTCTGCCCCTTTTTTAAACATGTTACCTCAAACTATATTTGATCCTGATTTCTTTGTAAGGCTATCACTATGCCTATCCCAAGCATGTTTAAATTGTTCTACTGTATCTGCCTCTACCACCTCTGATGGGAGGCTATTCCACTTATCCACTACCCTTTCTGTGAAGTAATTCTTCCTCCCTCTAGTTTCTATTCATGTCCTCGTGTTCTGTTGCGCCTCTTCCTGTGAAGAATGTTTCCCACCTGTAGTTAAAAACCTTGATATATTTGTTTCTATCATGTCCCCCCCCCCCCCTTCCCTTCTCTGCTCTAAAGTATACATATTAAGATCTTTTAGTCTTTCCTGGTAAGTTTTGTGATGTAGGCCATGCACCATTTTAGTTGCCCTTCTTTGTACAGTAGTATTGGTATTCGAGGGTTATGAAAATAGCTACATGGTTTGTCTCCAGCTTTATCCCAGAAATATACATACAACTGTGGTTTGTGGCTCCTTCTTCATGCTATATTTCCCAAGCAGCCAGTACACTTGGGATCTGTAGATCTTTACAACTTATTTCTCCCATGCTGAAGTATTCTCTGCTATGGAAATTTTGGCTTTCTCTCATCACCTTCCCCTCACCCTGTTATTTACTTTCCCCACCATCTACTGTAATATTGGACTCCTTATGTCAACCTAAAATTTCCCTGCAGCAGCCACCCTGTGTCTTCCTTTTCCTCCATTCCCCACACCTAGAACTTCTAATATCTGGGGCATTACTAATTTGATTGAGCAGCTTTTACTGTTTTTATGTGCAAGATGCATGTAATGGGTCCTGCATTTTAAGGGGAATGCTGGTTCCTGTAGTGCCACAGGGAGGATTTAGGAGTAACTCCTGATAGGCTGGTTCTCAACTTCAATATATTGGTAAGTGCTGTTACCATGTAGCCTTACAGTAGACAATTATATGGCCCAGAATGGGTGCTGTTATCATGCAATATAGGGACCTCCGGTATCAGAGAAGCCTTGTCAAGGTCCCGAAGCTAATCATATAATTTGCTAAATATTTTTTACTAAGATCTGAATATGTAACTAAGAATAACTGAATTATCTTCTGTTATGTTGGTTTTCAAAATTATATTACTAATGCCCTTGGTGGGCTGGGGGTTAAATCCCCCTTCCCTTGCAGCACCAGAGGGGTATTACTAGTTTGAGCAACTCTCACACTGTTAATATCTAGAGCAGTGTTTTTCAACCACTGTGCTGTGGCACACTAGTGTGCCTTGAGCTGTTCTCAAGTGTGCCCCCAGATCTAGAGATGCCCAAACCAGTTTACAGCCACCACCAGTTCAACTGTTATTTACTGGTCTCTTCTTTTCATTTAAAGGGCCAATGTATTTTATCTGTGTTACCTGTGGGGACCAATGTGATTGTCTTTTATATGGGGGGCAATAGGTTTGGTATTTTCCTGTGGGGGCCAATGTGTTTTGCGCTGTGGGGATCTCATGGTGTGCCTTGGCAATTTTAAAATCTTATTCAGTGTGCCGCAAGGTAAAAAGGTTGAAAATCACTGATCTAGAGTAAGCACAGCCAGTGCTTGGTGAAAGCTTGATCACTAGCCTTCGTAGTTTGGAGAACCTTGAAGGCTGGGAAATATGGGCAGGAAAATGCAAATCACTTTTTAGTTACATATTCCTCTTGTTGGGTGGATAAGGGTAGTTTTAGGCCAGTGGATTAGTTGCTAATAGTAAAGATGTGGAGTGCAGTGAGACCATTTGGGAGAGGTAACAGGAGGGGGGGGGGGGGGGGGGGGTGGTGGTGGTGGTATCCACCTACACCTCTTTGAATTGAGACGCTGACACCAGTTTGTCTGCATTCTGCGCTACCATAAGGTAACTAAAGGAGTTTATTATTGAAGGGTCTGTGACTACAGCGGCGTATTTGTCCAATAGAAAACCAGGCATTTGCATATGGGATTGCAGCTGCAAATGCATGTGTACTGTGTGAATCAGGGCCCATGTGAAAAACTCCTGTCCACCTTTGTATTGTCAACCTAAGCCCTGTCTACTTTCAGTGGTCGACCCAATGTATGTCGACCTACATTGAGTCAACTCTGTACGCCGTTAGGATACCGGTGTCGGTATATAGAACTCTGGCATCCTGAACGCATCCCAATAGAATGGCTTTACAGTCTCTGTGGTGGAGCAGCGGCAGGTCGGATGGCTCTATATTCCTGATAATTCTCCATGAATCTTGGATCTTTCAGCACACATTTGACACTGGCTGCCATGTTGTCCTGGGACAGCTCCTGGAACCGTATGGCGTGGTTTGGAGAATTAAGGCTGCAGATGACTCTCTTGTGATTTTTGTTTTGCCTAAAGTAGGATTACATGGTTCTATAATAAAGTGTTGACATGTGAAAAAGTCGGCATGAGTTTATAACTTTTTCAGGTGTTAATGTCGACACCTGAGTAAGTAGACTCCCAATCCGTTTAGCACCTTCCCTTGCATGGCCCGGGCCACTCACCATGCTTACCTGTCTCAAATGGAGTTCATGTAGCTGGTGGGGTGTGATCAAGTCCAAAAGAGAAAATAAAAACCAAAAAATCACAAATATTCATGTTAACCTTTTCATGTGTCGACCTTTTGTCTATGTTGACCTTGTACATGTCGACCTTATAAAGGTAAAATACATCTACTTGATGATCAGCATGATATGTCCGTATACATCACTGTTAAGTAACCGGGCAAAAGGTCATATTGACTGTCCACCCATTTACCGGTTAACGATTACTTAGTCATAGCTGTGTTTTAACAGTGATTACATAAATGGGTTAATAAACAATAGATGGACATATCATGCTGATCAAGTAGATGTATTTTACCTGCAGGAGAAATAGTTAATGAAAGGGAATGTGGTTATGTCAAAAATGACAAATGGAGGGAATGTAAAGGTTAATTGCATATATCTATAGCCCCGTACACACGGGGGAGATATATTGCTCAGCCATATATTGCTAGCAATATATTGCTCAGTTTCTCCTGTTCATCAGCGACCAGAGATGGTCGCTGATGAAAGGGAACCTCTGCCGGCAGTGCCACAGAGGTAATCAGCTGGTCGCAGGAGCAAGCTCCTGCGACCAGCGATTAGAACGGAGCTGAAAACGGAAGCGCACACCCGGCGATTTATCTTCGCGGCACACTCCCATCTCTGGCAACATGGTCGCCTGCGACCATATTCCCAGCGATATCAGCCCCCATCGCAGCCGTGTGTACACAGTTTATGATGTGTTAAGGTGCGTACACAAGGGGGCGATTTAGTACAATATCGCGGGAAATATGGTCGCTAAGCGACCATATTGCCCACGATGGGAGTGTGCACCAGCGATATATATCGCCGGGTGCGCGCTCCCGTTTTTACCCCTGTAGTGATCGCTGGTTGCAGGAAAATGCTCCGGCGACCAGCTGATTACCACTGCCGGGCTCCCCCCTGGCAGTTTCTTTTTCATCTCTGGTTGCTGATGAAAAGGAGAAACTGAGCAATATATACACTATATAGACAAACGTATTCGGCCACAGTTGTTAATTACTGAGTGTAGGTGTTTTAATCAGACCTGTTGCCACAGGTGTATCAAGTACCTACTGTAGCCCTACGGTCTCCATTTACAAACATTCAAACATGGGACTATGATAGGGTGCTACCTTTGCAACAAGACGGTTCATGAAATTTAATTCCTGATGGATTTTCCAGTCAACTGTAATTGATACTATTACAAACAAGGCATAGTATAGAATATGGTATCACCTTACTAACTTGAGGAAATTGTTAACCCTTTCAGGTCCAACATCTAGTCAGGCTCAACAGCCCTAGCGCTAGTAGCAGATCCAATGGTGAGCCACCTTAATAAAAGAACATTAACATCGTTCAACATTCAATGTAGACCAGGCATGTCCAAACTGTGGCCCTCCAGCTGTAGGGAAACTACACATCCCAGCATGCTTTGCCATAGTTTTAACATTCCCTAATAGCAAAACCTGTGGCAAGGCATGATGGGACTTGTAGTTTTACAACAGCTGGAGGGCCATAGTTTGGACATGCCTGATGTAGACCATTTCTGAATAACAATTAAAAAAAAAACAACACAATTTAAACCAGACTGTTTGAATTGCAAAAATAATAAAAATTGAACTGCAAAGGATTAATGAACAAAAAGTACAATGACTATACGATTATATAATATGAAAAAATATTTCCATCCTGTTGCATACTTTTCCCCTTATTTTCATAGGGACCCAGCATCAGGTGAGAAGCATAAATAAGAAGGAAAACTTGGTGAGGCAAGTTTTAATACATGGTACACATAACAGTAGAATTACAATAAAAAAAATTGTCAATAAAAAAAATGGAATGATATCAAGGGAGCAATTACCAGTTAAGAACTGGTTAGAAGCAGTGCTATCAGCATAACATACAGTAGTCACCACGCCATCGTCCGGGTATCAGAACAGGAACCTGGAATGGGGATGGAACAAAACTTGTCTCTGAATCCCTGTGTCAATGAATGGTGCCACAATTTTCAAGGCTTTTCGACCCTCACTCATGGGATCTTCAAGGCAGAACCAGGGATATATCTCTTGTATAGTCATTACTCTGTAATTAATACTATTAGAAGGTCTAAAGGCCCATACACACTAGAAGATTATCTTTCCAATCTGGCTGGTTGGAAATGAAAATCTGGAAATTTCTTGGAACAAATTACAATCAACTGTTTGCCCCAAATGCTGGAAAAAATGGAGGAAAAGCAGTCATCTCCATAAATTGATTTAACCAATTTGTCTCTAGGACCAATTTTTTCTGGGTACTCTTTACCTAGTACGGCGCCCGTCGCGGGCATCGCGGGTACATTTATGTGTGGCCGCGACGCGATGCCCGCGATTTCCCATTGAAACCAATGTTAAACATGGAAATCGTGTCGGTCGCGTCGCGGCCGGCCATAAATGTACCCGCGATGCCCGCGACGCGATGCTCCCGATTTCCCATAGGAATCAATGTTAAAAGGCGTGATGGACCCGATTTTACTGTTAAATGCCTCAATCCACCCGATTTGGCCATAGGAATCAATGTTAAATGGGCCACAGAGCCCATTAACCCTTAAATCTCCCCCCAAATTTTTAACGCCACCCCACGATCCACGCCAACCCGAAGCGTGGCGAGCGCAGCGAGCCCGCGAGGGGCGGCGGTACGCGTCCTCCGACCTTTTCATGCCCTACTATCCACTACGGCGTGGTGTGAGAATATAATAGTGTGGCGAGCGCAGCGAGCGGACGCGGATACCTTCACAGTTATGCGCGTCCCCTCGCGGGCTTCACAGGTGTCCGTGGCGACGCGGACACCTGTGAAGCCCGCGAGGGGACGCGTCTACCTGTGAAGGTATCCGCGTCCCCTCGCGGGGCTCGCTGCGCTCGCCACGCTTCGGGCTCGGTGGCTCGCTGCGCTCGCCACACTATTATATTCTCACACCACGCCGTAGTGGATAGTAGGGCATGAAAAGGTCGGAGGACGCGTACCGCCGCCCCTCGCGGGCTCGCTGCGCTCGCCACGCTTCGGGTTGGCGTTGATCGTGGGTTGGCGTTAAAAATTTGGGGGGACATTTAAGGGTTAATTTGGCCGATTTGGCCCCAAATCGGGTCCATTGAGGCATTTAACAGTAAAATCGCGGTCAATCTGCCGTTTTAACATTGTTCCTTATGGGAAAATCGCGGTCATCGCAGGCATCGCGGCCATCCCGATTTACCCGCGATGCCCGCGATGACCGCGATTTTTACCCCCGACGCCCGCGATTTCAATCGTGGGCGCCGTTCTAGGTAAAGAGTACCTTTTTCTGTTTTCCTTTTTTAGAAGCAAATGGTCAACTGTCATTTGCTCCCAAAAATGTCCAGATTTTCATTCCAATCAGCCAGATTGGATAGTGTGTATGGGCCTTAAGTCTGGGTACACACCTAAAGATGTATCTGTCCAATCTGCCTGGTGGGAACAAAAATCTGGAAATGTATAGGGGCAAATGACAATCAACATTTGCTCAACATTTGTTTCCAAATGCTGGAAAACAGACAAAAACAATTGCTTGGATACATTTGTTATAATAAGTTGATTTAACTAATTTGTCTGAATGACCATTGACAGTTTTTCAGAGTTTGGGAGCAAATTTTTGATTGCCTTTTTCTCCCTTATATTTCCATGTTTTTGCTCCCACCAGATTGGTCAGATAAATCCAGGCTCCCAAATGCTAGAAAAAGGACAAAGGTCGCTCAGGCAAATTAGTTAAATCTGTTGACCATTATAAGCACAATTATCTTGTCCATTTACCAGGATTTGGGAGCAAATGGTTGATTGTCATTTGCCCAATTACAGTTCTAAATTTTTGTTTCCACCAGACAGATTGGACAGATAAATCTTTAGGTGTGTGCCCAGCTTTAAGGCTGGGTACACACACAGTGGTTTATCTGTGCAATCTATCTAGTTGGAACAAAAATCTGGCAATATATGGAAGCATATGACAATCAACCATTTGCTTCCAAACACTGGGAAATGGACAAAATTTTTTTTTTTTTTTATGGATAAATTTGTTAAATCAAATGGATTTAACCAATTTGTCTGACTGACCATTGTCTGTTTTACAGTGTTTGGGTGCAAATGTTTAATTCTCATTTACTCCCATACATTATTTTTGTTCCCACCAGACAGATTGGACAGAAAAATTTGTAGGTGTGTATCCAGCTTAAGAATTTAGTAACAACAGCAACTCTGCCACAAAGAGGAAAACCACTTAAAATCAGAGAGCAGGGTCACCCACTGCTAAAGTGCATGGAACGTAAAAGCCGGTGGCACGCTGCTGATTTCATAGCTGAACAGTTCCAAATTCCAATGGAATTTACTCCTAATTCTAAAAATAATCTGTTCTTTACACCACACTTTTAAAATACAGAGCACCTCTTCCATAATTCAGTAACAACACCTTCACTGCACCCCCCCCCCCCCCCCCTGAAACCACCACCCACCCAACTTCAGACAAGCATTCCCTCTCCCTGTTTAAATATTTTCACCTCCATATCTGCAGCCATTTTGCACCACAAACATGTTCTCCCATTGGGATTCTCTGTGATTTACACATCTGCAGGGCAAAACCATTTTCCCCTTCATAAATAATCTCATCTCTGTTGTAAACCATTCTGAAAATATCACAGAATTCTAATAGCATCAAAGTGTTTCCAGATAATATTGACAGAGATCTCTTAATTAATCTACAATAACAACATATCATCCTTACATGAGCATTACAGTCTATATTAACTTCTATCCTTCATTTATTATCATTTTTACGCAAGCAAACTGCACATATCTTGTCTCATCCACAGAGCCTTCAGAATACCAGCCCCACCTCCCACCCCCTGCAGCAACAGCAGCTCCACCACCACTCCCCTCACCTCCAGCCCATCTGTGATCATGAGAAAGACAGGAAGACATCAGGCAACAAGAGACACACAGACCTGCCTTTAACAACTAGCAGCCAGCATCCCTGGGCATCTCGCAAGCAGTAACCAGCATCCTGGGCATTTCACAAGCAGCAACGAGCATCTCCTCTCCATCATCAGCACCGCAGGTAGAACACAAGATGCTCAATATTTTCTGTGGGAATTGCTAGTCCTTCCTGCCGAGCCATTACCATTGTCTGCTCTGAATATATTAGCTAGGGCCAGAAACTGCAAGATCATGCTTTGTGTATTATCCTCTACCACATGGGAGTTTCTAGTTTCTACAGCTAGAATCTGTTACTACATATTGCACCATCAGTGCTGGCAAAATGCATGTACGTATGTTTGTTTAGCAGTCAGTTCATCATCTGTAGGAACATTATATGAAATCATTTGTGGTTTGTAATGACGATTCTGATAACAGTGCTATTGAAATATCACTACTAATGGGAAATCACACCATTGTTTTATGATTGATTTTAAAATAAAAGAGCCAGCCATTTTCCATGACTACTGCTTTTTCAGTAAATGACAAGTATATTGCAATACAATTATTTTACTATACTGCCATTCCTTTTACAGCACCTGTCTTGATTGTGATTGGGGGTTGTAGAAACAGATGTTAAATACTTGAATTTAGTATGAAATACATAATATCCAAAATTATATATATATATATATATATATATATATATATATATATATATCCATCAAGCCATTAAGGGGGCGTCACATATAGGTGTGTAGATGCGAACGATGGTTATTGCAAGATATTTCTATATAAAATTAGTCATATATTTTGAGAAGTTTTATTGTATTGATAATAACGTTTCTGTCTTCAATATGCTGTTTCTTGAAAGTAACTATATATACACTGTGACATTTCTTTTCTTCTCACTCAGCACAATATACATGATTAATGTGATGTCTATGCCATCAATTCCAAATGCAATTCTAGAAAATGAAAGATTGGTTGCTATTGGCAACATCACCTCTCTTAGAAACTCTGGTAAATTTACCTCTAAATCCTGGGTGAACCCACGTGTCTGGTAGCCGCACATGATGCTTTTCCTGGTTGGCCCACGTGGGGCCATTCCATGGTGAAAGCCTTTTCCATGGTGGTGTCTGTCCATCCTGTTGGAAGGCTGGCGTAGAGCTCACCAGGAATCAGCAGGCACATAATCAAAATGATGAAATATGATCTTGTGCCTAGGGGTGCCACTTCCTGGGCATAGCACAGCAGTAAAGGGACGGGCACACTGTATTCTATACTAAAGGAGGGTGAGACACATTTTATAAATTAGGGAGGAGGAAGTACATTATAGCCCTGATTCTTATTTGATTGGTCACCCACGTGTTCGCACGTGGAACCGATATTTGTACCCTGCACATATTCTGATAGGCGCATGTGCAGGGATTCTGTGTGGATGCCCTCTCTGACCTGCACCATCAGCATGGCGCTCGCACAGGGGGTGGGACGGGGGCGGGCTGTGGTGGTGCTCCGACATGGAAACACCCAGCGTTTCATGGGCATTCCCATGTAAATGTGCCCGTGATGCAGTGTGCCGGGGCAGGTGGCTGATGCCCTGTCTTCGTCCCGGAGCCCAGAAATATAAGTCAGTTCCCACTGTCTTATATATGCAAACCCAGGAGAAATCATTTGATGGTCGAAATGATTTCTCCGTCTGCGGGCACATGCGAGGGGATGGGTTTTCATAACACGTCCCCTCTCGCATGGTTGCAAGGGGATATGGCGACAGGGGGTGTTTTTACAGCAGGGCGGGCACATTGGGACTCTGTAAGCTTCCTAGTCAACTATAATCAGGCCCTCTATTCTATACTAAAGGTAGGGGAGGCAAATTATATTACATACTGTGTGTGTGTGTGTGGGGGGGGGGGGGGCAAGATAAAATAAAAAAATGGGGGGGGAGGGGGTGGCCAATATTGGTATGCCTAGGGGTGCCTTGATATCTAAAACCGCCTCTGATCATGGGCCATGGCCTCCAAAAAATGTTTTCCTATTTCTACAATATAGCATAGCACAGCGAGATGCTGGCATCGCTAAGTGCTGGAGCGGGGGCAGGGACTATGCTGCCCTCGCTTGTGATGTCCTTTTTCATACTGCATGTTGCTAATGATATGTAGAAGCGGGTATGTTCACTGGATGATATGGACATTTTGTCGTTCCAAAATCATTTGTTTTATCTACTAGTGTGTACCCAGCTTTGCTCTACCTTTTTTAGTACATTCCTTCTAGAAGAAATTATGTACTTGTCACAGCCAATCATACTTCGGCACCTCTGATCACCATACAATCCCACCAATAATAGAATGTCAAATGAATTGGACCATAGGTGATGGAGAGCTGATTACATAAAACATTTTTTTTTTCAAAATGGATTCCGTCACACCCGAATGGTAATCATGAGGAGGTACATGAAAGAAAACAAAAATAGCAATGTCTAGACTGCCTGAGAATAACAACTGAGACACATGGGGGTGGATACCACTATGCCTACCCTCACTCACACTGATATGTACAAAGACGTGTGCGTAAAGGTATCTTTTACATGCATCCGGGTTCCACTACGTGCTTAACAAACAAGTCCTCAGTAATGGGCTTGTACCATACTCACTCATGAAATGGCAGGAAAGTGTATATAAAGGTATCTTTGGCTGACATCAGCAGCTCCTCACTGAACAATTTTACTCCCAATGGGGCAGATGTATTAAACCTGGAGAAGAGATAAACTGGAGATAAAGTGAAAGGAGATAAAGCACCAGCCAATCAACTCCCAACTGTCATTTTCAAACACAGTTCATTGGCTGGTGCTTTATCTCCTTTCACTTTATCTCCATGTTATCTTCAGTTTATCTCTTCTCCAGTCTTGATACATCTGCCCCGGTGTATGGTATTTGGAAAGGAAGAGAGAATCCTCTTTCAATTCAATTCATACATTTTTTTATATATTAAAACAACATAAGCTGGGGTGGAAGGTGTGAAGCCCAATACCTGGAGGTGTGGATACTCCTCTCCGGATGCGCGGTACCGAAACCTGGGAGCCAGATGCAATCTGCAGGATCACAGCTCTGCCAGGCAGGCTTGGATGGGATCTCATGCAGTATATAGTATGCAAAAGGACTACATACAATATATTGCATGCACTCCTGCCACCCAGGAAGGTCCAGGGTGGCTCAAGGGGGGATCCGGGTGGAGAAGTCACCCTATTGTATGGCCTGTTTTAGGGGTGACAGGTAATCATGTACCATGTACTGCACTTAGGCGCCGATCCAGACCTGCTCGTTGAGTAGTGAACTCAGCCCCTCTGTTTATGGAGGGGGTCTGCGCATGTAGCGAGATTTCCACTTGTAAGTGTGTTCACACATTGATGGGCAGCCAGGGGGCGTTCTGGGGTGAACACCGTGCATGCTATGGGCGTGCCCACCAAAAAAATGGTGGGCGCGCCCATAGAAATGCTGGGTTGGCCCCTTGGATGTAGGCATTTCCCAGGCCTGCTCGGGGCAGGTGATGTCACATGATGTCAGCGCCTGCCCCCAATTCATAAAACCAAATGCAACCAAAACGTAAGTCCTGGGCTACTTCTCAGCTGTGAGCAGAGGAAAAAAAGAGGTACTCTTTACTTAGAACGGCGCCGCCGATCAAAATCGTGGTCATCGCGGGTAAAAATCGCGGTGATCGCGGTAATCGCGGGCATCGCGGGTAAAATTGGATGATCGCGATGCCCGCGATGACCGCGATCACCGCGATTTTCCCATAGGAAACAATGTTAAAAAGCCTGATTGACCGCGATTTGACACTTAAATGCCTCAATGGACCCGATTTTGGCATATAAATCAATGTAAAATGGGCCACACAGCCCAAATAGGGCCAATGAACCGTTAAATGTCCCCCCAAATTTTTAACGCCACCCCACGATCCACGCCAACCCGAAGCGTGGCGAGCGCAGCGAGCCCGCGAGGGGCGGCGGTACGCGTCCTCCGACCTTTTCATGCCCTACTATCCACACCGGCGTGGTGTGAGAATATAATAGTGTGGCGAGCGCAGCGAGCCACCGAGCCCGAAGCGTGGCGAGCGGACGCGGATACCTTCACAGGTAGACGCGTCCCCTCGCGGGCTTCACAGGTGTCCGGGTCGCCACGGACACCTGTGAAGCCCGCGAGGGGACGCGTCTACCTGTGAAGGTATCCGCGTCCCCTCGCGGGGCTCGCTGCGCTCGCCACGCTTCGGGCTCGGTGGCTCGCTGCGCTCGCCACACTATTATATTCTCACACCACGCCGACGTGGATAGTAGGGCATGAAAAGGTCGGAGGACGCGTACCGCCGCCCCTCGCGGGCTCGCTGCGCTCGCCACGCTTCGGGTTGGCGTGGATCGTGGGGTGGCGTTAAAAATTTGGGGGGACATTTAAGGGTTAATGGGCTCTGTGGCCCATTTAACATTGATTCCTATGGCCAAATCGGGTTGATTGAGCCATTTAACACTAAAATCGGGTCCATCGCGACTTTTAACATTGTTCCCTATGGGAAATCGTGAGCATCGCGTCGCGGGCATCGCGGGTGCATTTATGTGCGGCCGCGACGCGACCGACACGATTTCCCTGTTTAACATTGGTTTCAATGGGAAATCGCGGGCATCGCGTCGGTCGCGTCGCGGCCATACATTAATGTACCCGCGATGCCCGCCGCACTAAGTAAAGAGTACCAAAAAAGAATTAGTCTGTGTGGACGCATGTGAGCGGATGTGTAAGCAATTTGGGCGGCGGGGTGGGGTGCGTTCGCAGGGGTAGCGTTAAACTGCTTACTAGGCTTCGAATATACGCACCCTAGTGAGCAGGTCTGAATATTCCCCTTAGGTCAACGATGTTTACTGAAGTTCTCAGTAGGAAACGTCTGGCCTAGCAATGCAAAAATGCTGATACTCTAGGGCGCCATGATTCAAGAAGGTTTGGAAGCAACTGCTGTGTACGAAAAATGTAAAATGTTATTTTTCTTACTTTGGTTGTGTTGAATGTTTTTTGTTTGTTCCGTCTTCTACAGGCTTCCTACATGAATATATATCATTCACTTAAGACTTCACTTAATGGCGGAACATGACATCATGACTTTGTGTTTACACACTTTGTTCATCTGGTTGTGCACTGTTACTGGTAAGAGTCATTTCAGCACAATTCTGAATATTTCCCCCCCTACGTCTATTGTTATTATTTATTTGATTTTAAGGCACCCCAAAGTGTTGACAGTATCATACAAAGAATATACATAGTAACAGTGTAACAGAGATGAAGGGGGCCCATCTTTACTGTCTAAAGGTCCATACACAATGGGCGACTATGGACAGCGATGATGTCAATCATCGCTGCGGGGAAAGCCGCTCAGTGCACTGAGCGGCTTTCCCCCTGCCTGGCGCCGACGGAGGGGGGAGGACAGCGTTGCATAGTGCAGAGCTATTCAAAGCCGTCCTCAACGCCGCTCATCTGCTGGTATAACCAGCAGATGAGTGGCTTTCCCGGCAATGATGCGGGAGTGTGCAACAGCGTTCAGCGCTCATCGCTGGGGCATACACACTGGGCGGATTTGAGCTGAAAGCCACTCAAACAGGCTGTTTTGAGCGGCTTTCAGCTCAAAGTCGCCCAGTGTGTATGGGCCTTTAGTAATATGTTTTACATACATTTGTCACCATCAGTTGCTAAATAGGGGGCCCTTACAAACCTTTGCTATGGGACCTACGAATATCTAGTTACACCCCTGGCCTGCACCAACTATGAATATGCATGCCCCCTGCACAACCCACCTTTGCTGTCAAGTTAGTTTCTTGCTATATTTGTTTTGCTTTGTTCCTGAACACTTAGCCCCTAAGTACTGAATTAGGGGGACAGTAAATTAGGAGACATATAGAATACACACAGACACATTATGATTCATCTCTAAAAAAAAAAGTGAAATAATTTATTTATTGCATATTATTGACGTTATATGCTTGCTTTATTCAGATAAAAATAATGGTCATTTAGAGACCTCAATTGAATCAGTAGTCCTTTTTCTCACATATTGCTGTTCCAAAATATGTTATTTTTTCTTGTGTTATCTCCAGGATATCTGTGCAACCAGTGCAGAGAGGGGGCCACGTTCACTAATGCAGCTATAACGCCCAACCTGGAGAAGACACGCCTGATGAGAGTGCCAAACGCTAGAACTATGTCAGACTGCACTACAGCCTGTTGTAACCACTCAGGCTGTGATCTGTCCTGGATGTTGGGCAGGCAATGCTACATTGTGAACTGTCAGCATAAAGAGAGCTGTCGACCCCAAAAATTAGACAGCATGCAGTCTTACCTAACATTTGTCTTAAGGGCTTCTCCAAGATTTATTCCCTTACCACTCTACGAAAACTTTGCCCCCAATCAAGAATATTTATTGGGAGATCAGAATGACCCTAAAGATGATATGGAAAGTCTTAAAGAATTATCTTCCCTAATCAAGAGCCCCGCCCTTGAGGAACTGACTGACTATGCAGATGACTACATTGGCCCACAAATGGATTTTCTTCATCTAAGTGCTAAGGACGAGGACAAAGTAAGACCTGACTTGGACTATATTGGTTGGCTTTTGCCAGAAGTAGATAAGAATGCCACTGTTGTAGAAGTTGGCAGACGCAATGATGACGCAGCAGAACATCCCAGAGAAGAGTCCTCACCGAGTAATGTGGTTATGACCAATGTTTCTGAGACATCATCAAGAGCTAATATAACGCCTACTATAACACAAGCAGAGACTGTTTTGGCAAGGACAAGGATAACCAACCAGGATTACCAAGGAGAGGTATGTTCATCTTTATATTTACTGGATTTGATTTCCTTTACATAGTAGGTAGATAATCAAGCCTATATGCTCATATTCCGACATTGTTTTCATTACACACTCTAATTTTGTTTATTTATATAATTGTTTAAATGTTGTTATGGCCCCCATACACCTAAGTTCTGTTTGTCTGATGCGACCCAAATTTTTTATACGATGGCTGGATCCACGAACAGGTCCGCTGATTGATGGGAATCAATGCAACACTGTGAAACTTGCAGTGTTGCATGTGGACCAGAATAAGGTCCTTAGTCTGGCCTTCAATGCACCGTTTTGGTTGCACCCAAATATTGATGCGATTTCAGGTTTGAAGACCATATTTACAGGGGTGTATCCTCTTTAACATACTGTAACGGAGTATTCTTATTTTTTTCAGTGGTAACTATTTTGCACCTTTAGATACATTTTATACTTCAGTGAACTGTTTGCATTTCTACCACTGTAATAATGACCGCTCCAATGTCCCCTCTCTTTAGACATTTATTTAATACATTTTAACTCTCTCCATTAAACAATTTTTTGGCCATCCTATTATTATTTATAGGTTTTCTAAAACTATTTTTGTATGTATTTTGCATTAACTTTTTTCAGTATTTCATTACAGTAGACCTAGTAGTGTGGAAATAATTCAAATGTTTTTTTTTTTATTAACTCTGTCTTATCATCACATGTGTAGAGTCCAACTCTTTTGCCTAATTCCTTATCTGTGGATAAACAACTATTGGCTGGTGGAGCTGAGAAAACTGAAAACAATACATTTCATTGGATAACAGAACATCAGGAAGTCACAGAACATACCATTACTAAACAACTGAATCCCACTGCTACAAACAATGTGTTACCCATCTCTGCCCAAGTGCCCAGTAAGTTACAGAACACAGGACTGTATAAAATGATATGTAGAACCTTTACTTGTCGCTTGTGCTCGCTGTACCACGACTCACAGCTGCTGGTGCTGATCCAATGTGAATGCAGCTTTCTCCAGAGTTCTTTAGCAGCAGCTTCCGATGCGATTGACAATAAGGATGGTGCAATGCTGTGATTTACGCATTTCCCCACCTGAGGTGACTCAACAACTTCCTCAGAACCACTGGTTTGCAAGGTGATTGTCAGAAAGTAGATGCCTGGGGTTTGTGACTGCCCATTTAGTGGGAGTGATTAGAAAAATGCAGCCGTGCCAGGATAATGCCAGTATACTAATCTTTGATATGATTAAAGGCAGTTAAAATGTTGGTGTGTAAGGGAAACATTCCTCTCCTTGGAAGCATATGTGTGCGAGTGTGTGCCTGTGGGTGGGTGTCTTGCTATGGAAATCACAATTCTTGTGTATTACTTGAATTGCAGAGCAAGCTGTAACAGTGTCTACTGCAGGCAACATTGAAGTGACTTTGCCGACCCATGATGTCCAACTTGACGTCTATGTGCACCCTGAAGCACAAGAAGGTGACTTAGGTTATTTGTATACAAAAAACTTATAATTAACATATTAAACAGTGGCTATGGGCCTGATTCTGATTCGCAGGTAAAGTGGTCGCAAATGTGGCGGCTTCCAGTGATCAGAAACCAATGCAGACAACCCCCGGTATTCTGACTCTGTGTCTGTGCTGCAACTATGGCTGCTCTACTGGTGGTGGTGGGGATGGTGATGGGGGAATGTTGATGTTCCATATGTAATCTGGGTAACTTTAAAGGTTACGGGTCATAGGGTCAACGTGCATTTTTCAAGTTTTTTTGTCCTGCATTTCGACGTAAGTCGACATGGACACCGTATCAATGTACCATGTTCCCTAGCATGGCGAACAGCTGCGGGCACACTATTATATTCCCCCTTCATGCCCTAGCGGATGGTAGGTAAAAAAAAATATATATATATATATATATATATATATAAAGACTACCTTAATACCTTAATACAAAGTATTGAAGAAAAAACGGAGGCCCTTTGGGTGACCATAGAAACGGGAGAAGGCGATTATTCATATAGGGGTTTTCTACAGACCACCAGATCAGGAAGAGGAACTAGACAAGAGCCTATTGCAGGACATCAATAAAATGGCATTAAAAGGAGAGGTGATAATCATGGGAGACTTTAATCTACCTGATGTAAACTGGGAGCTGCCTGTTGCAAGTTCCACCAGAAGTAGGGACATGCTGAATTCCTTGCAAGGAGCATCCCTCCAGCAATTGGTGAGGGAGCCCACTCGTAAGGACGCAATATTAGACTTAATACTTACAAATGGTGACAGAATATCTGACATAAATGTGGGTGAAAATCTGGGATCCAGTGACCATCAAGCAGTATGGTTCAAAATAAAGACAGAGACTGACTCATCGCACACAAAAACAAAGGTGTTAGATTTTAGGAAGGCTGATTTTGTAGAGATGGGAAACTCTGTAAGGGATTCTGTGGCAGAGTGGAAGAACTTGGAAGGAGTGCAGGATAAGTGGGAAAAATTAAAAAGTGCAATTCTAAAAGCAACAGAACTTTGTGTCAAAAGAGTTAGGAAAAACACAAGAAAAAGAAAGCCATTGTGGTTTGCAAAAGAAGTAGCAAGTATTGTGAAAGCAAAAAAGTTGGCCTTTATAAAATTTAAGCAGACACAGAAGAATGAGGACAAAGAGGTGTATCTTGTTAGACAGAAGGAGGTTAAGAAGGTAATCAGATGTGCAAAAGCACAGGCTGAAGAAAAAATGGCCCAGTCAGTGGGTAAAGGGGGGAAAACTTTTTTAGGTATATAAGTGAAAGGAGAAAAACAAAAAGTGGAATAATTAGACTGAAGACAGAGAGTGGAAGTTTTCTTGAGGGGGACAATGTAATAGCAGATAATATTAATAATTATTTCTGCTCAGTATTCACTGATGAAAGAGAGGGGAAGGTGCCACAGTTAAGTTGCAAGTATAGTCAGAAAACTGAGGGAGAGACAAGTACATTTACAGAGGAGAAAGTCCTCACAGAACTCTCAAAACTGAAAGTGTATAAATCAATGGGGCCAGATGGGATACTTCCAAGGATACTAAAAGAGCTTAAAGGGGAGCTGGTAAAACCAATAACAGAATTATTCAACCAGTCACTAGCTACTGGAGTAATCCCAGAGGACTGGAAAACCGCGAATGTAGTCCCACTGCACAAAAGTGGAAGCAAGGAAGAGGTAAGCAACTATCGACCAGTAAACCTTACATCAGTAGTAGGGAAATTGATGGAAACACTCTTAAAACAAAGAGTTGTAGAATATCTCAAAACCAGCAATTTACGGGATCCAAAACAGCATGGGTTTACTGGGGGAAGATCATGTCAAACAAATCTTATTGACTTTTTTTGACTGGGTGACTAAAGTAATAGATCAAGGTGGGGCTGTAGATGTAGCTTATCTAGACTTTAGTAAAGCTTTTGACACTGTCCCACATCGCAGACTGTTAAATAAACTTGAAAGCTTGGGATTGGATTCTAAGTTAGTTGAATGGATAAGAGCGTGGTTGCAGGACAGAAAACAGAGAGTTGTAGTAAACGGAGTACAGTCAAAGGAGGGAAAGGTTACAAGTGGAGTACCCCAGGGATCTGTACTTGGACCGGTGCTTTTTAATATCTTTATTGGTGATATTGCAAATGGAATTGAGGGTAAAATGTGCCTTTTTGCAGATGACACAAAGGTATGCAACAGGGTAGACACACCAGGAGGGGTAAAACAAATGATTGAGGATCTAGGTAGATTAGAGAAATGGTCAAGAGAATGGCAACTACAGTTTAATGCCAAAAAATGCAAAATCATGCACTTGGGTCTCAGAAATCCAAAGACTCAATATAGTATAAATTGCACTATAATGGAAACTACTGAGGAAGAGAGGGATCTAGGTGTCACTATTTCAGGGGACTTAAAAGCAGGTAGGCAATGTAACAAAGCAATGAAGAAGGCAAGTCAGATACTTGGTTGCATAGGGAGAGGTATCAGCAGTAGAAAGAAAGAAGTAATAATGCCACTGTATAGGTCATTGGTACGACCTCACCTAGAGTATTGTGTTCAGTTCTGGAGGCCATATCTCCAGAAGGATATAAATACATTAGAGACTGTACAAAGAAGAGCAACTAAAATGGTGCATGGCCTACATCACAAAACGTACCAGGAAAGACTAAAAGATCTTAATATGTATACTTTAGAGCAGAGAAGGGAAAGGGGGACATGATAGAAACTTTCAAATATATCAAGGGCTTTAACAAGGTCCAGGTGGGAGACATTCTTCACAGGAAGAGGAGCAACAGAACACGAGGACATGCACTGAAACTAGAGGGAGGACGGTTCAGGGGAAATGTGAGGAAGAATTTTTTCACAGAAAGAGTAGTAGATAAGTGGAATAGCCTCCCATCAGAGGTGGTAGAGGCAAATACAGTAGAACAATTTAAACATGCTTGGGATAAGCATATTGATATCCTTACAAAAAAATAAGGATCAAATATGGTCTGAGGTAACATGTTTCAAAAAATGGGCAGACTAGATGGGCCAAGTGGTTCTTATCTGCCGTCAAATTCTATGTTTCTATGTAGTGTATGAAATACCGCCTGTCGGCACAAGTTGGCTCAGAAACACTCATGTCAACCTTTTGATTGTTGACCTTTTCATTGTCGACTTAATGCTTGTGTTGACCTTCCAACTCTGTCGACCTTAGCAATGTCAACCTATTTCCCATGTCGACCTTTATAGTGTCGACCTGGCAACTGTATCCAGTTAATTGAAAAGTATATGTGTTTACGGTACACTGGTTCCATGATGTAATGACCGGTCACTTACAGACACGCCGTATACGATTGAGTGGGAGATGATAAAGCAGCCGTCAGATTTCCAGGGTGAATTGCAAATGAAAAACACAAGGTCTCCGGTACTGTCAGAGGTAAGTGAGCTTTCCTCTTCTCTTTCTACCTTTGTTGTTTTCTATTGATTTTTATTAACCTAGCATGTTACTCTAAACGAGGGAATACCCCAACTATCATGTTTTGCGATCATTTATAAAACTCTTTCCGAGCAGAACACTAATAGCCACATTCAGCTTGGGAAATGTTTTGTCAATTGTGTTCTCTTTTCATTTTCACTCCTCTCTGCCAGTCAGCTATACCCAGTCTTTAGTACTGTAACGGCAAAACTATATTAAACTCTTGTAGACAATATGCACAAATTGGTCTTGCTGTTTATATATTGGAGTGTGCCATTTATTACACTTATAATTGCTAGTGAAACGTTCAAATATTGCAAGGGTTAAAGTGTGATATACAGACGGAGCCGCTCTCATTAAAGCGGGCTCCTGGCGGTAGAATCGCCATGCTCCGCCCTTCTGCCAGAGTGCGCCCCATTCTATCGGAACCCCTGCAACCATCTCCTGCCGCTGCCTGTCTCGCCTACTCTACCCCACTCCCTGCCTACCTCCCTGAAGTGGAGACGGGCAGGTAAGCACCTGGTCCCCACCGCCTTGCTGATGGGACGCGCAAGCAAGTTAGTCACGCTTCCCCGTCTGCTGGCCACGCCCCCTGCCAGTGCTATGGATATGTCCCTCTGGCAGGCTGGCTCCATCTGTAATATGCAGGAATGGCCAGTGGGGTACATGGCTGGGGAGACACTGGCTAGTGCCAACGCTAGATTTTAACACAGTTCATGAGCCCAAGGGATCACATGAGCATTATACACAGGTGGCAAAAATTTTTACTCCAGAGTTTTGACTATAAAAATTATTTTATTTGAATAATACAAAAAATATATATAATATACCCTTTGTATTTTTTATATACTTTATTTTGGTCAAAACTCCATTTTATACTGTAATATAACAGGAAAGGCTATGCGCAACCTGCTCACGTCACTGCATATCGCTGACAAAAGGAGTGATAAGGATGTTGTCTGTTTCAGCTTACAGCGGGACTGTATACACTGAGAGTGACTGTCTCAAGAGAAGATGTTCTTGGAGAAGGATTTGTTAACGTTACTGTTAAGCCAGGTAATCGTAATATTCCTATGCACATTGTAGCGTTTCATACCATTTTTATTTACCAACACACTATGAGGGGTATCCAATTAGCCCTCAGGAGCGAAAAACAGATAACTTTCTTGATTTTTTTCCAATGTTTTCTGAATATTTGTTTGGGCTATCCAATTTGGTCACCCGTAAAGAAAACAAGGTACTTGTTTCCTAGCACGGCCACATATCTTATGGATCGTGTACCTTTAGTTAAGGTACACGATCCATAAGATGGACCCGATTTCCTTTGAAATCAGGTCCATTTGGCCGGCTAGGGTAAAATATCGGGGGCATCGCGTCGGTCGGGACCGTTAACAATGGTCCCGACGCGACCGACGCGATGCCCGCGATTTCCCCATAGGCTTCAATGTTAAAAAATATTTTAACATTGAAATCGTGTCGGGAAAGGTAAAATATCAGGGGCATTGCGTCGGTCGGGACCATTAACAATGGTCACGACGCGATGCCCCCGATTTTTCCATCGGGTTCAATGTTAAAAGATTTTTTAACATTGAAATCCTGAAAAAATGTGAAAAATGTGAAATGGGCCAATATGACCCATTTCACATTTTAGATGTCCCCGTCGTCACCCCACGATAGACGCCAACCCGAAGCGTGGCGAGCGTAGCGAGCCCGCGAGGGGCGGCGGTGCGCGTCCTCCGACCTTTTCATTCCCCTACTATCCACGTCGGCGTGGAGTTGAGAATAGAATAGTGTGGCGAGCGCAGCGAGCCACCGAGCCCGAAGCGTGGCGAGCGCAGCGAGCCCCGCGAGGGGACGCGGATACCTTCACAGTTATACGCGTCCCCTCGCGGGCTTCACAGGTGTCCGTGGCGACGCGGACACCTGTGAAGTCCGCGAAGGGACGCGTTTACCTGTGAAGGTATCCGCGTCCCCTCGCCACGCTTCGGGCTCGGTGGCTCGCTGCGCTCGCCACACTATTCTATTCTCAACTCCACGCCGACGTGGATAGTAGGGGAATGAAAAGGTCGGAGGACGCGCACCGCCGCCCCTCGCGGGCTCGCTGCGCTCGCCACGCTTCGGGTTGGCGTCTATCGTGGGGTGGGGTGTACGCCGTGACATTTGGGGGGGTTGGGAATATTTTACATTGAATCCAATGTAAAATCGGGTCCCAGGGACCCGATTTACATTTAATAAAAAAAAAAAATCGGGTCCAAAATCGGTCGGTCGCGACGATCGCATCGCATGCGATGCGATCGACCCGATTTTTCCGACACGACCACCCCGATGTAAATCGGTGTGGCCGTGCTAGGAAACAAGTACCGAAAACAAATTAAACCTGTGTGTTTCCGACTACCGCAGCCCAATTTTCTCTTGAAAACAGGTCTGCTCTGCCTGAGTCAATGATCGCTGTCTATGTATATAATGTTAATCACTGAGAATACTATGTGGCTACTGTGTTAAGATTTTGCATCACCAGTACTAAAAATGTTCTGTACCTTTTTGAGATATCTTGAACAAACTACAATTAGCCATAGGCATCCGTGGGAAACTTCAGTGGGTGGCAAGATGTAAAAAAATCTCTGCCATGAAGCCCAAGCTTGTCGGAGGTCTATGCGCCCTATCTCTTATTTACATTATCCTCTCATCCTATGGGATATGTATCTAACTTTTAAGAGTGATACATTGGACACGCCTGTAACATATCAGTTAGAAGCTGAATGGTTTCTATGGGCAACTTTTCCACTTATCCTCTTCTTGAAGGATTGATACATTTGGCTCCTCTAGTATCCTAGTAGCCCATGTTTAAGTGACAACCCCATCCTCGTGCTTTGTCTGCTGACTCCTCACTTCGGGCCAGATTCTCTAAGCTTCAAAAGTGATAAAATGGAGAGTGATAAACAGCCAGCCAATCAGCTCCTACCTGCCATGTCACAGACTGTGTTTGAAAAATGTCAAAACATCAAATTGGCATTAGCAGAATGAGGAATGGGCCAGTAGATGTATGGCCTTCATAATTGAGTGTGTTTCCTATATGATGCTTGAACATCCACAGCAGGTCAAGCTTTCTCATGCATGGGATTTATTGACATAACAGGCGAGATGTAATAGGGTGTGAATTTTAAGGTGTCTAAAAAAATCGCAACAAATTGCACATATCACATTTGCAATTGCAAATGTAATAGGGTGTGTTTTTTTAGACAAAGTCAGAATTTGTATGTGACCTTGTTCCAAAAATACGGGGGACAAAAAGCATAGGGGTCCCCCCATATTTCTGAAACCAGCCCCGGACTCTTGGACCGGTCCTGGTTCTAAAAATATGGGGGACAAAAAAAACTGGGTGTCATGCCACAGCTGCGGGTCACTTTTTATACAAGATCCCCGGCCGTACCATGAGCACCGTGGCTGGTTAGCCCTGGACGGTGTTCATGGGGAAGTCAGAAATTCTCCATTAAAGGGGGGTCCCCCATCCACAGTAGCGCACGCAGGGGGGGTTTATGAGTACCCAATAGTTAACAAAATATTTTAATTTTCAATTTTTACAGCAGCCAGAATCAATCAGCCTCCAGTTGCAATTGTATCACCGGAAACACAGGAAGTATCATTACCTACAACGCCGGTCTTTATTGATGCAACCCGTAAGTATGTATAATTATTTCCCTATATTAGTGCTATACACAGGTTTATCTGTATATCATTTTATTTGATGAATATCATTTGTGAAAGAGGCTTCAAACTAGTGAGTTCTCTTATGTTTCTAACACAGAAAGCAGAGATGATGTTAAAATAGTAGCGTATCATTGGGAAGAGATTAGAGGACCTTTACAAGAACTGAAGACATTAGGAGATCAACCAGTCTTGCATTTGTCTGATCTGGTAACTGGAAACTATACTTTTAGGTGAGGCCAGTACTGTATGATTTAGACTGACTATGCTTGGTGTGTCTTACGCATATGATTTAACAATAGCACACCTCCCAACTTTCATTGGTTGCTCAATGGGACCTTCGCGCTGGGGGGCATGGCCTTGTGGCGAGGGGCGTGGCCTTCAAATCCCGTCACTCGCCCAAGACCACACCCCATTTTGCCCCTGCCGTGAGACACTGCTGGCCCCGGGAGGGACGCGGGAAAGTCCCCAAAAACCAGGACGTTCCTGCAGTAAACGGGACAGTTGGGAGGTATGCAATAGCGGCTATGGGGCTCATTTACTATTGAATATTTGCGGCTAACCCCTGAAAACAGGGGTTTTTTTTTGGGGGGGGGGGGGGGGGTGTTAGCTGCAAATATTACGTACACCCCACATGTATCACGTGTGGAGCACAGCAGGAATTTCCGATATCTACTGCAATCCCTCCCTATCCGCCAGCAGCTACATCTCCCATAGGGGATGCAATGCTGCCCGATGTATCAATATCCGGCAGCATCACATCGGATCCCATGGTTACCGCCATTCTGAGATGGCAGTGGCCTAATGTAGCCTATGGGTCAGCACGTGTCAAGTGGGGGTCGGCACTAATCGCGCATGCACGGACCTCGGCTACCCGGTGAAGCAGACCGCAGGGATCAGATTACACACTGTACTGAAGACATCATAGTCATGGGAATGCAGTGTATAGTAACTTGTTTAGTAATAAAGCACATGATGGTTATACTATGTATATACCGCATTAAGGTACTCTACATATGACGGAGGCCCCCTGTACACACCAGCCAGTGTTTAAAGCACAATTGTCCCAATTCAGAGTTGTACTTTATTACACAGCTACAATACCATAAAGCCATATGTAAAGGAGGCATCTCCAGACTGCTTCTGAGATCTGCTGGTGCATCTGAAGACACACCATCGGATCACACTGTGACCATCGGTCATCTAAGTAAACTTCAGGTTACTCAGATTTCCAGCTTTAGTCCTCAGCTGAGATCAGTAAATCTCTGTCACCAAACTTGTATGCTAACCATTGGGTTAGTGTAAAAGTTCAATGAGAACTGCATTAGGTCTAATAAAGACAAAATACATGCCATTGTAAATAAATTCAGATATCTAAAGGTGCCCATACACGGTACAATTATTGTATACAACATCGCATCTCATCGCATCTCATCGCATAGGTTTTGCAATGCAATGAGATGAGATCTAGTACAAAAAGTATGTGCAGCACATACTTTTTGAGCTGTGTGATGAGATGTGACGCATCTCATCGCACCCAGCAATTGTACCGTGTATGGGGTCCTTAAGTTATTACCTTTGCCCTGTTTTTTTGTTTTATTTTTCATAACTACCGTTTCATTTTCAATATGCTGTATTAGTGATTCCCAGACTTTCTTTATTCACAGTGCCTATGTTATCAGTAATTTTTCATGGCTCCCCTAGCACAAAAAATTTTCTTCTTGAGAAATTCAGAAAAACATTAAATAAATTGTGCTAACTTGTCATCCATAGGGCCAGTGACTTGATGTGGGGCAGGGTTGCACTCAGGGGCGTAGCTAAGGGTTCATGGGCCCTGGTGCGAAAGGTCAGCTTGGGGCCCCCCTACATACAACAAAATTAAAATCTCGGTCTCGGTCCAAGAAAATAAAAGCTGACAAGCCTGACAGGACTGGAGTCAGTGCTGTTTTGGAACTACACGTCCCACTGTGTGAGACTGTGCTAGGTAGAGGGGTGGGGTTGGGGGGAGACCATCGGAGAGAGTATCGGGGAGAGTTAGGGCTATAGAGAGGGTGTGGGGTGGGGGTTTGGGAGCACAGGTAAAGAGAGGGGATGGAGTATGTTAGAGAGAGGGAGAGAGAGGGGGAGCATGGGGAAAGAAGTGGGGAGAAGAGAGGATAAAGTCTATGGGCAGAGAGAGATAAAGAGAGATAGATAAAGAGGTGAGACAGAGGGTTGAGAGAAGGAGCAGTGGCAGGGGGAAAGAGAGCAGGGGAGAGAGAGCAGGAGAGCCCCCAGCCCCCCCCCCCCCTATAGATGGTGCGGTGTGCTTCTGTGAACCTCCCCAAATCCCCCCTTCCCTCCCCCTCCAAGAGGAAAGGTGGCACTGTATACCTCGGCAGCACCGGGTTCCACTCACCAGTGCCAGGCTACCACTGGGTCTCTGGACTGCATGGCCGGGTCCCCGCACCTCAGGTCTCCAGAGCGCTGCTGGTTTTTCACATTGCTGCGCTGGGTTTTCACTGCACGCACACTGTCGCGCCGGGTCTCCTGTCATCAGCCCCGGAAGCAGGACAGGTCAGACAGCACACTTGTATTTCGCGCTGTCTGGCTTGTCACTAAAGAGTGACGTTGAGCCACAAGAGAGAGGCAGGACCGCCTCCCCAGCGCTACGCTGCATCTGTTACGCTGATGGCCCCTTCATATTCAATTTCTATGTGGATAGGACGGTAACTGGGGGCACGGGACAACAGCACTATTTTAAAGAATTGACAGGGTGCAGGGGATTGCTACAGTAGCTTGGTCTCGGGAGCCAGGAGGAAGACAGTTACACGGGACAGTGGCGGGGGTTGGGCCCCCTGGCTCAGGGGCCCGGTCGCATCTGCGACCGCTGCGACCCCTGTAGCTACGCCACTGGTTGCACTTATGTTTGTCTGCTTATAATTATGATTGGCAGCCTATCACATTGACCATAAATACTGTAGTTTAGTTTGGTCCTGACCCACCAGTGGCACCCACAGGATTTTTAGAGGGGGTTTCCAAATGTAATCCAAAATCTCCCACTCAGAGACATTGGAGTAAGTACGGGAGTCTGGGGGAGCTGTAACAGCCCTGAAAATTGGTCTTTTTATACACAGGATACTGTATGGAATATTAATATTTAACAGTACAGATGGTCTGTAGTATAGGCTGTTTCAAACATTTAAATAAGATAAGTGGTCAGGGAAAGATTAAACATCATAATAAATAAATACACAAACATAAGAGAACCAGTATTGCTTTTCTAAGCTCGCAATCTCCCACTTCATGGTAAGGCTCCTGCCTCTTCCTCCTGGCAGCTACTTTCTGGTCCTTTGCAATGTTTGAAGACTCAGATCCACACATACAGTAAATGTGGTAGAAGAAGCTGGTACACTAGGCATGTGCAACAGCTCTGCTCGGTCCCTTACACTGCATGATGTGGTGGCAGCTCTATTGATCATATTCTATACCAGTGCTATTGTTGTCATAATTTAAGGCACTCTGCTAAGAGGAGGGGGTTTCAAGGGAACCAGAAACACCCCCCCCCCCACGTTTGCCTATGAGTTGCACCCTTGCAAGTGTCCTGTGGCACCCAGTAATGGAAACACTGCACTATATTTTAAATGCTATTTTCATTATGGGTCTGATCATGAATTGGACGTTGCTACTGAATCTTTGCATCGAATATGTTCTATGATAAGGCCACGGCCGATGGTCTTCATAATGAGACACCCATTGGTAACAACTTCCTTGCGGCATCATCATGGGCCCAGCCAACCGGTAATTTTGAATTACAGCAGTGGTTTCTATAGAAACAAACTAAGGACGCATGTTCATGTTCTATAAAGTTATTGACACCCTAATAGAGCAGCAATTTATTTTCTGTGCATGTTATTGAACCGGACATTAAATGAAGCGGCGGGCCTACCAGGGATTTTTCCTGTACCCTACTGGGCCAGTCCTACCCCAGATATGCAGTCATCTTAGACATGGATAGACAGATGGGATAGACAGGCAGAACTAAAATGGCAATGGGGATGTGTAACCATATTGCAGTGCAGCTTACATGGAACTCTCCTGTGTCTGCCCTGCATTATGGATGCTTCTATGTCTGATTTTCTGGGTTACACATGATTACATGGAGTTGTATGATTGTTATAAGCTGGAGGACCATGACTGGAATTTCTGTCTATTTGCCTAAATAGCTGCAGTGAACGATTATTTACTGTCAATGTACTTAAAGGGGTGAAACAGACGGAGTCCTTGCTAGAAACGTTGGCTGATGTAGAGGATGGAGGCCATCACCGGAGAGAAATAGCTCTGCTAGCCTGACATTAGGTCGCTTTCCTGGCAGGTCTACTATAAGAACATACAGTCGCTTGTAGTGTGAGGACATGTTCTAGCTTGTTTTCATAATGTAGGGTGATGTTTTGTTACACATTTCTTGCTGACACTGTCATGTCTTCAGGTTAACTGTAACGGATTCTGATGGGAGCACAAATTCTACTGAAGCCTGGGTCAGAGTGACCGATCCTGTGGATAACCCACCTATTGCCAACGCTGGACCCAATCAAGTTATAACCCTTCCCCAAAATCACATCACTCTGAATGGAAATCTGAGCAGCGATGATCACCAAATTGTCAGCTACGAGTGGTCTCTCAGCCCCAGTAGTACAGGAACAGTGGTGGCCATGCAGGTAATGGGGTTATTGTGTCTGCTATCAGCACTAGGTATATGGAGGCAGCATTGTGTGGTCACGTACAGGTTGTTCTGTTCATGCAGACACATCATTTGTAGGCAATTGAGTATAACAAATGTTATTGTTGAAATTACAAATTTGTCGTCATAATAAACTCCACATTATATCATTATTTGGAATGGAAGATGTATTCAGTATGTATTCCAACACAACATTTACATTTTTTGGATAATAATATATATCAAAACATTGTAGAATTCTATAGAATTTGGGCGTTGTCTGGCAGTGTTGCTAGGGGCTGTGATTTAGCAGCAGGTATCTAAGTATTACCGCCGTAGATGATTGCATAGGGTATGTATGACTTTCCTCTTGTGTTATGCAGGGTGTGCGCTCTCCGTATCTTCAAGCTAATACAATGCAGGTTGGAGATTACACATTTCAACTAGTAGTGACTGATTCCTCTGCGCAACAATCCACGGCTCAAGTGATGGTTACTGTACAGCCTGGTAGGTGCTGTGTGCTACTATACATCCCCACTACATACATGCCTACATACACTATGCACGTTTATGGTACTTACCGCAGGGCAATATGGTGTTCTCATATGATACATTTTGTACACAAGCACAGGTCCAGCCTCCACGCCTTATTCTGTTCTCAGCTAGACGGTCAATATTTGTAATCTCGGTACTCTTTACCTAGAACGGCGCCCGCGATTAGCATCGCGGGCGTCAGGGGTAAAAAATCGCGGCCATCGCGGGTACATAAAAAACGGGTGCGACGCGATGCCCGCTATGCCCGCGATTTTCCCATAGGGATCAATGTTAAAAGTCAGATTGGACGCGATTTTAGTGTTAAATGCCTCAATGCCCGCGATTTTTACATAGGAAACAATGTTAAATGGGCCACAGAGCCCTAATAGTCCCCTGAAGTCTTAAATGGCCCCCACAATTTTTAACGCCACCCCACGATCAACGTGAACCCGAAGCGTGGCGAGCGCAGCGAGCCCGCGAGGGGCGGCGGTACGCGTCCTCCGACCTTTTCATACCCCCACTATCCACGTCGGCGTGGAGTTGAGAATAGAATAGTGTGGCGAGCGCAGCGAGCCACCGAGCCCGAAGCGTGGCGAGGGGACGCGGATACCTTCACAGTTATACGTGTCCCCTCGCGGGCTTCACAGGTGTCCGTGGCGACGCGGACACCTGTGAAGCCCGCGAGGGGACGCGTTTACCTGTGAAGGTATCCGCGTCCCCTCGCGGGGCTCGCTGCGCTCGCCACGCTTCGGGCTCGGTGGCTCGCTGCGCTCGCCACACTATTCTATTCTCAACTCCACGCCGACGTGGATAGTGGGGGTATGAAAAGGTCGGAGGACGCGTGCCGCCGCCCCTCGCGGGTTCGCTGCGCTCGCCACGCTTCGGGTTCACGTTGATCGTGGGGTGCCGTTAAAAATTGTGGGGGCCATTTCAGACTTCAGGGGGACTATTAGGGCTCTGTGGCCCATTTAACATTGTTTCCTATGGAAAAATCGCGGGCATTGAACACTAAAATCGCGTCCAATCTCACTTTTAACATTGGTCCCTATGGGAAATCGCGGGCATCGCATTGCACCCGTTTTTTAGTGCATTCGATGGTCGCGATGGGCGCCGTTCTAGGTAAAGAGTACCAAAATCTCAGTCTATAATCATTGTGTAAAATCACATGCAAGTCCCCTAACAGTGAGAGTCTGTGGGGTTTATTAATAAGATGAGAGTTTTATCTCATATGGGATGTGGCTATGGGCAATACATAAGTAGATTCTAATTGGTTGTTGGGGCAACATCCCATCTGAAATAGAACTCCCATCTTAGTAGTAAACCCCTGTGTGGCTATATGACAAAGTTATTCTATGTCTGGACTTCAGAGTTCTGTTCACAGCCCCATAGGGCTGCTTACCAAATCCATAAACCCAGGGTAAGGTGTGGCTGGGAGAGAGTTGTAGTACCATTGGCAAGCTACAAAGTATCTTGTGTAACATGGGCATATGGAGACGGACAGTGGCATTTATTTGATTCCCTAGCTTCACACGGGTTAGGTATGCAGGATTGCTAGCCACTATGTCACCAGCGATGATATTGGTTCCAGAATGCATGTGTCGGCAGGTGGAGAAGTCTAACGTGCTACTTACTACATGTTAATCGGATCGGCATTACTGTACATCTATAATGATGCTGTAAGTAGCTTATTAACCTTGTTGCATGCCGGCGCTTGACTTCTGGGATCAGCATAATCACTATTGACATGGTGATTGCATTCCATGTCACCTCCATTTTGGGGGAGTGAAAAGGCCAAGATTTCTATCAGAAGACAGGTGTTTCATGACCCCTTTGCTGGATTTGTGGTGGCTGGATTGCATGACCCCATAGTTCATGCAGCCAACCAGTTAATCACAGGTGATCCGATGCTGTGTTCTAGGATGCAGCTTGCATTAATAATGCATGCAGGATGCGTCTACTTAATATCAGACACCTTCTGCTGCATTTACCTACTAGTGCACCGCTGCTCCTACCATGCAATCAGCAGCTATTGCAACTCCAACTGCATCTGAATCAGGCTGCCTGAGCATTATCTATGCTTACTCTGGACCACTAATGGACAGCAGGTCCCATACCTGCGCTAATGTAGCATTCAGCTAAAGTATAGTGCAGTACTATATATGATATGTATATAAAATAAAAGCAATTTCTGTATTTTGTTCATAGAGAGAAACCGTCCACCGGTAGCAGACACCGAGCCTGATAAAGAACTTACTTTCCCAGTAAATTCTACAACTTTAGATGGGAGCAAAAGTACAGATGATCATGGCATTGTCTCCTATGAATGGGACAACATCAGGTACAGAACATTGTTACCACCATTACACATGTAATCAATATGTGATACTTTTGTAATATAAATATTGTTTTTCTCATTGCAGTGTCTCCTACAGCTGCTTTCACACTGCAAAACCTGCTTAGACCTGGTTTTTAAAACGTTTCTTAAAATGGGGCAGAGCAAGTAAAACCCCTTTTACACCGAACGTAAACACCAGGTCTCAAGCAGGTTTGCAGTGAACAGGACACACAGTAGCTATTAGACAGCGCAGTGCATATTTAATGAGCTGGACTGCTCATTACATATGCGCATATTTAATGAGTGGCTTTAGTGAGGTATATGCCACCCAGCCAGAGTAAAATCTCAATGAGTGCAAGCCTGCAAATTGCTTAGTGGTGAATAGCTGCAAAACCATATGCAATCTGCATGGCAGCCTCTCGATCCGTATGCATGTTTAGTCTATCGATAATCGTTTGCACTGCATATTTGCAGCTGTGCAATCAGGTCTGTATTGCAGCAACTTCCCAGTCTGACGATAGCCACTCACTTGCGTGATAATCGGCCATAGCATGCAAACATGAATAAGGCCCAATACTGCAGAACTGTAGTACCTGGAAAAGCATGACTTTTCAGATTTAGTTAAATATACATTGATTATACCATTAACTATATTACGAGTACACAACTACTATTAGCTCTTATCTAAAAAAAAGATCCATTATTTTGTATGGCTTTAAGAAACTAAGTGATGTTTTTTTTTGCGTGTGAATGTTTCAGTGGTCCAACCGCGGTGAGCATTATGGACAGAAAGAAACCAGTGGCTGTTGTGTCTGACCTGCAGATTGGTACATATCGCTTTCTATTGGCTGTCAAAGACCAGGAAGGGTTAGGCAACACGGCTATTCTCTCTGTAACTGTTAAGGAAGGTAAGTATGGAGATTAGCTAAGGTGGAGATATGTGCACAGGACATATTGTATGTATGTATGTATGTATGTATGTATGTATGTGTATATATATATATATATATATATATATATACACACATACATACACACAATATCAGTAGGGATTCTGTTCATCAAGTGCAATAAAATGTTCCTATTTGTAAGCAATCATTTTACTGGTTGGGCAGACAGATGAAATAATGGGGTAGATGTATGAAGCAGTGATAAGGGAGGAGAAGTGAGCCAGAGGATACTGAGGATACTGAAATAACATCTATAATTTGCAAAATATAAAATTATACAAAGCAGCTGATTGGTTGCCATGGGACACTTCTCCTCCCTTATCACTACTTCATACATCTACCCCAATGGGAGAAAGAAGGAAAAAGGAAGTGACAAGCAGGCAGAGGCACCAATGGGAGGAGCAGAGGCACACACCAACACTGTAGAAAGGCAGTGGGAGACAGACTGAAACAGACACATGGGGTGACAGAAACAAAGGGCAGTAGATACACAACTGTGAGTACTTACATGGCCATATCATATCTGGACTGGTCTATGTGGTACCGCAGCTGCAAGAGGCTTGGCCAAACAAGAGGAAACTGGGTGAGAGCTAGCAGTGGTGGGGGTGGTGTCCATGGGCAGAGACATACAGTATATGGCAGGTTGTAGTGCGCCTGTTGCCTGCCTTTAAGGCATCATCATGTCCCGCTGGTTTGGCACCCCCATTATCCTCGCACAGTGGGTCCAATAAATGTGCCTCCTCTCCAGCTGACTCATGCAGCACTGATGATCCCAACCTTAAGCCGCTAACTGCTTCAGTGATAGGACTGTGAGTGAAAGTTAAGCAGCTTGAGTCTGTGATCACAGGCATCGGTGGGGCCTCCCCCAACAGCATGGCTCTGTTACATCAATACTGGCCATACACCCTTAATGGTGGCCCTGCCTCTACGTGACTTTTGTGCTATCGAGGAAACGCTGATTTCTTTAGATAAGAGTCTGCTTTAATCTGATACAAGTTTGCTTTGGAGCAATTTCTAAAATTCATAATGAAACTAAAATTAAACAAATATTGTCTCATGTTGTGGATTTACTAATATAATCTTAAAATATACTGTATATGCAATATTTCAGAACTACAGGTATTTGATATGCCATAGTTATAGCTTCCATCTTCTGTACCAAAAAGTATTCCTACAAAGCACACACACAGCCCTTACCTCACATAGCTTCCATTCTGATATAACGCTATGCTTTAGTACATATAATTGCTGTCACATAAATGTAATCTATTTGGCCATAGCAGTCTTTTACTTTAAAGGTCCAAAATGTATGTTGAGGTCTTTAAAACAGTTCTGTGTCTATATTTTTTGTTGCCTATGTACATAACATAAATATATATTTTGGTTTTAGGAAAGAACAGCCCTCCTAAAGCTTATGCTAGTGGGACACATGTTCTTGTGCTTCCTAATTGCTCCGTTTCATTGGATGGATCAAAGTCCATTGATGATCAGGGAATAGTGTCATACCAGTGGACAAGAGATGGCCAGAGTCCAGCAGCCGGGGTACTTACATACACTTCAGTTTATATACAAGTCATGAAATCTGCTTATATATAAAAGTAATGAAATAAAGAGGCAGATAAATGTATCGCTAATCAGTTATAGACCATATATATATATATATATATATATATATATATATATATATATATATATATATATATATATATATATATATATATATACATATATATATATATAATTTGTGATCTCTGGTGAAGAATTACATTGGTACCCAGAAATATAGGCCATATCCAGCCATGAGGGATTTCCCACCTTCGTACGGGTATGGTTGACATTTATTGGGTCGACCACTGAAGGTCAAGTATGATACGTAGGCAGACTTGTTCTCTTCTGTTACCCCTGATCCTGATAAAACTCGTCTGTGTTCTTGGAATTGGAAACAATTGCATCCAGAGAACAGTTTTGTGTTGTACAAAAAAACCTAAATAAAATAATCTACTGTACTGTATCGGATTGTTTGGATTTAGCAAATACAATCAAATTGGGTCAAACTATTGTATGGTTGACCACACAACCCTGTATGGCCAGTTTGGTTTAAAAATATGAGATGTCTCGCCTTTTTAATTTATATCCTCCAATTAAAAAATAATTTGCACACTTTTTTATATATTACTCCCTAAGGAGGAGGGTATTTTTTTTTAAAGGGGCAATTACTTACAAAATGAAAAGATACCCATTGGAGCCATGGCAAACTCATTTGCAAATGCATACGCATACTGGAGAAACATCAAGGTTAGGGGTCAGTTGGCTATTCAGACTGAACATAGCCGTACACTATGGCTACAAATTTGTTCTCAAAATGGGCAAAACCATATGCACTGCAGGTGGGGCAGATGTAACATGTGCGAAGAGAGTTATATTTGGGTGGGGTGTGTTGAAACTGAAATCTAAATTGCAGTGTAAAAATAATGCAGCCAGTATTTAACCTGCACAGAAACAAAATAACTCACACAAATCTAACTCTTTCTATACATGTTACATCTGCCTATATTTTTGCATGTACGAGCTTGCAGCTGAGGGTAAATACACGCTCTTTGTTGACGCCTCCAATTGAACATTTCCTGTCATTTACCACTCCATAAAATCCTCACCGTGAATGAGATCACAGCAGCAATTTCACTCTTGCCCATTGAGATTGCAGCACATTTCAATCGCTCCATTGCGTGAACATTGGCCATTGAACAATTTACAGATGAAGCGCCTCTCAGCCAGTGCTGGGGGTCGCCAGATTGCCCCCCTGGCGAGATGGTGCTCCACATATCTGGGACGCACGCGTGTCCCAGTTTCAGGCGAGGGACACGAACCCTGCCTGTCTCCGCTTCAGGGAGACGGCAGGATCGGGGAGGGGGTGCAGCAGGCGGGTAGGAACGCCAGGGAGCGCTGTAGTAAGGGGACACACGCGCGTCCCCTTCCGGGGGCTGGCGATCCCACCTCCAGCCCATGCAAGAATGAAGGGCGCTTCATCTGTAGGTCCTTTGACGCCAATGGATAAGGGTCTCCAGGATGACTATTGCAGGGAGCATTGTTGCAGCAATTTCAAAATCTACCAAGTTATGGCTGCATGACAAAATTAAATTACATATTGCTAGTTGCCTTTCCCTGTACTAAATATAAGCCTACATATATAGTGGTCTGTCACTCATTCCTATATTGTTTTAGAACCATCCTTCTGAATTTCTGCAAACTAAGGGGCCATGTATGAACAAGTGTCCCACTGTCAATGATAAAACACGTTAAGTATTATAAATGGTACTTTAGCCAATCAACTCCCAACTGTCATTTCTCCAACCCATGACAGCAGCTGAACACATTACAGTAAATGATTGGCTCATATGCAATGAGATTTTTCATTCACAATGAGTTTTATCACTTATTGATAAATGAGCCCTTTAGTTTAGCATTGCTTGAGAGTAGTCATATTCTTTTAAAGGGCTAACCAACCCCTTTCACACCAGAAATGCAGGGACAAACCCGGGAATTACATTCCCGGGACAAGCAGGGACATTCCCGGGTTGGGACCCTTTCACACCAGAAAAGTCCCTGCATTTTCTGGTGTGTGAAGGGGCGGGAAGGAGGCCGTCAGGAGGTGGGGAGGAGGCGGGATGGCATCAGGCAGTCGGCAGGATGGCGGCGGAGGTGGGCAAGAGGTGGTAAGAATACTCACCCCGGTTGCTGGTCCTCCGCGCAGGCCAGGGATCCACACAGGCGGCGGTGCAAATTACGGGACAGGCGGCGGATGAAGAGGACACAGCTCTCCGGCGCCCTCACTGCCACCGGAGAGCTGCGTCATCATCATCCACCACCTGTCTCGTCATTTGCGCCCGCCGCCTGCGTGGATTCCCGGCTGGACAGCACACCGAGGACCGGCAACCCGGGTAAGTATACCCTACCCCGTTCATACAAGCCAGGTCCCCGGGTTGTACCCGGGAACAACCCTGCTACCTAGCAGAGTTGGATTGCCGGCAAATTAGCCCAGTAATTTGTCCCGGGTACCTTTCACACCAGCGGTAGTACCGGGTTGTTGTTGTTGTTGTTCCAACCCGGTAATTTAGGCTGGTGTGAAAGGGGTATAATTATTGTGTAACAAAGCCAGTGTTATGTATGGTGTACGTTCTGGGAATTTCACATGCGGTGTTGAAGACTTAGTTACCAAGTGGAATGATCTATAGGCCTAATTCAGACCTGATTGCATGGCTGCGAAATAGCAGGCTGAGTGATTATCGATATACTGTGCATTCGTATGGCCTATAGTATGCAAGCGCAAGGCCATACACAAGGACATTGACAAAAAGCCGGGTGTTTTCTGGGAGTGTCACAGAAAATGCAGGCGTGCCTAGGCATTTCAGTAGGAGCCACCGAGTAAGTCCTGGGCTGCGCAGAGTCTGCACACACTGGAAAAATCATTCGATGATGAGCGGTTACAAATGGATTTGCAGGCTTGCAGAGGGTGGGATTTCACTTTGGCGGGTGGTGACTATCTGATAGCAGGGCTCCAAAAATTAGCACCGGTCCGATTAGGGCCTATGTTCACACTCGTTCAGATAAATAAGACAAACCTGGTCACTTATCTCTCCGGCTGGAGAATTGGACCTTATATGGCAATTGGACCCTCCAGTTTCTGTGGAATTGCGTTTCTCAGCAAACCATGCCACAGTTTTAACTTGGAGATTTTGTTCTCAGGAGAAAGGGAATGACCCAGTCTCCTAAGAGCCCCGGCGCTAATTTACAAAAGTATTATGGTCTGTGTAAAAAGTTTTAATAAATAAATTGTATAAAAAGTGACCTGATTGGCTGCTGCAGAAGTGAAAAGTCGGCCAGACTTCAAATGAGGAAGAAAACGAGTTCTCTTCACACAAAAATTGGTATGCAAGAATACACACTGCGCTGTCAATCTGGTCTATAATTGAAAAAGATAATAAGGATATATGGCACACCAAGCACAATGAAGGAGGACACGCTGTATTAAATGTAAAACATTTTTATATAGACACAAAAAAATCAATTAAAGAATAAGGTGGGAAATAAACTAAAATTGGAGTATAATAATCACAAATACATATACATTTACAAGAATACAAAAGTACAAATGATATAATAAGAATTAGGTGGGTAATAAACTAAAATTGGAATTAATAAGTACAATTGTATATATAGTACAAGAATAATAAAAAATCCTATTCACTGGACCAGTGTTTCATGATAAAAGTAGCAGACAGTGACTATTAAGTAACACAATTAGCTGGCGTCCCAGCGGGAGTGATAAAATTGGTGATGGTCCCTTCAGGGGGTGCTTGGTGTGCCATATATCCTTATTATCTTTTTCAATTATAGACCAGATTGACAGCGCAGTGTGTATTCTTGCATAACAGTTTTAACTTGTCCTAATAGAAAAACTGTGGCAGGGCATGCTGGGATGTGTAGTTCCACAACAGCTGGAGGACTGCATTAGGAATGCCTCCGCTATATGGCATATTGTGGTCAGACATACATTAGCTATGAGTCTAAATCTCCATGTCTATGGGCACTGTTACACTGTCTTCAATTCATTGTTAGCCTATTAACCCTTTCAGGTCCAACGTCTAGCCAGTCTCAACAGCCCTACGCTAGTAACAGATCCAATGGTGAGAGACTTTAAAATAAGAGCATTAACATCGTTCAACATTTAATATAGACCCTTTTTGAATGAAATTAAAATTAAAATTAATTTAAACATTTAAACCAGAATGTTTGAATTGCAAAAAAATTGGACTGCAAAGGGTTAACCCTAATTGTTTCATTGCTTAGATGCACATTCATTTTACAACTAAACTGCAAGTAGACAAAGGTAATTCACAAGTCTATTGTGTTCTCTAATGTAGAAGTAACCTTATATTTTACTTCCAGTGCGTTTTGCAGCTGGTTACAATGTCTTCCAGACCATAACATTTGTGCATCTGTATTTGGCAGGATGTGATGGACTTATCTGAGCACAAGCCCATCCTACAGCTCACCGGCCTAGTAGAAGGAATATATCGCTTTCATCTTAAGGTCACCGACGCCAAAGGAGAGTCAGATACTGACATGGCAACAGTGGAAGTGCGTCCTGGTATGAAAGATAAAAGGACAAGTAGATAAAACCTATGCTACAGGGAAGGGTTCCCAAAGTCCTTAAGGCACCTTATCAGTGCAGGTTTCAAGTTTGTCCATGTTTGAGCACAGATGATATAATGAACTGATGTAATAATGAAGTCTTCTGTGCTTATGCATAGATAGCCTTAAAACCTGGGCCCTGGCAGAGTTTGGAAACCACGGAATGGGATCATTGGATAGACATACATGAGGGGTGACATTTAATGAGATGTGAAAATGTGATTTGTGCGATTTTTAGGCAAAGAACGGCCAAAATCGCATGTTTTTCCGACATTGCATATTTAGGCCCTTATTCAGATCTGTGCGGCCGGAGCCGCATACGGTGCTCCGGCCGCACAAACCAATCCCCGCCCACAATACGGATCGCCACGGCCGTCCGTACACGGACGGCTGGCGATCCGCATGAAAATGGTGGGGCGTACGCCTCCACCATGGTGGGAGCTGCCCCCTGCATTCGATGGTCTGCGACCATCGAAGGCAGGGCCGCACGCCCCACCAGCTCCCGCAAGCTGAGACCACACGGACAATCGTCCGTGTGAAAGCTTGTATGGGGGCGGAGAACTGACATCCGGCGATGTCAGCTTTCCGCCCCCATCACTGGCGTCATAGCCTCATTACCATGCATACGCCCCGCGTTTGCATGGGAACGCCCATGAAACGCGGGGCGTATGCATAGGGAAATGAGGGTATGAAGCCCCTCACGCCCCTATACGCCCCCTTTGCGGCGTAGAAACTTTATGTGCGGCGATTTCGCCTGCACATGCGCAGATTGACCTCTGCGCATGTGCAGAGTGAAAACATCGGCGGTACGGCCGCACGCGGGCCGTACCGCTCAGTTCAGAATAAGGGCCTTAATGAGATGCGAAAAACGGCAACAAAAAAAAAGCGGATTTTGCAGCGAAATCGCACATTCTGAAGGTGCGATTTTTTTAGTCTCGCATCCAGATGTTTTCGCATTGTAAAGTATACAAATCGCATATTTAATGAGATGGGAAAATGTTACTAAAAATCGCCACACATGCAGACCAGGTTCTGACAGGCGAATTTGACAGAACCATGCACAGATCATTGAGTTCTGTGCATGGTCCTGTCTTAAAAAAATGTGTAAAAGTTTTTTTTTTTTAATGGTGTGAGGTCCCCCCTCCTGAGCATAACCAGCCCCGGCTCATTGGGCCGGACCTGGTTCCAAAAATCTGGGGGTCTCCCGTATTTTTAAACCAGCATCGGACTCCAACAGCCCGCAGTGTCATGCCACAGCCGGGGGACACTTTTTACATAAGGTCCCCCGGCCATACCATGAGCACCGTTGCTGCTTAGAATTGGACGGGGTACATGGGGGAGCGGGGTCCCCCCCCCAGGCTTCACCAGTCCAGGGCTGAAGCCCGGGGCTGTCACCGGCGTCCCTGGCCATTGGATGCCAGCCTGATAGGATTAACTCATTCATACATCACATTGCTTTATACAGGTGAACTCCCCCGCATGCTGGGACTTGGTGAACACCAAGTCCCAGCATGCGGGGCATTAATGGGCCCGCTGGGTCTTGTAGTCCACCTGTAAAAAGAATGTTAAAATAGAACACACACACAGAAAAGTAGAACTTTATCACACACACACACACCTACCTCAATTTTACACCAATATACTTACCGACCCAGGGTCCAGCGCTGACTCCCTCCTCCAGAGCCAGCTCACCCCGCACTGACAGCGGGGTGAGCCGGCTTCCTCCTGGGCTGATCACAGCTTCTATAGCGCTGTCCCAGCGCCACAGAGGCTGCTAGTGTGGTTGGTCGATGCGTCCCCATGGAGACGCATAGCTCAGCCCTGATTATCTGAGCTATGCGTCTCCATGGAGACGCATCAGCCAAGGATGCTAGCAGCCTCTGTAGTGCTGGGACAGTGCTATAGAAGCTGTGATCAGCGCTGGAGGAAGCCGGCTCACCACGCTGTCAGTGCAGGGTGAGCTGGCTCTAGAGGAGGGAGTCAGCGCTGGACCCTGGGTCGATAAGTACAGTATATTGGTGTAAAATTGAGGTGTGTGTGATAAAGTTCTACTTTTCTGTGTGTGTGTGTTTCATTTTAACATTCGGTACTTGTTTAGTTTCACGGTGGCAGATAAATCGAATGAGAAAGGTGAGCGGACACGGATGACTTTACATGTATTGTGCGTCCCCTTGCGCGGCTCGCTGTGCTCGGCATGGAATACATGTAAAGTAATCCACATGCGCTCGCTACGCTTCAGGCTCGGTGGCTCACTGCGCTCGCCACACTATATAAAATCAACTCCATGCATAGTGGATAGTGGGGTTATGAACAGGTACAAAATCGCATCTGATCGCATGCAATCACATGTGATTTATCTGCCGCCGTGAAACTAAACAAGGACCTAACATTCTTTTTACCGGTGGACTACAAGTCCAAGCGGGCCCATTAATGCCCCGCATGCTGGACACAGGGCCTGAATCAGAGGCGAATGCTCCAACATCTGTAACAGGGGCCACTGTCGAACCACGGAGAGTGAATATATAATTTTTTTTATTTTTTTAGCTTTCCCCTTGTAGTGTGCAACAGAAAGTACTGTATATGCGTTGACAGGACAGGTTGTATTGCCTGGGAACAGTGTAACTGCATTGGTTGTTCCGAACTCTCTGCCATTGTGTCAACCATTCACACATGTGACAGCCTATGGCCAGGTTGTTGTTTTCCTATGAAATCCCCCTAAACAGGGTCTCTATGGCTGTGAATCTGCATTTGGAAACATTCACTGACACGTCTGTGCTATTTCCATAACACGCACTCACAGTTACCGCCCATGAGCGCTCATGGTTGCACAGCACCAGCTCTATTGCAAGCATCTCTGGGGCTGATTCAGCCCCATTCGTACGGGAAAGAATTTGACCCCTTTGCCGATGTTTGGGGCTTGCCTCTGCCTGTGCAGGAGTGTACGGCTTCAGCAAGTTTCACACTCGCCGGGCCTTTTGTTAGAGAGGAGGCAGGTGGGGCAGACAGGTGCAGGGGAACACCCAGCAATTTATGGGTGCCCCATAAAAAACGATTCCCCTGGGAATGCAGACTGGTCGATGCCTGGTCTGGGCAGGTGGCTGATGTCACATGACATCAGCGGCACCCCCATTTTGGCCATCTCTGATGGTAATAAAACTCAGTTCAGACTCTTTTATTACCGAAGGGGAGAGAGATCATTTGACGGCCAGCGACTATCGAATGATTCCACTCCCCTTTGGCTGAATGCGAGGGGATGTGTTTGTGTACACATACCCTCACATGTTAGAGAGGAGATTTGGCATGGGGGGGGGGGGGTGTCATACGCACGTGCCTGTTCTCTAGGCTAAGAGTAGACACAGCCTAGAAAACTGGTCTGAATCAGGCCCTCTCTACCCAACAGTGGTGTCTACGAACAGTCAGGGTATGGTATGTGCCAAACTCTGATTTTTTTTCTTTAAAGGGGCAATAACTTACAAGGCATGGTTTGGCCTTGCAAATGATTGCCCCTTTAAAGGACTATCAGAGTTCGAGCAGCATTACATCCCATCCCATGTGTCTTATTCATGGAAAGTGGTGGTTAGTGCTGCTTTATTTAGAACAGCGATAAACAGATGGAACCCTCTTCTCAGCTGTGCTCACTATCAGTATTATGTAAGAAGCATCTGTAGAATTATGCATTTATATTTCCTTTCTGTGATATTTTATCTATTTTTAAAGATCCAAGGAAACAGAACTTGGTAGAGCTGATCCTAGAGGTGGCAGTCGGACAGCTGAGTGAACAACAGAAAGACACTTTAGTGAGGCAGCTGGCCGTCCTTCTCAATGTACTCGACTCTGACATGAAGGTTCAGAAGATACAAGCACATTCAGATTTAAGGTATACTGCCAATACTTATTTCAGTTTTCTATATAAAAAAGTGAATTAGCTGCAAAGTTTTAACAACAGACATTGGGCCTTATTCAATGAGGCCGGGGGAAGGGGGTGAGGGGGGAAGGGTTGGAGGGGAGGGGGGCTTAAACTGCGGGGATCACCGAAAACAAGCGATCCTCGCCGTTTAACCCCCACACCAGCGGCTCACCCTACGTTCTGGGGGAATCCTCAATGTCCAAATAGCAAGGCTCACGGCTATTGCAGGGAGCACGCTGCATTTAGCCGTGAGCCTCGCTGTTTTAGAGGCCGCACATGCCATTTCCCCATCACTGCAAAAATCACGGCATGAAATTCTGCCTGTTGGCACATGTCGTGTCGACATGGACAGTCAAACGTAGCACCGCATGCGCTCGCCATGTGGACCTAATGACCTGTCAACCTAAAGCCATGTCAACCTATCTGCATGTCAACCTAATGGTGTCGACCATTATGCTGTAGACCAAATCACCGTATCCCGAATTTAAAGGGCACACTGAAATAAATGTGAAAATATTAATTTACCATTTATATTAATTTGAGTTTTCCATTACCAGTCAAGATAGTTGCAAATCACTAAAACTAAATTCAATAGGAAATACTGTGCTTTCTAGAATATAAAAGAACAAATGGTTTGGGGCAAAACTTGCTCTATTTGAGCAGTATTTGAGCAGTTTTGCAAGAGGTTGGACATTTACCGTTCAGCAGATCTCTCCCTAGTAGTGCAACCTCAGCTATAGAACTGTCCATCTATTTGTATGTATGAAGCAGTGTCTAATGTTTTCATGTACACTTTAGTGACCTTAGTACAGTGGTAGCCAACCCTAGCCCTCGAGAGCTACCAACAGTCCACATTTTCCAGACAACCTAGCTGCTGCACAGCTGCACTCATTAATCACTGACACATTTTAAAAGATACACAGATGGAGCTAATTAGCTCACTTGTGATTCTGTGAGGAGACCTGCAAAACATGCACTGTTGGTAGCTCTCGAGGACTAGGGTTGGCTACCCCAGCCTTAGTACGATATGCGCCAATGTTCCACTTACTTTGCTATAGAGCAGTGGTTCCCAACCCTGGTCCTCAAGGACCCCCAACAGTTCACGTTTTCCAGGTCTCCACACAGAATCACAGGTGACATAATTAGCTCCACCTGTGGATCTTTTAAAATGTGTCTGAATAATGAGTGCACCTGCAGGGTGACTTGGAAAACGTGTACTGTTGGGGGTACTTGAGGACCAGGGTTGGGAACCACTGCTATAGAGCACAGGTTCTCAAAGTCAGTCCTCAGGACCCCACACAGTGCATGTTTTGCAGGTCTCCTCACAGAATCAAGTGAAATAATTAGCTCCACTTGTGGATATTTTTAAATGTGCCAGTGAGTAATGAGTGCACCTGTCAGGTGACCTAGAAAGCGTAACTGTGTGGGGTCCTGAGGACCGAGTTCGAGAACCACTGCTATAGAGAATTTTTTTTTTTTTTTTTACAATGTTTTAAGCTTAACATTTCCATTATCTGCATTTCCGACCTCTATATGACTGCGTCTGTTTTGTATCTCCACAACAGCACTGTCATTTTATTCTATGTCCAAAGCGGTCACCCCCTTAAAATACGAAAGGCAGCAGAAGTAGCGCGTACACTGCAGCGGCAGCTGCTAAAGGAGAAGGCAGATTTCCTACTCTACAAGGTGATCAGAGTAGATGCTGCGGGTAAGACTTGCATCGCACATTGTTTTGTACTAAATGTAGGGGGTGGACGATTATGCAAATTAACCATTTGCATGCCTGCGGGGGTTCAGGGGGCGGAATGGCTGTATGGGCGGCTTCTGGGGGATTCACGAGGCTGCAAAATTTGTATCCTTGCAAGTCAACCAGAATAAGGACCTATATGTGTGTGTGTGTTACAAAGGGCCTAATTCAGACCTGTTAGCAAGGCTCCCCAGTTTTGCTGCTTTACTATAGTGGAAGGAGATACGGTCACTAGGTCAACAAGCATTAGGTCGACATGCCTAAAGGTTGACAGTGGACATGGGGAAGGTCAACAGTTTGACTTGGGGTTTCCTTTTGAGCCGACAGGCGGTATTTCATGCCCTTCTATCCACTAGGGCATGGTGGGAGAATAAAATAGTGTGCCCAAAAGTAGGATTTGAGGTGCCCAGACATGAACTTGAGATCCATTTAGCAGCTTGGTTAACACATTGCTTTCACGCATGTTAAGTATTGTCACCCAAATGGAGAAACTATTGATTTGCTTTATCAGGTGCCCATTCATATAGATGCCCAGCAGGAGGTACCAAACGCAACTGAATTACCACCAATAAGTTCAAAATGCCAGCAAAAATATTAACCCTTAAATACTCTTTCTACTAGTCTGTCTTTTGAAGTGTTCAGGCCACGGACACTGTGATCCAATCACAAAATCATGTCTGTGCTATGCGTTTTGGATGGAGAACTTGATCCAGCGTTACATAAGTGATGGTGAGAGCAATTGTGGTGAGTACATTGTATTAATATCAATCGCTACTGCCCAACTACTGTTCCCATTCCAGACAACTTAGCACTTATCCACATTACGGTCTTCCTCTGCCTCCTAATCACATCCCATGTTCTATTTGTATTTGCAAGCCATTTAAAAAAAAAAAACTTTATTTAAATGTTCAAAATATAAATTAAAGCAGTACAGTCAACAAGTTTTGTGATAATGTTGAGTATATACAACAATCAATTGTTAAGTCCAAATGAAACCGAAAGTGCAAAGGCAGAGCTGCAGGTCTTTGTAATGAACAGTTCCTAGGTCAGATGTATCAAGCTTCAAAAAGTGACAAAGTGGAGAGTGATAAACCACCAGCCAATGAGCTCCTACATGTCATTTTTCAAACCCAGCCTGTAACATTGCAGTTAGAAGCCAATTGGTTGACTGTTTATCACTCTCCATTTTATCACTTTTTGAAGCTTGATACATCTGGCCCCGTCTAATGGCACCCCTGTATTGTAACACAGGTATTTGCTACATCAGACTGTTAATCCACCTACTGTAACAGTAGGCGCACCGGGCGCTGTGAGGTCCGGGCAGTGGGGGTCCGGGGACGGGCAGCGGGGGTCCGGGGACGGGTGTAGGCTACACTGTACACTGTAGCAGCAGCTTTTACTCCGTCTCCTAGCGCTATGTCCAGGGCAGTAGGCGGGAAGCAGATTTTTAAAAGACTTGCCGGACGCTGATTGGCTGAATTGAGCCAATCAGCGTCCGGCAAGCCTTTTCAAAGTCATCAGCGCTCCGCGCCGCAAGGCAAATAGCGCTTGGAGACGGAGTGAAAGCTGCCCCTACACCAGTCTCCCCGGACCCCCGCTGGCTGCACACAGGTATGTTGGCAGCGGGGGGGGGGGGGGGGTCGCCCAGCCTCCAGCGCCAGGTGCAAGGCAGTCATTTGGTGTGTGTCCCTTAATGACTGCCTAATGACTGTGTGTGACCTAATGACTGCCTTGCCCCGGGCTCCGGAAACCCTAGTTTCGGCCCTGTACATGCTATAGATTATTGCTTCATATAAGGTAGATAATAATGCTGTTTTGGAGCGGACTGCTATCGTACATATTTTAGTATCATCCCTTCGGATTTTTTACATAATTGTTTGTTTGTGTTACAGAATGGAGTGTCCTTTATATCAGTGTGCTCACATTTGCCTTGGTTGCCATCTTGATGGGTCTAACATGGTTTTGCATTTGCTGTTACAAGAGGTAAACAAAATACAAAGGCAATCTCCATCTAAACTTTAGATAATCAAATGTCAGGCCTCATAGCACAGAACACACAGTTCTCTTGTTTTAAATCTTCACATGATTTGTCAGTTCTCTCTCAGATGACTCAAGAACAGCAAATAAAAGCATAAATAAGTCACATTACTAGTGACTATGTGTATAGCACTATATAGAAAATATGTTGTTGGCACTTAGCTTTGTTTTGTAGTTTCAAAAGTAAAAATAAATATGAATTTGGTGGTCAGAACCTAAATAAGTTACTTTTTTGGAGTTTTCATGAGGTTTTTATTCAATCTTCTGGATCTCCCAAGCTTATAGCCAGTTTGCACAACTGGCTAATTCATTTTGAAACGATTACATTAAAATTTGCTGTTGGCACAGATCGTTTAGTTACATTTCATACTTAGTATATGCCCATTTGTACCTCAGTTTTTAAATTAAATTCATATTTTTTTTAACTTCAGCCGAAAAAGGACAAAAATACGGAAAAAAACGAAATATACAATCCTGGATAACTTTGACGAGCAAGAAAGAATGGCACTGAGACCAAAGTATGGTATGTATGAAGACATTACAGATAACTTATTAGCACTTAATCATTATCCAATAATTCTCTAACAGTTGAGGCCAAGTCCTATTAGCCAGGGCAATCTTAACGCATGGGCTTACTGGGCAGCTACCCCAGGGCCCCAAATTCTAGGGGCCTTCAAGCAGGGGTTTGCTGGTGCCTCCGGAGTGTCTTGTGAGACTCGTAGAGATTGCTCCCTGGCTGCCTTGGTTGTGATTTACACAAAATCAGAGCTGCTGGGAAACATTCAAACAGTTAATGGGGGGGGGGGGGGGGGTATTAAATGCTCTGTCACGAGCTGTGATGGCGAGCAGTGCCGATAGCTCGTGGGTCAGTATTCAAGTGATCCTCCTGCACTCGCCTTTTCCAGCAAGGTTGAGACATTGGGGGAGATTCAATCTCCGTCGAGCATCTCCCGTGGGGGAGATGCTCGACGGGCCCTATTCAATGCTGTCTTCCCCGACAGCATTGAACAGGGTTTCCTGTCAGAACGAGCCCGACATCTCTAGCTGTCGGGCTCGTTCTGCCGAGAACAGCCGGGAAGTGAGCAGCCGGCAGCTCGTCTCTTCCCGGCCGCAACTCGCGGCCACGCCCCCTTCTCGCCCCGCTGCAGGCGGGACATTGAATCCCGCCTGCATGTTCTCGGTCGAGCTGACTGAGAACGGGACTGGGTCACGGCAGGCGAGCAAGCTTGTCTGCCGTGACCCGAACATTGAATACCCCCCATTGAGTTCAGCCACCAAAACGGCAAGGTTTGCGGTTAAATGCAGTGGGCTCGCTGCATTAGCGGGGAACCTCACCATTCTGGGGAATCCTTGCTGTCCTCTGATGGACAGATGTCACCTGGAACGTTGAATGGGGCGAGCAACTGGCACGGTGGTTAAACAGCAAAGATGGCTTGTTTACAGCGATCCTCGCCAAAAACAAGCCACCCTTGCGTCGGCGGCATTGAATACCACCCCAATGGCTTTAAGCTAATGCTAATTGTTGGTTGGCTGATAAGCAGGTGGAGAGACATCTCTGGAGGTTGTGATGGTTTTTTTTTTGCTGAAGTAGGGACCCCAGTGCATTGCTTTGCCTAGGGCTCCCAATGCCCTCAAAACTGCCCTGCTTTTAGCCCATTCATTTTTCAGCCGAAAAAACACACCTGAAAAAGCACCCGTCTTTGAGTGAGAATGCGTGGCATCCGAAATAAGTTCTTGGACCCATGTGCTATAATCATGACTCCTGTAATCTTTCTATTTCACAGGTATAAAACATAGGAGCACAGAGCACAACTCAAGTCTTATGGTATCCGAGTCAGAGTTCGACAGTGAGCAAGATACAATTTTCAGTCGAGAGAAGGTGGAACATGAGAACCCAAAAAATCTCAGTAGCGGAGCCCTCAAAAATGGGGCACCTTTTAACTTTAGCTCAAAGTGCAGATAAACTGAGCTAGTGAGAGCAGAAATGGATTTTCAGGACCAGGTGTTTGATCGCACTCAAAATGGAAAATATTGAGGCCTTACAGATTTTTAAAACATTAATGCATACTTAAACATTTTATTAAAATATCTGTAAGGATGTCATTGCAACTGATGTTAATAAAGTTATTTTAGAAGAACTATTATTTTTGATGTGCTGTTACATTGCTTCTTCTGAATGCATTGGCCACATCCATTTTAAGGAGTAAGTTTACTAAAGCTTCTAAAAAGTATAAAAAGTTGATGTTGCCCATAGCAACCAGATTCTCTCTATCTAGGGGCCTCTCTAGGGCAGGCATGTCCAAACTGTGACCCTCCACAGCCTTGCCATAGTTTTAGCATTCCCTAATACCTGTAGTAAAACTGTGGCAATGCATGATGGGACTTGTAGTTTCATAACAGCTGGAGGGCCATAGTGTGATAGTTGGGACATGCCTGCTCTATGGGCAACATCACCAGTTTTCAGTTTTAGAAGCTTTAATAAATTGACCTCTCAGAATGACAATGGATGGCTTCCTAATATCCTGGAGAGGCTAAGCACATGTGAGACAAATCAGACAAAAGGGGATTTTTATGAAGTATAATCAACTTTATTATATATTTTGTTAAGCTGAACATTCTACTTCTACAGAAATATGTGAGGGAAATCTCCATATTTATGTTCATAATATTGTGCTATATAAATGTAAATGTGAATAACTTCAATGTCTACAATGTTAATACAAACATGTGTAATCCAATGGAGGTATTTGCTAAAATGGACGGTGTTTTTCAGTAAAAGTTTGTACTGTTACCACTTAAGTCTCTGGTGTTATTTTGCACATTTCAAACTATGATAATTTAAATGAAATTCAGAGTATTTAAACCCAGTTACTATTATCCTTTATTTATAAATATGGTTTTACTTCACTGCATTATCCTTCGATTTATAATTCAACTATTTTCCAAATAAACTAATTGCACAGTAGCTGGTTATTGCATGGCAATACTGTGATGTAATGTCTGATACATAGCATATTCACACAATGATCATTAAAGTGGACTACTGTACAATGACTATTTATATTCAATAGCATTATTAAATTATAGAGCTGTAAAACAGAAGAGCACATGACTGGACACTTCGTTCATTTCCCAGAATGGCCCATGCTAAGACATTTGTCCTACAATAATGCATGCTACAGCTGCAACCAATTCTTAAACTAATGCTGGGTGGCCAATACAACTAAACAGCGGACATATCGTGGGCACTTCTTCTGAATGATGCTGATATATTGGTGAATTGTGCTATATGTACTTGCTTTGGGGGTGGACTTTGTCCAACATTACAACTGGCCCAATAAGTGTATACACTGTCAGATAGGCTGATGGATTGTTTAGCCAGTCAGCCGCATTTTGACAGTCATGTGTCACATTTCTCTTTCAATGGTCCTGGTGACACAGCTCAACATTGGGATGTAGGAGGGTCCGTAGGAGCCAGGCACCTATCTTAAAGCTTTTGGAGGGTAGGCTCCTCCCTTCTGCATCCCAGACTCCTCAGTTCGTGTTAGGTGCCCACTGGAGTGGGTGCTATTTTAAAGGGCTGCCGGAGCAGCCGAAGGATTAGAGTTAGTTAGGGTTTTTATTATTTTATTAACTTTTACACTAGCTAGGTAGGCACAGTGTGAGGATTCTCACTGAATCCTCACACTGACAGCGCAGCAGGAGCTGACAGAAGCGAGTCCTGTCAGCTCGCTGTGCACAGGGGAGACGCTGTCTGGCCTCCCTGTGCAGCGCTTACAGCTTCTTTTAAGAAGCTGCCTGGGCTCCGGAGCGCTCTGAAACCGGCTCCACGCTAGGTGGGGATCATGGGGGACAGGCGCTCCGTGATGGCGGCGGCCATTTTCCGCAGAGCTTACACACTGAGCTCCTGTATGAGAGGACAGCAGTGTGTTACAGGCATGTTCCAAGTGGTCCCCAGCTGAGGGGGAGATACTGGAACTAGAAGATCCTGTAATGGGAGCGGCTGTCTGGGGGTGGTTTGGTGCCAAAAGTCACGGACCCAGCAGCAGCAGGGACTTGGTCTCTTCCCTTACTCTGTTTTGGCGCCATTCGGAACGCTTGCAGCGGAGCTGAGCTGGCTGACAGATCCTGGCAGAGTGTTTGGATTTCCTGGGGATCGCTTTCCCCACATCTGAAACCATCAGACAGATAAGTGACTAGGTGCATTGGCTCGGTATAAACGCCTGTACAGTGAATGCGCTTTGACTGTGTTATTTTACATCATGTCTGAGCATCAGTCTGTGGTTTTGGGGGAGGGAGCCCTTAATACATTGAGCGCTTGCAGTGTTTGTACACTGAATTTTGTCCCTGAGCAGATGGCCAAGGGGGGCTTGTGTATTACTTGCGCTGCTGTGAGACCCATGGGGAGTGAACCCCAGAGGGTAGAGCAATTGGAGCCTGCGTGGGCCAGTGCCCTGGGCAGGTCTGTGAATGCTTTAGTGCAATTGCTGGACAGACAGAGTGATGTCTTGGTAGATTCTCAGAGACCTACTGTATGTCATCATCTCAGCAGTCTTCTGGCTCCTTGCCTCTGACCCAGGCAGATCCTGGTTTCCTTCAGGTCATGCAGGATACTGCAAAAGGGATTAGCAGGTTTAGTGAATCACTAGACAAAATAGATGTTGATGCTGTGGGGACCCCTAAAAGGTCTTATTCAGTGCCTTTACTTGTTGCTGAAGAGGAAGGAGAATATGCAGACATTCCCTGGGAGCAGGGTGATGATTCTGAGGATTCCTCTGCCGCAGGGGTGGAGGATTTGATTACTGCTGTAAAACAGGCTTAGAATTTGTCTGTGGAAGATAAAACTGCAAAAGGTGTGTTTAAACGGCAGCGTAAGCAAGCTGTTACCTTCCCTGCAGATGAAGGTTTACAGGATTTATTGGAAGGGGCTTGGAAAACGCCCGATAAAAGGCTGCAGATGCCAAAGAGATTCACCCACCCAACTATCTATCTAATGATTTACCATTTATCCACCCACCCGCCCATTTATCTGTCTATCTAATGATTCACTATCTATACACCTACCCACCCAACATCCCATCCATTTATCTACCTAACCATCTATCTATCTATCCATATATCTATCTATCTATCTACAGTTAATACGCTCAGTGAAAAAATATGTGGGGCCCAAAGGATAACAACTCCCTGCTGGCCGAGCTGCACTATTACACAAGGAGTGAGGGATCACCCAAATATATTTTTACAGCTATTGAACTTCTACCACCCACCAGCTATCTAATGATTTAACATATATCTACCCACCCATTTATCTGTCTATCCAATGATTCACTATCTATCCACCTACCCAACCACCCTCCCATTTATCTACCTACCTATCTATCTATCTACAGTTAGTGCGCTCAGTGAAAAAATATGTGGGGCCCAAAGGATAACAACTTCCTGCTGGCCGAGCTGCACTATTACACAAGGAGTGAGGGATCACCCACATATTTTTTTACAGTTATTAAAATCCACCCACCCAACTATCAATCAATCTAATGATTTAACATTTATCCACCAAACCGCCCATTTATCTGTCTATCTAATGATTCACTCTCTATAAGCCTACCCACCCAACAACCCACCCATTTGTCTACCTACCCATCTATCTATCTACAGATAATGTGCTCAGTGAAAAAATATGTGGAGCCTAAAGGATAACAGCTCCCTGCTGGCTGAGCTGCACTATAACACAAGAAGTGAGGGATCACCCACATATTTTTTTAGTTATTGAGCTTCACCCACCCACCTATCTATCTAATAATTTACCTTTTATCTACCCACCCACCAATTTATCTGTCTATCTAATGATTCACTATCTATCCGCCTACCCAACCACGCTCCCATTTATCTACCTACCTATCTATCTATCTACAGTTAGTGCGCTCAGTGAAAAAATATGTGGGGCCCAAAGGATAAGAACTCCCTGCTGGCTGAGCTGCACTATAACACAAGGAGTGAGGGATCACCCACATATTTTTTTACAGGTATTGCGCTTCACCCACTCACCTATCTATCTAACGATTTACCATTTATCCACCCACCCGCCCATTTATCTGTCTATCTAATGATTCACTATCTATACACGTACCCATCCAACATCCCACCCATTTATCTACCTAACCATCTATCTATCCATATATCTATCTATCTATCTACAGTTAATGCGCTCAGTGAAAAAATATGTGGGGCCCAAAGGATAACAACTCCCTGCTGGCTGAGATGCACTATAACACAAGGAGTAAGGGATCACCACATTTTTTTTACAGGTATTGCGCTTCACTCACTCACCTATCTATCCAATAATTTACCTTTTTTATACCCACCTACCCATTTATCTGTCTAATTATTCACTATATATCCACCTAACCACCCACCCACCCATTTTTTTACCTAACCATCTATCTATCTATCTATCTATCTATCTACAGTTAATGTGCTCAGTAAAAAAAAGGGGTCCCAAAGGATAACAATTCCCTGCTGGCCGAGCTGTACTTTTACACAAGGAGTGAGGGATCACCCACATATCTTTTACAGATATTGCGCTTCAACCACCTAGCCATTTTCTATTTCATGTTTACCATCTACCTACCTACCCAATTAAGGATCTCACCCTCCCTGCTGGTCAAGCTGCAACATTACAAAGGGAAGAAAGTTGCTGACAGAAAAAAAGTGGGTTACTGACTTCCCTCCCACCCCCATGTCCGTTAAGCTGCCTTAGCGGACAGTGGAGGAAGGTATCAGTTTATATTTTACTCTTTCTATTTATCTCTACCTATCTCAATCTATTTAACGGTACACTAAGTAATCACAAAGTACAATAATAGAAGAGTTCATAGCTAGAAGTCCTATTTGTGAAGACCAAATGTATACCAAAAACATATTATCAGTAATTAATTTTCATTAATTACCTGACTTCGGTCTCCTGTTGCTGTGCTTAATCTTTGTTTTTTGACTTGAGGAGTATTCTGCAGTCCAGGTCACTTCGCAGTAGTCAGCTGTTATGACCTCATCATATGTTTTATGGAGAATTCTCACCTGAAAAATGGAAATAGGCATGATAATATGTTCTCAGTATACATTGACCCTAAAGCCCTGTACACACTGGGAGTCTAGGGGCACCATATATATAGTCAACTATATCTGTGGTTCCACTATTCACACTGAAAGAAATCAGTTACCGATATCATTCAATGATGTCCCAGTGACCTGCTAAACATGCGGGTCATAGGCTATATGGCCAAAGATGACCTGTATGTTCAGGTGAAGGGGCAGGAGGGTGGTCGTTAAGGATGCGCGGGAGCACACATCATTAACTATATTGAGTATATATACTACAGATTTGTTTTAAAGAAAAGAGATCGCTCAAAAATGCCATTCTGAGCGATAACTTTTCTTTTTTATTAGCGTTTATGGGGCTTTAGAAAAATGAGAGGGATCCCTCACCTCTTTATCTATGCCTCTACTTTATGAACTATTCTAGCTATGATTTGTCAATTTAATTAATAATTTACCATCTATCTACCTATCCACCCAATCTATCTGTCTATCCAATGATTTACGATCCATGTGCCTACACATCCATCTATCTATCTATCTATCTATCTATCTATCTACGGTTAGTGCGTTCAGTTAAAAAATATGTGGGTCCCAAAGGATAACAACTCCCTGCTGGCCGAGCTGCACTATTACACAAGGAGTGAGGGATCACCCACATATTTTTTTACAGTTATTGAAAACCACCCACCCAACTATCAATCTAATGATTTAACATTTATCCACCCAACCGCCCATTTATCTGTCTATCTAATGATTCACTCTCTATACACCTACCCACCCAACAACCCACCCATTTGTCTACCTACCCATCTATCTATCTACAGATAATGTGCTCAGTGAAAAAATATGTGGGGCCTAAAGGATAACAACTCCCTGCTGGCTGAGCTGCACTATAACACAAGGAGTGAGGGATCACCCACATATTTTTTACAGGTATTGAGATTCACCCATCCAACTATCTATATAATGATTTACCATTTATCCACCCACCAGCCCATTTATCTGTCTAATTAAAGATTCACTAGCTATACACTTACCCACCCAACATCCCACCCATTTATCTACCTAACCATCTATCTATGCATATATCTATTTATCTATCTACAGTTAATGCGCTCAGTGAAAAAATATGAGGGGCCCAAAGGATAAAAACTCCCTGCTGGCTGAGCAGCACTATAACACAAGGAGTGAGGGATCACCCACATATTTAATTAACTGGTATTGCGCTTCACCCACTCAGCTATCTATCTAATAATTTACCATTTATCTACTCACCCACCCACCCATTTATCTGCCTGTCTATCTAATGATTCACTATCTACCCAACCTACCCAACCACCCTCCCATTTATCTACCTACCTATCTATCTATCTATCTATCTATCTACAGTTAGTGTGCTCAGTGAAAAAATATGTGGGTCCCAAAGGATAACAACTCCATGCTGGCTGAGCTGCACTATAACACAAGGATTGAGGGATCACCCACATATTTTTTTACAGGTATTGAGATTCACCCACACAACTATCTATCTAATGATTTTCCATTTATCCACCCGCCCATTTATCTGTCTATCTAATGATTCACTATCTATACACCTACCCACCCAACATCCCAACCATTTATCTACCTAACCATCTATCTATCTATCCATATATCTATCTATCTACAGTTAATGTGCTTAGTGAAAAAATATGTGGGGCCCAAAGGATAACAACTCCCTGCTGGCTGAGCTGCACTATAACACAAGGAGTGAGGGATCGCCCACATATTTTTTTACAGGTATTAAGCTTCACCCACCCACCAATCTATCTAATAATTTACCTTTTATCTACCCACCCACCAATTTATCTGTCTATCTAATGATTCACTATCTACCCAACCTACCCAACCACGCTCCCATTTATCTACCTACCTATCTATCTATCCTATCTATCTATCTATCTATCTATCTATCTATCTATCTATCTATCTACAGTTAGTGCGCTCAGTGAAAAAATATGTGGGACCCAAAGGATAATAACACCCTGCTGGCTGAGCTGCACTATAACACAAGGAGTGAGGGATCACCCACATTTTTTTACAGGTATTGCGCTTCACCCACTCACCTATCTATCTAACGATTTACCATTTATCCACCCACTCCCCCATTTATCTGTCTATCTAATGATTCACTATCTATACACGTACCCACCCAACATCCCACCCATTTATCTACCTAACCATCTATCTATCTATCCATATATCTATCTATCTACAGATAATGCGCTCAGTGAAAAAATATGTGAGGCCCAAAGGATAACAACTCCCTGCTGGCTGAGCTGCACTATAACACAAGGAGTGAGGGATCGCCCACATATTTTTTTATAGGTATTGAGCTTCACCCACCCAACTATCTATCTATCGAATGATTTACCATTTAGCCACCCACCCACCCGCTCATTTATCTGTCTATCTAATGATTCAATATCTATAAACCTACCCACCCATTTGTCTACCTACGCATCTATCTATCTACAGATAATGTGCTCAGTGAAAAAATATGTGGGGCCCAAAGGATAACAACTCCCTGCTGGCTAAGCTGCACTATAACACAAGGAGTGAGGGATCACCCACATATTTTTTTAAAGGTATTGCGCTTCACCCACTCACCTATCTATCTAATGATTTACCATTTATCTACTCACCCACCCATTTGTCTATCTATCTAATGATTCACTATCTATCCGACCAACCCACCCACCCAACATCCCACCCATTAATCTACCTAACATCTATCTATCTATCCATATATCTATTTATCTGTCTACAGTTAATGCGCTCAGTGAAAAATATGTGAGGCCCAAAGGATAACAACTCCCTGCTGGCTGAGCTGCACTATAACACACGGAGTGAGGGATCACCCACATATTTTTTTACAGGTATTGAGATTCACCCACCCAACTATCTATGTAATGATTTTCCATTTATCCACCCACCCGCCCATTTATCTGTCTATCTAATGATTCACTATCTATACACCTACCCACCCAACATCCCACCCATTTATCTACCTAACCATCTATCTATCTATCCATATATCTATCTATCTACAGTTAATGCGCTCAGTTAACAAATATGTGGGGCCCAAAGTATAACAACTCCCTGCTGGCCGAGCTGCACTATTACACAAGGAGTGAGGGATCACCCACATATTTTTTACAGTTATTGAAATCCACCCACCCAACTATCAATCAATCAATCTAATGATTTAACATTTATCTGTCTATCTAATGATTTACTATCGATACACCTACCCACCCAACAACCCACCCATTTGTCTACCTACCCATCTATCTATCTACAGATAATGTGCTCAGTGAAAAAATATGTTGGGCCCAAAGGATAACAACTCCCTGCTGGCTGAGCTGCACTATAACACAAGGAGTGAGGGATCACCCACATTTTTTTTACAGTTATTGAAAACCACCCACCCAACTATCAATCAATCTAATGATTTAACATTTATCCACCCAACCGCCCATTTATCTGTCTATCTAATGATTCACTATCTATACACCTATCCACCCAACAACCCACCCATTTGTCTACCTACCCATCTATCTATCAACAGATAATGTGCTCAGTGAAAAAATATGTGGGGCCCAAAGGATAACAACTCCCTGCTGGCTAAGCTGCACTATAACACAAGGAGTGAGGGATCACCCACATATTTTTTTAAAGGTATTGCGCTTCACCCACTCACCTATCTTCCTAATGATTTACCATTTATTTATTTATTTACAGGTTCTTATATAGCGCAGCAGATTCCGTTGCGCTTTACAATAGTAGACAGTGATAAAACAAACTGGGTAACAACATACAGACTTGGAGGTAGGAGGGCCCTGCTGCAAGCTTACAATCTATAGGGATATAGGGGGAAACACAAGTATTTATCTACTTACCCACCCATTTATCTGTCTATCTAATGATTCACTATCTATCCGACCTATCCAACCACCCTCCCATTTATCTACCTACCTATCTATCTATCTATCTATCTATCTATCTGTCTATCTATCTGTCTATCTATCCACATTTAGATCGCTCACTATCTAATGATTTATCATTTATCTACCCACCCACCCACCCACCCACCCACCCATTTTTTCACCTAACCATCTATCTACAGTTAATGTGCTCAGTAAAAAAAAAGGGGTCCCAAAGGATAACAATTCCCTGCTGGCCGAGCTGTACTTTTACACAAGGAGTGAGGGATCACCCACATATCTTTTACAGATATTGCGCTTCAACCACCTAGCCATTTTCTATTTCATGTTTACCATCTACCTACCTACCCAATTAAGGATCCCACCCTCCATGCTGGTCAAGCTGCAACATTACAAAGGGAAGAAAGTTGCTGACAGAAAAAAAGTGGGTTACTGACTTCCCTCCCACCCCCATGTCCGTTAAGCTGCCTTAGCGGACAGTGAAGGAAGGTATCAGTTTATATTTTACTCTTTCTATTTATCTCTACCTATCTCTATCTATTTAACTGTACACTATCTATTTAACTGTACACTAAGTAATCACAAAGTACAATAATAGAAGAGTTCATAGCTAGAAGTCCTATTTGTGAAGACCAAATGTATACCAAAAACATATTATCAGTAATTAATTTTCATTAATTACCTGACTTCGGTCTCCTGTTGCTGTGCTTAATCTTTGTTTTTTGACTTGAGGAGGATTCTGCAGTCCAGGTCACTTCGCAGTAGTCAGCTGTTATGACCTCATCATATGTTTTATGGAGAATTCTCACCTAAAAAATGGAAATAGGCATGATAATATGTTCTCAGTATACATTGACCCTAAAGCCCTGTACACACTGGGAGTCTAGGGGCACCATCTATATAGTCAACTATATCTGTGGTTCCACTATTCACACTGAAAGAAATCAGTTACCGATATCATTCAATGATGTCCCAGTGACCTGCTGAACATGCGGGTCATAGGCTATATGGCCAAAGATGACCTGTATGTTCAGGTGAAGGGGCAGGAGGGTGGCCGTTAAGGATGCGCGGGAGCACACATCATTAACTATATTGAGTATACATACTACAGATTTGTTTTAAAGAAAAGAGATCGCTCAAAAATGCCATTCTGAGCGATAACTTTTCTTTTTGATTAGCGTTTATGGGGCTTTAGAAAAATGAGAGGGATCCCTCACCTCTTTATCCATGCCTCTATTTTATGAACTATTCTAGCTATGATTTGTCAATTTAATTAATAATTTACCATCTATCTACCTATCCACCCAATCTATCTGTCTATCCAATGATTTACAATCCATGTGCCTACACGTCCATGTATCTATCTATCTATCTATCTATCTATCTATCTATCTATCTACGGTTAGTACGTTCAGTTACAAAATATGTGGGTCCCAAAGGATAACAACTCCCTGCTGGCTGAGCTGCACTATAACACAAGGAGTGAGGGATCACCCACATATTTTTTTACAGGTATTGCGCTTCACCCACTCACCTATCTATCTAACGATTTACCATTTATCCACGCACCCACCCACCCATTTATCTGTCTATCTAATGATTCACTATCTATACACGTACCCACCTAACATCCCACCCATTTATCTACCTAACCATCTATCTATCTATCCATATATCTATCTATCTATCTATCTATCTACAGTTAATGCGCTCAGTGAAAAAATATGTGAGGCCCAAACGATAACAACTCCCTGCTGGCTGAGCTGCACTATAACACAAGGAGTGAGGGATCGCCCACATATTTTTTTACAGGTATTGAGCTTCACCCACCCAACTATCTATCTAATGATTTACCATTTATCCACCCACCCGCCCATTTATCTGTCTATCTAATGATTCACTATCTATCCGACCTATCCAACCACCCTCCCATTTATCTACCTACCTATCTATCTATCTATCTACAGTTAGTGCGCTCAGTGAAAAAATATGTGGGTCCCAAAGGATAACAACTCCCTGCTGGCTGAGCTGCACTATAACACAAGGATTGAGGGATCACCCACATATTTTTTTACAGGTATTGAGATTCACCCACCCAACTATCTATCTATCTATCTATCTAATGATTTACCATTTATCCACCCACCCGCTCATTTATCTGTCTATGTAATGATTCACTATCTATACACCTACCCACCCAACAACCCACCCATTTGTCTACCTACCCATCTATCTATCTACAGATAATGTGCTCAGTGAAAAAATATGTGGGGCCCAAAGGATAACAACTCCCTGCTGGCTAAGCTGCACTATAACACAAGGAGTGAGGGATCACCCACATATTTTTTTAAAGGTATTGCTCTTCACCCACTCACCTATCTATCTAATGATTTACCATTTATCTACTCACCCGCCCATTTGTCTGTCTATCTAATGATTCACTATCTATCCAACCTACCCACCCACCCAACATCCCACCCATTCATCTACCTAACATCTATCTATCTATCCATATATCTATTTATCTGTCTACAGTTAATGCGCTCAGTGAAAAATATGTGAGGCCCAAAGGATAACAACTCCCTGCTGGCTGAGCTGCACTATAAAACACAAGGAGTGAGGAATCACCCACATATTTTTTTTACAGGTATTGAGCTTCACCCACCAAACTATCTATCTATCTATCTATCTATCTATCTATCTATCTAATGATTTACCATTTATCCACCCACCCGCCCATTTATCTGTCTATCTAATGATTCACTATCTATCCGACCTATCCAACCACCCTCCCTTTTATCTACCTACCTACCTATCTATCTGTCTATCCACATTTAGATCGCTCAGTGAAAAAATATGTGGGGCCCAAAGGATAACAACTCCCTGCTGGCTGAGCTGCACTATAACACAAGGAGTGAGGGATCACCCACATATTTTTTTACAGGTATTGCGCTTCACCCACTCACCTATCTATCTAACGATTTACCATTTAACCACCCACCCATTTATCTGTCTATCTAATGATTCACTATCTATCCGACCTACCCACCCACCCAACATCCCACCCATTTATCTACCTAACATCTATCTATCTATACATATATCTGTTTATCTGTCTACAGTTAATGCGCTCAGTGAAAAATATGTGAGGCCCAAAGGATAACAACTCCCTGCTGGCTGAGCTGCACTATAACACACGGAGTGAGGGATCACCCACATATTTTTTTACAGGTATTGAGATTCACCCACCCAACTATCTATCTAATGCTGCTTTCCCACTGCCTACACGGGTAATGACCCGTTTTTTTTAAACGGGTCTTTAAAAGGGGAAAGAGCCAAAAGACTCTTTCCCACTGCAGCTTTTAAACGGTAAATTACCGTTTAAAAGCTGTTTTTGTCACATTCCCACTTACCCGTTTAAAAACCCGTTTAAGCAGTGTAAAGATAGGGGGGGGGGGGAGAATTTAAAAAAAAAAAACGGCGTGGGGTCCCCCCCCACTGCCGTAACCAGCACCAGGCTGAAAGAGCCGGGGCTGGTAATAAGAAATCAGGAAACCCGACAAATAGGGGTTCCCTGATTTTTTACAACCAGCCCCAGGCTCCAGGTCCGGGGCTGGTTCCCAAAATACGGGGGACAAAATGACTAGGGGTCCCCCGTATTTTAAGAACCAGCCCCAGACCAAACAAGCCAGCAGGGTAATGTCACAGCCTGGGGACACTTATAATATAAGGTCCCGCGGCCAAAACATTCTCCCTACCGACCAGTCAGCCTGGCCAGGGGCCCTGGGGGAGTGGGGACCCCCCCAATAAAGGGGTCCCCCCCCTCCAGGACTTACCTGACCAGGCTGAAGCCTGGTGCTGTCCTCGATGCCCCTGGGCGGTGGGCATCGAGCTGATGGTATGGTGTAAAAAATAGAATAAAAACCATTGTCTTTTACTGGTGAACTATGAGTCCCAGCAAGCCTCCCCCGCAAGCTGGGACTTGGAGAACCACAAGTCCCAGCCTGCGGGGCATTAAAGGGCCCGCTGGGTCTTGTAGTGCCACAGTAAAAGAAAGAGTTAAATAAACACACTGACACACGTGAAAAATAAAAGTTTAATACATACATAACACATACATACTGATACTTACCTATCTTGAGCCCGTAGGTAGCCCTGGTCCTGATGTCCTGGTCCGTGTCGGCGTCTGTATCCATGTCGGCATCCCTGTCGGCGACGGCGTCGGCGGTCCGGAGTCCGAAGAAATCCATTTGGGAAGCTGTGGAAGGAAACCATACTCACCTGTCCCAGCGCGACGTAGTCCAGGTAAGGTCTTTGCAAAAAAAACAAACCGACACCCGAACCAAGCGAACAGGCAGAGAGCCGCACGGTGTGTTTACATCGTGCGGCTCCGCCCCCGAATGCCGCTATTGGCCGCCTTGCGGCCTAGCGGCCAATCAGGAGCCGCTAGGCCGCAAGGCGGCCAATAGCGGCATTCGGGAGGCGGAGCCGCACGATGTAAACAAACACACGTGCGTCTCCGTCAGTCCGGTCTGGTTTCGGGTGTCGGTTTGTTTTTTTTGCAAAGACCTTACCTGGACTACGTCGCGCTGGGACAGGTGAGTATGGTTTCCTTCCACAGCTTCCCAAATGGATTTCTTCGGACTCCGGACCGCCGACGCCGTCACCGACAGGGATGCCGACATGGATACAGACGCCGACACGGACCAGGACATCAGGACCAGGGCTACCTACGGGCTCAAGATAGGTAAGTATCAGTATGTATGTGTTATGTATGTATTAAACTTTTATTTTTCACGTGTGTCAGTGTGTTTATTTAACTCTTTCTTTTACTGTGGCACTACAAGACCCAGCGGGCCCTTTAATGCCCCGCAGGCTGGGACTTGTGGTTCTCCAAGTCCCAGCTTGCGGGGGAGGCTTGCTGGGACTCATAGTTCACCAGTAAAAGACAATGGTTTTTATTCTATTTTTTACACCATACCATCAGCTCGATGCCCACCGCCCAGGGGCATCGAGGACAGCACCAGGCTTCAGCCTGGTCAGGTAAGTCCTGGAGGGGGGGGACCCCTTTATTGGGGGGGTCCCCACTCCCCCAGGGCCCCTGGCCAGGCTGACTGGTCGGTAGGGAGAATGTTTTGGCCGCGGGACCTTATATTATAAGTGTCCCCCGGCTGTGACATTACCCTGCTGGCTTGTTTGGTCTGGGGCTGGTTCTTAAAATACGGGGGACCCCTAGTCATTTTGTCCCCCGTATTTTGGGAACCAGCCCCGGACCTGGAGCCTGGGGCTGGTTGTAAAAAATCAGGGAACCCCTATTTGTCGGGTTTCCTGATTTTTTTAATACCAGCCCCGGCTCCTTCAGCCTGGTGCTGGTTACGGCAGTGGGGGGGGACCCTATGCCGTTTTTTTTTTAACGTGTAAGGGCTACCCCTTTCCCACTGCCGAAAAAACGGCTCTTACACGTTAAAAACACTGCTTTTTACACGGGTAACAAAAACCGGTATTTGTTACCCGTGTAAAGCAACCTGGAGCTTTCCCACTGCAGCTCTAGCCGTTTAAAAAGGCTAAAAAAACGGCATTTACACGTGTAAAGCCTGCAGTGGGAAAGGGGCATAATGATTTTCCATTTATCCACCCACCCGCCCATTTATCTGTCTATCTAATGATTCACTATCTATACACCTACCCACCCAACATCCCACCCATTTATCTACCTAACCATCTATCTATCTATCCATATATCTATCTATCTACAGGTAATGCGCTCAGTGAACAAATATGTGGGGCCCAAAGGATAACAACTCCCTGATGGCCGAGCTGCAATATTACACAAGGAGTGAGGGATCACCCACATATTTTTTACAGTTATTGAAATCCACCCACCCAACTATCAATCAATCAATCTAATGATTTAACATTTATCTGTCTAGCTAATGATTTACTATCGATACACCTACCCACCCAACAACCCACCCATTTGTCTACCTACCCATCTATCTATCTACAGATAATGTGCTCAGTGAAAAAATATGTGGGGCCCAAAGGATAACAACTCCCTGCTGGCTGAGCTGCACTATAACACAAGGAGTGAGGGATCACCCACATATTTTTTTTACAGTTATTGAAAACCACCCACCCAACTATCAATCAATCTAATGATTTAACATTTATCCACCCACCCGCCCATTTATCTGTCTATCTTATGATTCACTATCTATACACCTACCCTCCTAACAACCCACCCATTTGTCTACCTACCCATCTATCTATCAAAAGATAATGTGCTCAGTGAAAAAATATGTGGGGCCCAAAGGATAACAACTCCCTGCTGGCTAAGCTGCACTATAACACAAGGAGTGAGGGATCACCCACTTTTTTTTACAGTTATTGAAAACCACCCACCCAACTATCAATCAATCTAATGATTTACCATTTATCCACCCACCCGCTCATTTATCTGTCTATGTAATGATTCACTATCTATACACCTACCCACCCAACAACCCACCCATTTGTCTACCTACCCATCTATCTATCTACAGATAATGTGCTCAGTGAAAAAATAAGTAGGGCCCAAAGGATAACAACTCCCTGCTGGCTAAGCTGCACTATAACACAAGGAGTGAGGGATCACCCACATATTTTTTTAAAGGTATTGCGCTTCACCCACTCACCTATCTATCTAACGATTTACCATTTATCCACATACCCACCCACCCATTTATCTGTCTATCTAATGATTCACTATCTATACACGTACCCACCCAACATCCCACCCATTTATCTACCTAACCATCTATCTATCCATATATCTATCTATCTATCTATCTATCTATCTATCTATCTATCTATCTACAGTTAATGCGCTCAGTGAAAAAATATGTGAGGCCCAAACGATAACAACTCCCTGCTGGCTGAGCTGCACTATAACACAAGGAGTGAGGGATCGCCCACATATTTTTTTACAGGTATTGAGCTTCACCCACCCAACTATCTATCTATCTAATGATTTACCATTTATCCACCCACCCGCCCATTTATCTGTCTTTCTAATGATTCACTATCTATCCGACCTATCCAACCACCCTCCCATTTATCTACCTACCTATCTATCTATCTACAGTTAGTGCGCTCAGTGAAAAAATATGTGGGTCCCAAAGGATAACAACTCCCTGCTGGCTGAGCTGCACTATAACACAAGGATTGAGGGATCACCCACATATTTTTTTACAGGTATTGAGATTCACCCACCCAACTATCTATCTATCTAATGATTTACCATTTATCCACCCACCCGCTCATTTATCTGTCTATGTAATGATTCACTATCTATACACCTACCCACCCAACAACCCACCCATTTGTCTACCTACCCATCTATCTATCAACAGATAATGTGCTCAGTGAAAAAATATGTGGGGCCCAAAGGATAACAACTCCCTGCTGGCTAAGCTGCACTATAACACAAGGAGTGAGGGATCACCCACATATTTTTTTAAAGGAATTGCGCTTCACCCACTCACCTATCTACCTAATGATAAACCATTTATCTACTTACCCACCCATTTATCTGTCTATCTAATGATTCACTATCTATCCGACCTATCCAACCACCCTCCCATTTATCTACCTACCTATCTATCTATCTATCTATCTATCTATCTATCTATCTATCTATGTATCTATCTATCTATCTATCTATCTATCTATCTATCTATCTGTCTATCCACATTTAGATCGCTCACTATCTAATGATTTATCATTTATCTACCCACCCACCTATTTTTTCACCTAACCATCTATCTACAGTTAATGTGCTCAGTAAAAAAAAAGGGGTCCCAAAGGATAACAATTCCCTGCTGGCCGAGCTGTACTTTTACACAAGGAGTGAGGGATCACCCACATATCTTTTACAGATATTGCGCTTCAACCACCTAGCCATTTTCTATTTCATGTTTACCATCTACCTACCTACCCAATTAAGGATCCCACCCTCCCTGCTGGTCAAGCTGCAACATTACAAAGGGAAGAAGGTTGCTGACAGAAAAAAAGTGGGTTACTGACTTCCCTCCCACCCCCATGTCCGTTAAGCTGCCTTAGCGGACAGTGAAGGAAGGTATCAGTTTATATTTTACTCTTTCTATTTATCTCTACCTATCTCTATCTATTTAACTGTACACTAAGTAATCACAAAGTACAATAATAGAAGAGTTCATAGCTAGAAGTCCTATTTGTGAAGACCAAATGTATACCAAAAACATATTATCAGTAATTAATTTTCATTAATTACCTGACTTCGGTCTCCTGTTGCTGTGCTTAATCTTTGTTTTTTGACTTGAGGAGGATTCTGCAGTCCAGGTCACTTCGCAGTAGTCAGCTGTTATGACCTCATCATATGTTTTATGGAGAATTCTCACCTAAAAAATGGAAATAGGCATGATAATATGTTCTCAGTATACATTGACCCTAAAGCCCTGTACACACTGGGAGTCTAGGGGCACCATCTATATAGTCAACTATATCTGTGGTTCCACTATTCACACTGAAAGAAATCAGTTACCGATATCATTCAATGATGTCCCAGTGACCTGCTGAACATGCGGGTCATAGGCTATATGGCCAAAGATGACCTGTATGTTCAGGTGAAGGGGCAGGAGGGTGGTCGTTAAGGATGCGCGGGAGCACACATCATTAACTATATTGAGTATACATACTACAGATTTGTTTTAAAGAAAAGAGATCGCTCAAAAATGCCATTCTGAGCGATAACTTTTCTTTTTGATTAGCGTTTATGGGGCTTTAGAAAAATGAGAGGGATCCCTCACCTCTTTATCCATGCCTCTATTTTATGAACTATTCTAGCTATGATTTGTCAATTTAATTAATAATTTACCATCTATCTACCTATCCACCCAATCTATCTGTCTATCCAATGATTTACGATCCATGTGCCTACACATCCATGTATCTATCTATCTATCTATCTATCTATCTATCTATCTATCTATCTATCTACGGTTAGTGCGTTCAGTTAAAAAATATGTGGGTCCCAAAGGATAACAGCTCCCTGCTGGCTGAGCTGCACTATAACACAAGGAGTGAGGGATCACCCACATATTTTTTTACAGGTATTGCGCTTCACCCACTCACCTATCTATCTAACGATTTACCATTTATCCACGCACCCACCCACCCATTTATCTGTCTATCTAATGATTCACTATCTATACACGTACCCACCCAACATCCCACCCATTTATCTACCTAACCATCTATCTATCTATCCATATATCTATCTATCTATCTATCTATCTACAGTTAATGCGCTCAGTGAAAAAATATGTGAGGCCCAAACGATAACAACTCCCTGCTGGCTGAGCTGCACTAAAACACAAGGAGTGAGGGATCGCCCACATATTTTTTTACAGGTATTGAGCTTCACCCACCCAACTATCTATCTATCTAATGATTTACCATTTATCCACCCACCCGCCCATTTATCTGTCTATCTAATGATTCACTATCTATCCGACCTATCCAACCACCCTCCCATTTATCTACCTACCTATCTATCTATCTACAGTTAGTGCGCTCAGTGAAAAAATATGTGGGTCCCAAAGGATAACAACTCCCTGCTGGCTGAGCTGCACTATAACACACGGAGTGAGGAATCACCCACATATTTTTTTACAGGTATTGAGCTTCACCCACCAAACTATCTATCTATCTATCTATCTATCTATCTATCTAATGATTTACCATTTATCCACCCACCCGCCCATTTATCTGTCTATCTAATGATTCACTATCTATCCGACCAATCCAACCACCCTCCCTTTTATCTACCTACCTACCTATCTATCTGTCTATCCACATTTAGATCGATCAGTGAAAAAATATGTGGGGCCCAAAGGATAACAACTCCCTGCTGGCTGAGTTGCACTATAACACAAGGAGTGAGGGATCACCCACATATTTTTTTACAGGTATTGCACTTCACCCACTCACCTATCTATCTAACGATTTACCATTTAACCACCCACCCATTTATCTGTCTATCTAATGATTCACTATCTATCCGACCTACCCACCCAACATCCCACCCATTTATCTACCTAACATCTATCTATCTATCCATATATCTGTTTATCTGTCTACAGTTAATGCGCTCAGTGAAAAATATGTGAGGCCCAAAGGATAACAACTCCCTGCTGGCTGAGCTGCACTATAACACACGGAGTGAGGGATCACCCACATATTTTTTTACAGGTATTGAGATTCACCCACCCAACTATCTATCTAATGATTTTCCATTTATCCACCCACCCGCCCATTTATCTGTCTATCTAATGATTCACTATCTATACACCTACCCACCCAACATCCCACCCATTTATCTACCTAACCATCTATCTATCTATCCATATATCTATCTATCTACAGTTAATGCGCTCAGTGAACAAATATGTGGGGCCCAAAGGATAACAACTCCCTGATGGCCGAGCTGCACTATTACACAAGGAGTGAGGGATCACCCACATATTTTTTACAGTTATTGAAATCCACCCAACCAACTATCAATCAATCAATCTAATGATTTAACATTTATCTGTCTATCTAATGATTTACTATCGATACACCTACCCACCCAACAACCCACCCATTTGTCTACCTACCCATCTATATATCTGCAGATAATGTGCTCAGTGAAAAAATATGTGGGGCCCAAAGGATAACATCTCCCTGCTGGCTGATCTGCACTATAACACAAGGAGTGAGGGATCACCCACATATTTTTTTTACAGTTATTGAAAACCACCCACCCAACTATCAATCAATCAATCTAATGATTTAACATTTATCCACCCAACCGCCCATTTATCTGTCTATCTAATGATTCACTATCTATACACCTACCCACCCAACAACCCACCCATTTGTCTACCTACCCATCTATCTATCTATCAAAAGATAATGTGCTCAGTGAAAAAATATGTGGGGCCCAAAGGATAACAACTCCCTGCTGGCTAAGCTGGACTATAACACAAGGAGTGAGGGATCACCCACATTTTTTTTACAGTTATTGAAAACCACCCACCCAACTATCAATCAATCTAAAGATTTAACATTTATCCACCCAACCGCCCATTTATCTGTCTATCTAATGATTCACTATCTATACACCTATCCACCCAACAACCCACCCATTTGTCTACCTACCCATCTATCTATCAACAGATAATGTGCTCAGTGAAAAAATATGTGGGGCCCAAAGGATAACAACTCCCTGCTGGCTAAGCTGCACTATAACACAAGGAGTGAGGGATCACCCACATATTTTTTTAAAGGTATTGCGCTTCACCCACTCACCTATCTACCTAATGATTTACCATTTATCTAGTTACCCACCCATTTATCTGTCTATCTAATGATTCACTATCTATCCGACCTATCCAACCACCCTCCCATTTATCTACCTACCTATCTATCTATCTATCTATCTATCTGTCTATCCACATTTAGATCGCTCACTGAAAAAATATGTGGGGCCCAAAGCATAACAACTCCCTGCTGGCTGAACTGCACTATAACACAAGGAGTGAGGGATCACCCATATATTTTTTTACAGGTATTGAGATTCACACACCCATCTATCTATCTAATGATTTATCATTTATCTACCCACCCACCCATTTTTTAACCTAACCATCTATCTACAGTTAATGTGCTCAGTAAAAAAAAAGGGGTCCCAAAGGATAACAATTCCCTGCTGGCCGAGCTGTACTTTTACACAAGGAGTGAGGGATCACCCACATATCTTTTACAGATATTGCGCTTCAACCACCTAGCCATTTTCTATTTCATGTTTACCATCTACCTACCTACCCAATTAAGGATCCCACCCTCCCTGCTGGTCAAGCTGCAACATTACAAAGGGAAGAAAGTTGCTGACAGAAAAAAAGTGGGTTACTGACTTCCCTCCCACCCCCATGTCCGTTAAGCTGCCTTAGCGGACAGTGAAGGAAGGTATCAGTTTATATTTTACTCTTTCTATTTATCTCTACCTATCTCTATCTATTTAACTGTACACTAAGTAATCACAAAGTACAATAATAGAAGAGTTCATAGCTAGAAGTCCTATTTGTGAAGACCAAATGTATACCAAAAACATATTATCAGTAATTAATTTTCATTAATTACCTGACTTCGGTCTCCTGTTGCTGTGCTTAATCTTTGTTTTTTGACTTGAGGAGGATTCTGCAGTCCAGGTCACTTCGCAGTAGTCAGCTGTTATGACCTCATCATATGTTTTATGGAGAATTCTCACCTAAAAAATGGAATTAGGCATGATAATATGTTCTCAGTATACATTGACCCTAAAGCCCTGTACACACTGGGAGTCTAGGGGCACCATCTATATAGTCAACTATATCTGTGGTTCCACTATTCACACTGAAAGAAATCAGTTACCGATATCATTCAATGATGTCCCAGTGACCTGCTGAACATGCGGGTCATAGGCTATATGGCCAAAGATGACCTGTATGTTCAGGTGAAGGGGCAGGAGGGTGGTCGTTAAGGATGCGCGGGAGCACACATCATTAACTATATTGAGTATACATACTACAGATTTGTTTTAAAGAAAAGAGATCGCTCAAAAATGCCATTCTGAGCGATAACTTTTCTTTTTGATTAGCGTTTATGGGGCTTTAGAAAAATGAGAGGGATCCCTCACCTCTTTATCCATGCCTCTATTTTATGAACTATTCTAGCTATGATTTGTCAATTTAATTAATAATTTACCATCTATCTACCTATCCACCCAATCTATCTGTCTATCCAATGATTTACGATCCATGTGCCTACACATCCATCTATCTATCTATCTATCTATCTACGGTTAGTGCGTTCAGTTAAAAAATATGTGGGTCCCAAAGGATAACAACTCCCTGCTGGCTGAACTGCACTATAACACAAGGATTGAGGGATCACCCACATATTTTTTTACAGGTATTGCGCTTCACCTACTCACCTATCTATCTAACGATTTACCATTTATCCACGCACCCACCCACCCATTTATCTGTCTATCTAATGATTCACTATCTATACACGTACCCACCCAACATCCCACCCATTTATCTACCTAACCATCTATCTATCCATATATCTATCTATCTATCTATCTATCTATCTACAGTTAATGCGCTCAGTGAAAAAATATGTGAGGCCCAAACGATAACAACTCCCTGCTGGCTGAGCTGCACTATAACACAAGGAGTGAGGGATCGCCCACATATTTTTTTACAGGTATTGAGCTTCACCCACCCAACTATCTATCTATCTATCTATCTAATGATTTACCATTTATCCACCCACCCGCCCATTTATCTGCCTATCTAATGATTCACTATCTATCCGACCTATCCAACCACCCTCCCATTTATCTACCTACCTATCTATCTATCTATCTATCTATCTACAGTTAGTGCGCTCAGTGAAAAAATATGTGGGTCCCAAAGGATAACAACTCCCTGCTGGCTGAGCTGCACTATAACACAAGGATTGAGGGATCACCCACATATTTTTTTAGAGGTATTGAGATTCACCCACCCAACTATCTATCTATCTAATGATTTACCATTTATCCACCCACCCGCTCATTTATCTGTCTATGTAATGATTCACTATCTATACACCTACCCACCCAACAACCCACCCATTTGTCTACCTACCCATCTATCTATCTACAGATAATGTGCTCAGTGAAAAAATATGTAGGGCCCAAAGGATAACAACTCCCTGCTGGCTAAGCTGCACTATAACACAAGGAGTGAGGGATCACCCACATATTTTTTTAAAGGTATTGCGCTTCACCCACTCACCTATCTATCTAACGATTTACCATTTATCCACGCACCCACCCACCCATTTATCTGTCTATCTAATGATTCACTATCTATACACGTACCCACCCAACATCCCACCCATTTATCTACCTAACCATCTATCTATCCATATATCTATCTATCTATCTATCTATCTATCTACAGTTAATGCGCTCAGTGAAAAAATATGTGAGGCCCAAACGATAACAACTCCCTGCTGGCTGAGCTGCACTATAACACAAGGAGTGAGGGATCGCCCACATATTTTTTTACAGGTATTGAGCTTCACCCACCCAACTATCTATCTATCTAATGATTTACCATTTATCCACCCACCCGCCCATTTATCTGTCTTTCTAATGATTCACTATCTATCCGACCTATCCAACCACCCTCCCATTTATCTACCTACCTATCTATCTATCTACAGTTAGTGCGCTCAGTGAAAAAATATGTGGGTCCCAAAGGATAACAACTCCCTGCTGGCTGAGCTGCACTATAACACAAGGATTGAGGGATCACCCACATATTTTTTTACAGGTATTGAGATTCACCCACCCAACTATCTATCTATCTAATGATTTACCATTTATCCACCCACCCGCTCATTTATCTGTCTATGTAATGATTCACTATCTATACACCTACCCACCCAACAACCCACCCATTTGTCTACCTACCCATCTATCTATCAACAGATAATGTGCTCAGTGAAAAAATATGTGGGGCCCAAAGGATAACAACTCCCTGCTGGCTAAGCTGCACTATAACACAAGGAGTGAGGGATCACCCACATATTTTTTTAAAGGTATTGCGCTTCACCCACTCACCTATCTACCTAATGATTTACCATTTATCTACTTACCCACCCATTTATCTGTCTATCTAATGATTCACTATCTATCCGACCTATCCAACCACCCTCCCATTTATCTACCTACCTATCTATCTATCTATGTATCTATGTATCTATCTATCTATCTATCTATCTATCTATCTATCTATCTATCTGTCTATCCACATTTAGATCGCTCACTATCTAATGATTTATCATTTATCTACCCACCCACCCACCCATTTTTTCACCTAACCATCTATCTACAGTTAATGTGCTCAGTAAAAAAAAAGGGGTCCCAAAGGATAACAATTCCCTGCTGGCCGAGCTGTATTTTTACACAAGGAGTGAGGGATCACCCACATATCTTTTACAGATATTGCGCTTCAACCACCTAGCCATTTTCTATTTCATGTTTACCATCTACCTACCTACCCAATTAAGGATCCCACCCTCCCTGCTGGTCAAGCTGCAACATTACAAAGGGAAGAAGGTTGCTGACAGAAAAAAAGTGGGTTACTGACTTCCCTCCCACCCCCATGTCCGTTAAGCTGCCTTAGCGGACAGTGAAGGAAGGTATCAGTTTATATTTTACTCTTTCTATTTATCTCTACCTATCTCTATCTATTTAACTGTACACTAAGTAATCACAAAGTACAATAATAGAAGAGTTCATAGCTAGAAGTCCTATTTGTGAAGACCAAATGTATACCAAAAACATATTATCAGTAATTAATTTTCATTAATTACCTGACTTCGGTCTCCTGTTGCTGTGCTTAATCTTTGTTTTTTGACTTGAGGAGGATTCTGCAGTCCAGGTCACTTCGCAGTAGTCAGCTGTTATGACCTCATCATATGTTTTATGGAGAATTCTCACCTAAAAAATGGAAATAGGCATGATAATATGTTCTCAGTATACATTGACCCTAAAGCCCTGTACACACTGGGAGTCTAGACGCACCATCTATATAGTCAACTATATCTGTGGTTCTACTATTCACACTGAAAGAAATCAGTTACCGATATCATTCAATGATGTCCCAGTGACCTGCTGAACATGCAGGTCATAGGCTATATGGCCAAAGATGACCTGTATGTTCAGGTGAAGGGGCAGGAGGGTGGTCGTTAAGGATGCGAGGGAGCACACATCATTAACTATATTGAGTATACATACTACAGATTTGTTTTAAAGAAAAGAGATCGCTCAAAAATGCCATTCTAACTTTTCTTTTTGATTAGCGTTTATGGGGCTTTAGAAAAATGAGAGGGATCCCTCACCTCTTTATCCATGCCTCTATTTTATGAACTATTCTAGCTATGATTTGTCAATTTAATTAATAATTTACCATCTATCTACCTATCCACCCAATCTATCTGTCTATCCAATGATTTACGATCCATGTGCCTACACATCCATGTATCTATCTATCTATCTATCTATCTATCTATCTATCTATCTATCTACGGTTAGTGCGTTCAGTTAAAAAATATGTGGGTCCCAAAGGATAACAACTCCCTGCTGGCTGAGCTGCACTATAACACAATGAGTGAGGGATCACCCACATATTTTTTTACAGGTATTGCGCTTCACCCACTCACCTATCTATCTAACGATTTACCATTTATCCACGCACCCACCCACCCATTTATCTGTCTATCTAATGATTCACTATCTATACACGTACCCACCCAACATCCCACCCATTTATCTACCTAACCATCTATCTATCTATCCATATATCTATCTATCTATCTATCTATCTACAGTTAATGCGCTCAGTGAAAAAATATGTGAGGCCCAAACGATAACAACTCCCTGCTGGCTGAGCTGCACTATAACACAAGGAGTGAGGGATCGCCCACATATTTTTTTACAGGTATTGAGCTTCACCCACCCAACTATCTATCTAATGATTTACCATTTATCCACCCACCCGCCCATTTATCTGTCTATCTAATGATTCACTATCTATCCGACCTATCCAACCACCCTCCCATTTATCTACCTACCTATCTATCTATCTATCTATCTACAGTTAGTGCGCTCAGTGAAAAAATATGTGGGTCCCAAAGGATAACAACTCCCTGCTGGCTGAGCTGCACTATAACACAAGGATTGAGGGATCACCCACATATTTTTTTACAGGTATTGAGATTCACCCACCTAACTATCTATCTATCTAATGATTTACTATTTATCCACCCACCCGCTCATTTATCTGTCTATGTAATGATTCACTATCTATACACCTACCCACCCAACAACCCACCCATTTGTCTACCTACCCATCTATCTATCTACAGATAATGTGCTCAGTGAAAAAATATGTAGGGCCCAAAGGATAACAACTCCCTGCTGGCTAAGCTGCACTATAACACAAGGAGTGAGGGATCACCCACATATTTTTTTAAAGTTATTGCGCTTCACCCACTCACCTATCTATCTAACGATTTACCATTTATCCACGCACCCACCCACCCATTTATCTGTCTATCTAATGATTCACTATCTATACACGTACCCACCCAACATCCCACCCATTTATCTACCTAACCATCTATCTATCCATATATCTATCTATCTATCTATCTATCTACAGTTAATGCGCTCAGTGAAAAAATATGTGAGGCCCAAACGATAACAACTCCCTGCTGGCTGAGCTGCACTATAACACAAGGAGTGAGGGATCGCCCACATATTTTTTTACAGGTATTGAGCTTCACCCACCCAACTATCTATCTATCTAATGATTTACCATTTATCCACCCACCCGCCCATTTATCTGTCTTTCTAATGATTCACTATCTATCCGACCTATCCAACCACCCTCCCATTTATCTACCTATCTATCTATCTACAGTTAGTGCGCTCAGTGAAAAAATATGTGGGTCCCAAAGGATAACAACTCCCTGCTGGCTGAGCTGCACTATAACACAAGGATTGAGGGATCACCCACATATTTTTTTACAGGTATTGAGATTCACCCACCCAACTATCTATCTATCTAATGATTTACCATTTATCCACCCACCCGCTCATTTATCTGTCTATGTAATGATTCACTATCTATACACCTACCCACCCAACAACCCACCCATTTGTCTACCTACCCATCTATCTATCAACAGATAATGTGCTCAGTGAAAAAATATGTGGGGCCCAAAGGATAACAACTCCCTGCTGGCTAAGCTGCACTATAACACAAGGAGTGAGGGATCACCCACATATTTCTTTAAAGGTATTGTGCTTCACCCACTCACCTATCTACCTAATGATTTACCATTTATCTACTTACCCACCCATTTATCTGTCTATCTAATGATTCACTATCTATCCGACCTATCCAACCACCCTCCCATTTATCTACCTACCTATCTATCTATCTATCTATCTATCTATCTATCTATCTATGTATCTATCTATCTATCTGTCTATCCACATTTAGATCGCTCACTATCTAATGATTTATCATTTATCTACCCACCCACCCACCCACCCACCTATTTTTTCACCTAACCATCTATCTACAGTTAATGTGCTCAGTAAAAAAAAAAGGGGTCCCAAAGGATAACAATTCCCTGCTGGCCGAGCTGTACTTTTACACAAGGAGTGAGGGATCACCCACATATCTTTTACAGATATTGCGCTTCAACCACCTAGCCATTTTCTATTTCATGTTTACCATCTACCTACCTACCCAATTAAGGATCCCACCCTCCCTGCTGGTCAAGCTGCAACATTACAAAGGGAAGAAGGTTGCTGACAGAAAAAAAGTGGGTTACTGACTTCCCTCCCACCCCCATGTCCGTTAAGCTGCCTTAGCGGACAGTGAAGGAAGGTATCAGTTTATATTTTACTCTTTCTATTTATCTCTACCTATCTCTATCTATTTAACTGTACACTAAGTAATCACAAAGTACAATAATAGAAGAGTTCATAGCTAGAAGTCCTATTTGTGAAGACCAAATGTATACCAAAAACATATTATCAGTAATTAATTTTCATTAATTACCTGACTTCGGTCTCCTGTTGCTGTGCTTAATCTTTGTTTTTTGACTTGAGGAGGATTCTGCAGTCCAGGTCACTTCGCAGTAGTCAGCTGTTATGACCTCATCATATGTTTTATGGAGAATTCTCACCTAAAAAATGGAAATAGGCATGATAATATGTTCTCAGTATACATTGACCCTAAAGCCCTGTACACACTGGGAGTCTAGGGGCACCATCTATATAGTCAACTATATCTGTGGTTCCACTATTCACACTGAAAGAAATCAGTTACCGATATCATTCAATGATGTCCCAGTGACCTGCTGAACATGCGGGTCATAGGCTATATGGCCAAAGATGACCTGTATGTTCAGGTGAAGGGGCAGGAGGGTGGTCGTTAAGGATGCGCGGGAGCACACATCATTAACTATATTGAGTATACATACTACAGATTTGTTTTAAAGAAAAGAGATCGCTCAAAAATGCCATTCTGAGAGATAACTTTTCTTTTTGATTAGCGTTTATGGGGCTTTAGAAAAATGAGAGGGATCCCTCACCTCTTTATCCATGCCTCTATTTTATGAACTATTCTAGCTATGATTTGTCAATTTAATTAATAATTTACCATCTATCTACCTATCCACCCAATCTATCTGTCTATCCAATGATTTACGATCCATGTGCCTACACATCCATGTATCTATCTATCTATCTATCTATCTATCTATCTATCTATCTACGGTTAGTGCGTTCAGTTAAAAAATATGTGGGTCCCAAAGGATAACAACTCCCTGCTGGCTGAGCTGCACTATAACACAATGAGTGAGGGATCACCCACATATTTTTTTACAGGTATTGCGCTTCACCCACTCACCTATCTATCTAACGATTTACCATTTATCCACGCACCCACCCACCCATTTATCTGTCTATCTAATGATTCACTATCTATACACGTACCCACCCAACATCCCACCCATTTATCTACCTAACCATCTATCTATCTATCCATATATCTATCTATCTATCTATCTATCTACAGTTAATGCGCTCAGTGAAAAAATATGTGAGGCCCAAACGATAACAACTCCCTGCTGGCTGAGCTGCACTATAACACAAGGAGTGAGGGATCGCCCACATATTTTTTTACAGGTATTGAGCTTCACCCACCCAACTATCTATCTAATGATTTACCATTTATCCACCCACCCGCCCATTTATCTGTCTATCTAATGATTCACTATCTATCCGACCTATCCAACCACCCTCCCATTTATCTACCTACCTATCTATCTATCTATCTACAGTTAGTGCGCTCAGTGAAAAAATATGTGGGTCCCAAAGGATAACAACTCCCTGCTGGCTGAGCTGCACTATAACACAAGGATTGAGGGATCACCCACATATTTTTTTACAGGTATTGAGATTCACCCACCTAACTATCTATCTATCTAATGATTTACTATTTATCCACCCACCCGCTCATTTATCTGTCTATGTAATGATTCACTATCTATACACCTACCCACCCAACAACCCACCCATTTGTCTACCTACCCATCTATCTATCTACAGATAATGTGCTCAGTGAAAAAATATGTAGGGCCCAAAGGATAACAACTCCCTGCTGGCTAAGCTGCACTATAACACAAGGAGTGAGGGATCACCCACATATTTTTTTAAAGTTATTGCGCTTCACCCACTCACCTATCTATCTAACGATTTACCATTTATCCACGCACCCACCCACCCATTTATCTGTCTATCTAATGATTCACTATCTATACACGTACCCACCCAACATCCCACCCATTTATCTACCTAACCATCTATCTATCCATATATCTATCTATCTATCTATCTATCTACAGTTAATGCGCTCAGTGAAAAAATATGTGAGGCCCAAACGATAACAACTCCCTGCTGGCTGAGCTGCACTATAACACAAGGAGTGAGGGATCGCCCACATATTTTTTTACAGGTATTGAGCTTCACCCACCCAACTATCTATCTATCTAATGATTTACCATTTATCCACCCACCCGCCCATTTATCTGTCTTTCTAATGATTCACTATCTATCCGACCTATCCAACCACCCTCCCATTTATCTACCTATCTATCTATCTACAGTTAGTGCGCTCAGTGAAAAAATATGTGGGTCCCAAAGGATAACAACTCCCTGCTGGCTGAGCTGCACTATAACACAAGGATTGAGGGATCACCCACATATTTTTTTACAGGTATTGAGATTCACCCACCCAACTATCTATCTATCTAATGATTTACCATTTATCCACCCACCCGCTCATTTATCTGTCTATGTAATGATTCACTATCTATACACCTACCCACCCAACAACCCACCCATTTGTCTACCTACCCATCTATCTATCAACAGATAATGTGCTCAGTGAAAAAATATGTGGGGCCCAAAGGATAACAACTCCCTGCTGGCTAAGCTGCACTATAACACAAGGAGTGAGGGATCACCCACATATTTCTTTAAAGGTATTGTGCTTCACCCACTCACCTATCTACCTAATGATTTACCATTTATCTACTTACCCACCCATTTATCTGTCTATCTAATGATTCACTATCTATCCGACCTATCCAACCACCCTCCCATTTATCTACCTACCTATCTATCTATCTATCTATCTATCTATCTATCTATCTATCTATCTATCTATCTGTCTATCCACATTTAGATCGCTCACTATCTAATGATTTATCATTTATCTACCCACCCACCCACCCACCCACCTATTTTTTCACCTAACCATCTATCTACAGTTAATGTGCTCAGTAAAAAAAAAAGGGGTCCCAAAGGATAACAATTCCCTGCTGGCCGAGCTGTACTTTTACACAAGGAGTGAGGGATCACCCACATATCTTTTACAGATATTGCGCTTCAACCACCTAGCCATTTTCTATTTCATGTTTACCATCTACCTACCTACCCAATTAAGGATCCCACCCTCCCTGCTGGTCAAGCTGCAACATTACAAAGGGAAGAAGGTTGCTGACAGAAAAAAAGTGGGTTACTGACTTCCCTCCCACCCCCATGTCCGTTAAGCTGCCTTAGCGGACAGTGAAGGAAGGTATCAGTTTATATTTTACTCTTTCTATTTATCTCTACCTATCTCTATCTATTTAACTGTACACTAAGTAATCACAAAGTACAATAATAGAAGAGTTCATAGCTAGAAGTCCTATTTGTGAAGACCAAATGTATACCAAAAACATATTATCAGTAATTAATTTTCATTAATTACCTGACTTCGGTCTCCTGTTGCTGTGCTTAATCTTTGTTTTTTGACTTGAGGAGGATTCTGCAGTCCAGGTCACTTCGCAGTAGTCAGCTGTTATGACCTCATCATATGTTTTATGGAGAATTCTCACCTAAAAAATGGAAATAGGCATGATAATATGTTCTCAGTATACATTGACCCTAAAGCCCTGTACACACTGGGAGTCTAGGGGCACCATCTATATAGTCAACTATATCTGTGGTTCCACTATTCACACTGAAAGAAATCAGTTACCGATATCATTCAATGATGTCCCAGTGACCTGCTGAACATGCGGGTCATAGGCTATATGGCCAAAGATGACCTGTATGTTCAGGTGAAGGGGCAGGAGGGTGGTCGTTAAGGATGCGCGGGAGCACACATCATTAACTATATTGAGTATACATACTACAGATTTGTTTTAAAGAAAAGAGATCGCTCAAAAATGCCATTCTGAGAGATAACTTTTCTTTTTGATTAGCGTTTATGGGGCTTTAGAAAAATGAGAGGGATCCCTCACCTCTTTATCCATGCCTCTATTTTATGAACTATTCTAGCTATGATTTGTCAATTTAATTAATAATTTACCATCTATCTACCTATCCACCCAATCTATCTGTCTATCCAATGATTTACGATCCATGTGCCTACACATCCATGTATCTATCTATCTATCTATCTATCTATCTATCTACGGTTAGTGCGTTCAGTTAAAAAATATGTGGGTCCCAAAGGATAACAACTCCCTGCTGGCTGAGCTGCACTATAACACAAGGAGTGAGGGATCACCCACATATTTTTTTTACAGGTATTGCGCTTTACCCACTCACCTATCTATCTAACGATTTACCATTTATCCACGCACCCACCCACCCATTTATCTGTCTATCTAATGATTCACTATCTATACACGTACCCACCCAACATCCCACCCATTTATCTACCTAACCATCTATCTATCCATATATCTATCTATCTATCTATCTATCTATCTATCTATCTACAGTTAATGCGCTCAGTGAAAAAATATGTGAGGCCCAAACGATAACAACTCCCTGCTGGCTGAGCTGCACTATAACACAAGGAGTGAGGGATCGCCCACATATTTTTTTACAGGTATTGAGCTTCACCCACCCAACTATCTATCTATCTATCTATCTATCTAATGATTTACCATTTATCCACCCACCCGCCCATTTATCTGTCTTTCTAATGATTCACTATCTATCCGACCTATCCAACCACCCTCCCATTTATCTACCTACCTATCTATCTATCTATCTACAGTTAGTGCGCTCAGTGAAAAAATATGTGGGTCCCAAAGGATAACAACTCCCTGCTGGCTGAGCTGCACTATAACACAAGGATTGAGGGATCACCCACATATTTTTTTACAGGTATTGAGATTCACCCACCCAACTATCTATCTATCTATCTATCTATCTAATGATTTACCATTTATCCACCCACCCGGTCATTTATCTGTCTATGTAATGATTCACTATCTATACACCTACCCACCCAACAACCCACCCATTTGTCTACCTACCCATCTATCTATCAACAGATAATGTGCTCAGTGAAAAAATATGTGGGGCCCAAAGGATAACAACTCCCTGCTGGCTAAGCTGCACTATAACACAAGGAGTGAGGGATCACCCACATATTTTTTTAAAGGTATTGCGCTTCACCCACTCACCTATCTACCTAATGATTTACCATTTATCTACTTACCCACCCAATTATCTGTCTATCTAATGATTCACTATCTATCCGACCTATCCAACCACCCTCCCATTTATCTACCTATCTATCTATCTATCTATCTATCTATCTATCTGTCTATCCACATTTAGATCGCTCACTATCTAATGATTTATCATTTATCTATCCACCCACCCACCCACCCATTTTTTCACCTAACCATCTATCTACAGTTAATGTGCTCAGTAAAAAAAAAGGGGTCCCAAAGGATAACAATTCCCTGCTGGCCGAGCTGTACTTTTACACAAGGAGTGAGGGATCACCCACATATCTTTTACAGATATTGCGCTTCAACCACCTAGCCATTTTCTATTTCATGTTTACCATCTACCTACCTACACAATTAAGGATCCCACCCTCCCTGCTGGTCAAGCTGCAACATTACAAAGGGAAGAAAGTTGCTGACAGAAAAAAAGTGGGTTACTGACTTCCCTCCCACCCCCATGTCCGTTAAGCTGCCTTAGTGGACAGTGAAGGAAGGTATCAGTTTATATTTTACTCTTTCTATTTATCTCTACCTATCTCTATCTATTTAACTGTACACTAAGTAATCACAAAGTACAATAATAGAAGAGTTCATAGCTAGAAGTCCTATTTGTGAAGACCAAATGTATACCAAAAACATATTATCAGTAATTAATTTTCATTAATTACCTGACTTCGGTCTCCTGTTGCTGTGCTTAATCTTTGTTTTTTGACTTGAGGAGGATTCTGCAGTCCAGGTCACTTCGCAGTAGTCAGCTGTTATGACCTCATCATATGTTTTATGGAGAATTCTCACCTAAAAAATGGAAATAGGCATGATAATATGTTCTCAGTATACATTGACCCTAAAGCCCTGTACACACTGGGAGTCTAGGGGCACCATCTATATAGTCAACTATATCTGTGGTTCCACTATTCACACTGAAAGAAATCAGTTACCGATATCATTCAATGATGTCCCTGTGACCTGCTGAACATGCGGGTCATAGGCTATATGGCCAAAGATGACCTGTATGTTCAGGTGAAGGGGCAGGAGGGTGGTCGTTAAGGATGCGCGGGAGCACACATCATTAACTATATTGAGTATACATACTACAGATTTGTTTTAAAGAAAAGAGATCGCTCAAAAATGCCATTCTGAGCGATAACTTTTCTTTTTGATTAGCGTTTATGGGGCTTTAGAAAAATGAGAGGGATCCCTCACCTCTTTATCCATGCCTCTATTTTATGAACTATTCTAGCTATGATTTGTCAATTTAATTAATAATTTACCATCTATCTACCTATCCACCCAATCTATCTGTCTATCCAATGATTTACGATCCATGTGCCTACACATCCATCTATCTATCTATCTATCTATCTATCTATCTATCTATCTATCTATCTATCTATCTATCTATGGTTAGTGCGTTCAGTTAAAAAATATGTGGGTCCCAAAGGATAACAACTCCCTGCTGGCTGAGCTGCACTATAACACAAGGAGTGAGGGATCACCCACATATTTTTTTACAGGTATTGCGCTTCACCCACTCACCTATCTATCTAACGATTTACCATTTATCCACGCACCCACCCACCCATTTATCTGTCTATCTAATGATTCACTATCTATACACGTACCCACCCAACATTGCACCCATTTATCTACCTAACCATCTATCTATCCATATATCTATCTATCTATCTATCTACAGTTAATGCGCTCAGTGGAAAAATATGTGAGGCCCAAACGATAACAACTCCCTGCTGGCTGAGCTGCACTATAACACAAGGAGTGAGGGATCGCACACATATTTTTTTACAGGTATTGAGCTTCACCCACCCAACTATCTATCTAATGATTTACCATTTATCCACCCACCCGCCCATTTATCTGTCTATCTAATGATTCACTATCTATCCGACCTATCCAACCACCCTCCCATTTATCTACCTACCTATCTATCTATCTATCTATCTATCTATCTATCTATCTATCTACAGTTAGTGCGCTCAGTGAAAAAATATGTGGGTCCCAAAGGATAACAACTCCCTGCTGGCTGAGCTGCACTATAACACAAGGATTGAGGGATCACCCACATATTTTTTTGCAGTTATTGAGCTTCACCCACCCACCTATCTATCTATCTATCTATCTATCTAATAATTTACCTTTTATCTACCCACCCACCAATTTATCTGTCTATCTAATGATTCACTATCTATCCGCCTACCCAACCACGCTCCCATTTATCTACCTACCTATCTATCTATCTATCTATCTACAGTTAGTGCGCTCAGTGAAAAAATATGTGGGGCCCAAAGGATAACAACTCCCTGCTGGCTGAGCTGCACTATAACACAAGGAGTGAGGGATCACCCACATATTTTTTTACAGGTATTGAGATTCACCCATCCAACTATCTATATAATGATTTACCATTTATCCACCCACCCGCCCATTTATCTGTCTATCTAATGATTCACTAGCTATACACCTACCCACCCAACATCCCACCCATTTATCTACCTAACCATCTATCTATCTATCCATATATCTATTTATCTATCTACAGTTAATGCGCTCAGTGAAAAAATATGAGGGGCCCAAAGGATAACAACTCCCTGCTGGCTGAGCTGCACTATAACACAAGAAGTGAGGGATCACCCACATATTTTTTTACAGGTATTGAGCTTCACCCACCCACCTATCTATCTAATAATTTACCTTTCATCTACCCACCCACCAATTTATCTGTCTATCTAATGATTCACTATCTATCCGCCTACCCAACCACGCTCCCATTTATCTACCTACCTATTTATCTATCTACAGTTAGTGTGCTCAGTGAAAAAATATGTGGGGCCCAAAGGATAAAAATTCCCTGCTGGCTGAGCTTCACTATAACACAAGGAGTGAGGGATCACCCACATATTTTTTTTTACAGGTATTGAGCTTCACCTACCCACCAAACTATCTAATGATTTATCATTTATCTACCCACCCACCCACCCACCCACCCACCCATATATCTATCTAATTATTCACTATATATCCACCTAACCACCCACCCACCCATTTTTTTTACCTAACCATCTATCTATCTATCTACAGTTAATGTGGTTAATGTGCTCAGTAAAAAAAGGGGTCCCAAAGGATAACAATTCCCTGCTGGCTGAGCTGTACTTTTACACAAGGAGTGAGGGATCACCCACATATCTTTTACAGATATTGCGCTTCAACCACCTAGCCATTTTCTATTTCATGATTTACCATCTACCTACCTACCCAATTAAGGATCCCACCCTCCCTGCTGGTCAAGCTGCAACATTACAAAGGGAAGAAAGTTGCTGACTGAAAAAAGTGGGTTACTGACTTCCCTCCCACCCCCATGTCCGTTAAGCTGCCTTAGCGGACAGTGGAGGAAGGTATCAGTTTATATTTTACTCTTTCTATTTATCTCTACCTATCTCTATCTATTTAACTGTACACTAAGTAATCACAAAGTACAATAATAGAAGAGTTCATAGCTACAGTAGGAGCAAGTTTCATCTTTGCTCCTTTGGCCATGGCTAGCCATGGCTAGCCATGGCTATTCTATTGTTCTCAGCTGCAATACGTATTGTATTGCAGCTGAGAACAATAGAATAGCCATGGCTAGCCATGGCTAGTCATGACCAAAGGAGCAAAGATAAAACTTGCTCCTACTGTAGAAGTCCTATTTGTGAAGACCAAATGTATACCAAAAACATATTATCAGTAATTAATTTTCATTAATTACCTGACTTCGGTCTCCTGTTGCTGTGCTTAATCTTTGTTTTTTGACTTGAGGAGGATTCTGCAGTCCAGGTCACTTCGCAGTAGTCAGCTGTTATGACCTCATCATATGTTTTATGGAGAATTCTCACCTAAAAAATGGAAATAGGCATGATAATTTGTTCTCAGTATACATTGACCCTAAAGCCCTGTACACACTGGGAGTCTAGGGGCACCATCTATATAGTCAACTATATCTGTGGTTCCACTATTCACAATGAAAGAAATCAGTTACTGATATCATTCAATGATGTCCCAGTGACCTGCTGAACATGCGGGTCATAGGCTATATGGCCAAAGATGACCTGTATGTTCAGGTGAAGGGGCAGGAGGGTGGTCGTTAAGGATGCGCGGGAGCACACATCATTAACTATATTGAGTATACATACTACAGATTTGTTTTAAAGAAAAGAGATCGCTCAAAAATGCCATTCTGAGCGATAACTTTTCTTTTTGATTAGCGTTTATGGGGCTTTAGAAAAATGAGAGGGATCCCTCACCTCTTTATCCATGCCTCTATTTTATGAACTATTCTAGCTATGATTTGTCAATTTAATTAATAATTTACCATCTATCTACCTATCCACCCAATCTATCTGTCTATCCAATGATTTACGATCCATGTGCCTACACATCCATCTATCTATCTATCTATCTACGGTAAGTGCGTTCAGTTAAAAAATATGTGGGTCCCAAAGGATAACAACTCCCTGCTGGCTGAGCTGCACTATAACACAAGGATTGAGGGATCACCCACATATTTTTTTACAGGTATTGCGCTTCACCCACTCACCTATCTATCTAACGATTTACCATCTATCCACGCACCCACCCACCCATTTATCTGTCTATCTAATGATTCACTATCTATACACGTACCCACCCAACATCCCACCCATTTATCTACCTAACCATCTATCTATCCATATATCTATCTATCTATCTATCTATCTATCTACAGTTAATGCGCTCAGTGAAAAAATATGTGAGGCCCAAACGATAACAACTCCCTGCTGGCTGAGCTGCACTATAACACAAGGAGTGAGGGATCGCCCACATATTTTTTTACAGGTATTGAGCTTCACCCACCCAACTATCTATCTATCTAATGATTTACCATTTATCCACCCACCTGCCTATTTATCTGTCTATCTAATGATTCACTATCTATCCGACCTATCCAACCACCCTCCCATTTATCTACCTACCTATCTATCTATCTATCTACAGTTAGTGCGCTCAGTGAAAAAATATGTGGGTCCCAAAGGATAACAACTCCCTGCTGGCTGAGCTGCACTATAACACAAGGATTGAGGGATCACCCACATATTTTTTTACAGGTATTGAGATTCACCCACCCAACTATCTATCTATCTAATGATTTACCATTTATCCACCCACCCGCTCATTTATCTGTCTATGTAATGATTCACTATCTATACACCTACCCACCCAACAACCCACCCATTTGTCTACCTATCCATCTATCTATCTACAGATAATGTGCTCAGTGAAAAAATATGTAGGGCCCAAAGGATAACAACTCCCTGCTGGCTAAGCTGCACTATAACACAAGGAGTGAGGGATCACCCACATATTTTTTTAAAGGTATTGCGCTTCACCCACTCACCTATCTATCTAACGATTTACCATTTATCCACGCACCCACCCACCCATTTATCTGTCTATCTAATGATTCACTATCTATACACGTACCCACCCAACATCCCACCCATTTACCTACCTAACCATCTATCTATCCATATATCTATCTATCTGCAGTTAATGCGCTCAGTGAAAAAATATGAGGGGCCCAAAGGATAACAACTCCCTGCTGGCTGAGCTGCACTATAACACAAGAAGTGAGGGATCACCCACATATTTTTTTACAGGTATTGAGCTTCACCCACCCACCTATCTATCTAATAATTTACCTTTCATCTACCCACCCACCAATTTATCTGTCTATCTAATGATTCACTATCTATCCGCCTACCCAACAACGCTCCCATTTATCTACCTACCTATTTATCTATCTACAGTTAGTGCGCTCAGTGAAAAAATATGTGGGGCCCAAAGGATAAAAATTCCCTGCTGGCTGAGCTTCACTATAACACAAGGAGTGAGGGATCACCCACATATTTTTTTTTACAGGTATTGAGCTTCACCTACCCACCAAACTATCTAATGATTTATCATTTATCTACCCACCCACCCACCCACCCATATATCTATCTAATTATTCACTATATATCCACCTAACCACCCACCCACCCATTTTTTTTACCTAACCATCTATCTATCTATCTACAGTTAATGTGCTCAGTAAAAAAAGGGGTCCCAAAGGATAACAATTCCCTGCTGGCTGAGCTGTACTTTTACACAAGGAGTGAGGGATCACCCACATATCTTTTACAGATATTGCGCTTCAACCACCTAGCCATTTTCTATTTCATGATTTACCATCTACCTACCTACCTACCCAATTAAGGATCCCACCCTCCCTGCTGGTCAAGCTGCAACATTACAAAGGGAAGAAAGTTGCTGACTGAAAAAAGTGGGTTACTGACTTCCCTCCCACCCCCATGTCCGTTAAGCTGCCTTAGCGGACAGTGGAGGAAGGTATCAGTTTATATTTTACTCTTTCTATTTATCTCTACCTATCTCTATCTATTTAACTGTACACTAAGTAATCACAAAGTACAATAATAGAAGAGTTCATAGCTACAGTAGGAGCAAGTTTCATCTTTGCTCCTTTGGCCATGGCTAGCCATGGCTAGCCATGGCTATTCTATTGTTCTCAGCTGCAATACGTATTGTATTGCAGCTGAGAACAATAGAATAGCCATGGCTAGCCATGGCTAGTCATGACCAAAGGAGCAAAGATAAAACTTGCTCCTACTGTAGAAGTCCTATTTGTGAAGACCAAATGTATACCAAAAACATATTATCAGTAATTAATTTTCATTAATTACCTGACTTCGGTCTCCTGTTGCTGTGCTTAATCTTTGTTTTTTGACTTGAGGAGGATTCTGCAGTCCAGGTCACTTCGCAGTAGTCAGCTGTTATGACCTCATCATATGTTTTATGGAGAATTCTCACCTAAAAAATGGAAATAGGCATGATAATATGTTCTCAGTATACATTGACCCTAAAGCCCTGTACACACTGGGAGTCTAGGGGCACCATCTATATAGTCAACTATATCTGTGGTTCCACTATTCACAATGAAAGAAATCAGTTACTGATATCATTCAATGATGTCCCAGTGACCTGCTGAACATGCGGGTCATAGGCTATATGGCCAAAGATGACCTGTATGTTCAGGTGAAGGGGCAGGAGGGTGGTCGTTAAGGATGCGCGGGAGCACACATCATTAACTATATTGAGTATACATACTACAGATTTGTTTTAAAGAAAAGTGATCGCTCAAAAATGCCATTCTGAGCGATAACTTTTCTTTTTGATTAGCGTTTATGGGGCTTTAGAAAAATGAGAGGGATCCCTCACCTCTTTATCCATGCCTCTATTTTATGAACTATTCTAGCTATGATTTGTCAATTTAATTAATAATTTACCATCTATCTACCTATCCACCCAATCTATCTGTCTATCCAATGATTTACGATCCATGTGCCTACACATCCATCTATCTATCTATCTACGGTTAGTGCGTTCAGTTAAAAAATATGTGGGTCCCAAAGGATAACAACTCCCTACTGGCTGAGCTGCACTATAACACAAGGATTGAGGGATCACCCACATATTTTTTTACAGGTATTGCGCTTCACCCACTCACCTATCTATCTAACGATTTACCATTTATCCACGCACCCACCCACCCATTTATCTGTCTATCTAATGATTCACTATCTATACACGTACCCACCCAACATCCCACCCATTTATCTACCTAACCATCTATCTATCCATATATCTATCTATCTATCTATCTATCTACAGTTAATGCGCTCAGTGAAAAAATATGTGAGGCCCAAACGATAACAACTCCCTGCTGGCTGAGCTGCACTATAACACAAGGAGTGAGGGATCGCCCACATATTTTTTTTACAGGTATTGAGCTTCACCCACCCAACTATCTATCTATCTATCTATCTATCTATCTAATGATTTACCATTTATCCACCCACCTGCCCATTTATCTGTCTATCTAATGATTCACTATCTATCCGACCTATCCAACCACCCTCCCATTTATCTACCTACCTATCTATCTATCTATCTATCTATCTACAGTTAGTGCGCTCAGTGAAAAAATATGTGGGTCCCAAAGGATAACAACTCCCTGCTGGCTGAGCTGCACTATAACACAAGGATTGAGGGATCACCCACATATTTTTTTACAGGTATTGAGATTCACCCACCCAACTATCTATCTATCTAATGATTTACCATTTATCCACCCACCCGCTCATTTATCTGTCTATGTAATGATTCACTATCTATACACCTACCCACCGAACAACCCACCCATTTGTCTACCTACCCATCTATCTATCTACAGATAATGTGCTCAGTGAAAAAATATGTAGGGCCCAAAGGATAACAACTCCCTGCTGGCTAAGCTGCACTATAACACAAGGAGTGAGGGATCACCCACATATTTTTTTAAAGGTATTGCGCTTCACCCACTCACCTATCTATCTAACGATTTACCATTTATCCACGCACCCACCCACCCACCCATTTATCTGTCTATCTAATGACTCACTATCTATACACGTACCCACCCAACATCCCACCCATTTATCTACCTAACCATCTATCTATCCATATATCTATCTATCTATCTACAGTTAATGCGCTCAGTGAAAAAATATGTGACGCCCAAACGATAACAACTCCCTGCTGGCTGAGGTGCACTATAACACAAGGAGTGAGGGATCGCCCACATATTTTTTTACAGGTATTGAGCTTCACCCACCCAACTATCTATCTATCTAATGATTTACCATTTATCCACCCACCCGCCCATTTATCTGTCTTTCTAATGATTCACTATCTATCCGACCTATCCAACCACCCTCCCATTTATCTACCTACCTATCTATCTATCTACAGTTAGTGCGCTCAGTGAAAAAATATGTGGGTCCCAAAGGATAACAACTCCCTGCTGGCTGAGCTGCACTATAACACAAGGATTGAGGGATCACCCACATATTTTTTTACAGGTATTGAGATTCACCCACCCAACTATCTATCTATCTAATGATTTACCATTTATCCACCCACCCGCTCATTTATCTGTCTATGTAATGATTCACTATCTATACATCTACCCACCCAACAACCCACCCATTTGTCTACCTACCCATCTATCTATCAACAGATAATGTGCTCAGTGAAAAAATATGTGGGGCCCAAAGGATAACAACTCCCTGCTGGCTAAGCTGCACTATAACACAAGGAGTGAGGGATCACCCACATATTTTTTTAAAGGTATTGCGCTTCACCCACTCACCTATCTACCTAATGATTTACCATTTATCTACTTACCCACCCATTTATCTGTCTATCTAATGATTCACTATCTATCCGACCTATCCAACCACCCTCCCATTTATCTTCCTACCTATCTATCTATCTATCTATCTATCTGTCTATCCACATTTAGATCGCTCACTATCTAATGATTTATCATTTATCTACCCACCCACCCACCCATTTTTTCACCTAACCATCTATCTACAGTTAATGTGCTCAGTAAAAAAAAAGGGGTCCCAAAGGATAACAATTCCCTGCTGGCCGAGCTGTACTTTTACACAAGGAGTGAGGGATCACCCACATATCTTTTACAGATATTGCGCTTCAACCACCTAGCCATTTTCTATTTCATGTTTACCATCTACCTACCTACCCAATTAAGGATCCCACCCTCCCTGCTGGTCAAGCTGCAACATTACAAAGGGAAGAAGGTTGCTGACAGAAAAAAAGTGGGTTACTGACTTCCCTCCCACCCCCATGTCCGTTAAGCTGCCTTAGCGGACAGTGAAGGAAGGTATCAGTTTATATTTTACTCTTTCTATTTATCTCTACCTATCTCTATCTATTTAACTGTACACTAAGTAATCACAAAGTACAATAATAGAAGAGTTCATAGCTAGAAGTCCTATTTGTGAAGACCAAATGTATACCAAAAACATATTATCAGTAATTAATTTTCATTAATTACCTGACTTCGGTCTCCTGTTGCTGTGCTTAATCTTTGTTTTTTGACTTGAGGAGGATTCTGCAGTCCAGGTCACTTCGCAGTAGTCAGCTGTTATGACCTCATCATATGTTTTATGGAGAATTCTCACCTAAAAAATGGAAATAGGCATGATAATATGTTCTCAGTATACATTGACCCTAAAGCCCTGTACACACTGGGAGTCTAGGGGCACCATCTATATAGTCAACTATATCTGTGGTTCCACTATTCACACTGAAAGAAATCAGTTACCGATATCATTCAATGATGTCCCAGTGACCTGCTGAACATGCGGGTCATAGGCTATATGGCCAAAGATGACCTGTATGTTCAGGTGAAGGGGCAGGAGGGTGGTCGTTAAGGATGCGCGGGAGCACACATCATTAACTATATTGAGTATACATACTACAGATTTGTTTTAAAGAAAAGAGATCGCTCAAAAATGCCATTCTGAGCGATAACTTTTCTTTTTGATTAGCGTTTATGGGGCTTTAGAAAAATGAGAGGGATCCCTCACCTCTTTATCCATGCCTCTATTTTATGAACTATTCTAGCTATGATTTGTCAATTTAATTAATAATTTACCATCTATCTACCTATCCACCCAATCTATCTGTCTATCCAATGATTTACGATCCATGTGCCTACACATCCATGTATCTATCTATCTATCTATCTATCTATCTATCTATCTATCTATCTATCTATCTATCTATCTACAGATAATGTGCTCAGTGAAAAAATATGTGGGGCCCAAAGGATAACAACTCCCTGCTGGCTAAGCTGCACTATAACACAAGGAGTGAGGGATCACCCACATATTTTTTTAAAGGTATTGCTCTTCACCCACTCACCTATCTATCTAATGATTTACCATTTATCTACTCACCCGCCCATTTGTCTGTCTATCTAATGATTCACTATCTATCCGACCTACCCACCCACCCAACATCCCACCCATTCATCTACCTAACATCTATCTATCTATCCATATATCTATTTATCTGTCTACAGTTAATGCGCTCAGTGAAAAATATGTGAGGCCCAAAGGATAACAACTACCTGCTGGCTGAGCTGCACTATAACACACGGAGTGAGGAATCACCCACATATTTTTTTACAGGTATTGAGCTTCACCCACCAAACTATCTATCTATCTATCTAATGATTTACCATTTATCCACCCACCCGCCCATTTATCTGTCTATCTAATGATTCACTATCTATCCGACCTATCCAACCACCCTCCCTTTTATCTACCTACCTACCTATCTATCTGTCTATCCACATTTAGATCGCTCAGTGAAAAAATATGTGGGGTCCAAAGGATAACAACTCCCTGCTGACTGAGCTGCACTATAACACAAGGAGTGAGGGATCACCCACATATTTTTTTACAGGTATTGCGCTTCACCCACTCACCTATCTATCTAACGATTTACCATTTAACCACCCACCCATTTATCTGTCTATCTAATGATTCACTATCTATCCGACCTACCCACCCACCCAACATCCCACCCATTTATCTACCTAACATCTATCTATCTATCTATCCATATATCTGTTTATCTGTCTACAGTTAATGCGCTCAGTGAAAAATATGTGAGGCCCAAAGGATAACAACTCCCTGCTGGCTGAGCTGCACTATAACACACGGAGTGAGGGATCACCCACATATTTTTTTACAGGTATTGAGATTCACCCACCCAACTATCTATCTAATGGTTTTCCATTTATCCACCCACCCGCCCATTTATCTGTTTATCTAATGATTCACTATCTATACACCTACCCACCCAACATCCCACCCATTTATCTACCTAACCATCTATCTATCTATCCATATATCTATCTATCTACAGTTAATGCGCTCAGTGAACAAATATGTGGGGCCCAAAGGATAACAACTCCCTGATGGCCGAGCTGCACTATTACACAAGGAGTGAGGGATCACCCACATATTTTTTACAGTTATTGAAATCCACCCAACCAACTATCAATCAATCAATCTAATGATTTAACATTTATCTGTCTATCTAATGATTTACTATCGATACACCTACCCACCCAACAACCCACCCATTTGTCTACCTACCCATCTATATATCTGCAGATAATGTGCTCAGTGAAAAAATATGTGGGGCCCAAAGGATAACATCTCCCTGCTGGCTGATCTGCACTATAACACAAGGAGTGAGGGATCACCCACATATTTTTTTTACAGTTATTGAAAACCACCCACCCAACTATCAATCAATCAATCTAATGATTTAACATTTATCCACCCAACCGCCCATTTATCTGTCTATCTAATGATTCACTATCTATACACCTACCCACCCAACAACCCACCCATTTGTCTACCTACCCATCTATCTATCTATCAAAAGATAATGTGCTCAGTGAAAAAATATGTGGGGCCCAAATGATAACAACTCCCTGCTGGCTAAGCTGCACTATAACACAAGGAGTGAGGGATCATCCACATTTTTTTTACAGTTATTGAAAACCACCCACCCAACTATCAATCAATCTAATGATTTAACATTTATCCACCCAACCGCCCATTTATCTGTCTATCTAATGATTCACTATCTATACACCTATCCACCCAACAACCCACCCATTTGTCTACCTACCCATCTATCTATCAACAGATAATGTGCTCAGTGAAAAAATATGTGGGGCCCAAAGGATAACAACTCCCTGCTGGCTAAGCTGCACTATAACACAAGGAGTGAGGGATCACCCACATATTTTTTAAAGGTATTGCGCTTCACCCACTCACCTATCTACCTAATGATTTACCATTTATCTACTTACCCACCCATTTATCTGTCTATCTAATGATTCACTATCTATCCGACCTATCCAACCACCCTCCCATTTATCTTCCTACCTATCTATCTATCTATCTATCTATCTATCTATCTATCTATCTGTCTATCCACATTTAGATCGCTCACTATCTAATGATTTATCATTTATCTACCCACCCACCCACCCATTTTTTCACCTAACCATCTATCTACAGTTAATGTGCTCAGTAAAAAAAAAGGGGTCCCAAAGGATAACAATTCCCTGCTGGCCGAGCTGTACTTTTACACAAGGAGTGAGGGATCACCCACATATCTTTTACAGATATTGCGCTTCAACCACCTAGCCATTTTCTATTTCATGTTTACCATCTACCTACCTACCCAATTAAGGATCCCACCCTCCCTGCTGGTCAAGCTGCAACATTACAAAGGGAAGAAGGTTGCTGACAGAAAAAAAGTGGGTTACTGACTTCCCTCCCACCCCCATGTCCGTTAAGCTGCCTTAGCGGACAGTGAAGGAAGGTATCAGTTTATATTTTACTCTTTCTATTTATCTCTACCTATCTCTATCTATTTAACTGTACACTAAGTAATCACAAAGTACAATAATAGAAGAGTTCATAGCTAGAAGTCCTATTTGTGAAGACCAAATGTATACCAAAAACATATTATCAGTAATTAATTTTCATTAATTACCTGACTTCGGTCTCCTGTTGCTGTGCTTAATCTTTGTTTTTTGACTTGAGGAGGATTCTGCAGTCCAGGTCACTTCGCAGTAGTCAGCTGTTATGACCTCATCATATGTTTTATGGAGAATTCTCACCTAAAAAATGGAAATAGGCATGATAATATGTTCTCAGTATACATTGACCCTAAAGCCCTGTACACACTGGGAGTCTAGGGGCACCATCTATATAGTCAACTATATCTGTGGTTCCACTATTCACACTGAAAGAAATCAGTTACCGATATCATTCAATGATGTCCCAGTGACCTGCTGAACATGCGGGTCATAGGCTATATGGCCAAAGATGACCTGTATGTTCAGGTGAAGGGGCAGGAGGGTGGTCGTTAAGGATGCGCGGGAGCACACATCATTAACTATATTGAGTATACATACTACAGATTTGTTTTAAAGAAAAGAGATCGCTCAAAAATGCCATTCTGAGCGATAACTTTTCTTTTTGATTAGCGTTTATGGGGCTTTAGAAAAATGAGAGGGATCCCTCACCTCTTTATCCATGCCTCTATTTTATGAACTATTCTAGCTATGATTTGTCAATTTAATTAATAATTTACCATCTATCTACCTATCCACCCAATCTATCTGTCTATCCAATGATTTACGATCCATGTGCCTACACATCCATGTATCTATCTATCTATCTATCTATCTATCTATCTACAGATAATGTGCTCAGTGAAAAAATATGTGGGGCCCAAAGGATAACAACTCCCTGCTGGCTAAGCTGCACTATAACACAAGGAGTGAGGGATCACCCACATATTTTTTTAAAGGTATTGCTCTTCACCCACTCACCTATCTATCTAATGATTTACCATTTATCTACTCACCCGCCCATTTGTCTGTCTATCTAATGATTCACTATCTATCCGACCTACCCACCCACCCAACATCCCACCCATTCATCTACCTAACATCTATCTATCTATCCATATATCTATTTATCTGTCTACAGTTAATGCGCTCAGTGAAAAATATGTGAGGCCCAAAGGATAACAACTACCTGCTGGCTGAGCTGCACTATAACACACGGAGTGAGGAATCACCCACATATTTTTTTACAGGTATTGAGCTTCACCCACCAAACTATCTATCTATCTATCTAATGATTTACCATTTATCCACCCACCCGCCCATTTATCTGTCTATCTAATGATTCACTATCTATCCGACCTATCCAACCACCCTCCCTTTTATCTACCTACCTACCTATCTATCTGTCTATCCACATTTAGATCGCTCAGTGAAAAAATATGTGGGGCCCAAAGGATAACAACTCCCTGCTGGCTGAGCTGCACTATAACACAAGGAGTGAGGGATCACCCACATATTTTTTTACAGGTATTGCGCTTCACCCACTCACCTATCTATCTAACGATTTACCATTTAACCACCCACCCATTTATCTGTCTATCTAATGATTCACTATCTATCCGACCTACCCACCCACCCAACATCCCACCCATTTATCTACCTAACATCTATCTATCTATCCATATATCTGTTTATCTGTCTACAGTTAATGCGCTCAGTGAAAAATATGTGAGGCCCAAAGGATAACAACTCCCTGCTGGCTGAGCTGCACTATAACACACGGAGTGAGGGATCACCCACATATTTTTTTACAGGTATTGAGATTCACCCACCCAACTATCTATCTAATGATTTTCCATTTATCCACCCACCCGCCCATTTATCTGTTTATCTAATGATTCACTATCTATACACCTACCCACCCAACATCCCACCCATTTATCTACCTAACCATCTATCTATCTATCCATATATCTATCTATCTACAGTTAATGCGCTCAGTGAACAAATATGTGGGGCCCAAAGGATAACAACTCCCTGATGGCCGAGCTGCACTATTACACAAGGAGTGAGGGATCACCCACATATTTTTTACAGTTATTGAAATCCACCCAACCAACTATCAATCAATCAATCTAATGATTTAACATTTATCTGTCTATCTAATGATTTACTATCGATACACCTACCCACCCAACAACCCACCCATTTGTCTACCTACCCATCTATATATCTGCAGATAATGTGCTCAGTGAAAAAATATGTGGGGCCCAAAGGATAACATCTCCCTGCTGGCTGATCTGCACTATAACACAAGGAGTGAGGGATCACCCACATATTTTTTTTACAGTTATTGAAAACCACCCACCCAACTATCAATCAATCAATCTAATGATTTAACATTTATCCACCCAACCGCCCATTTATCTGTCTATCTAATGATTCACTATCTATACACCTACCCACCCAACAACCCACCCATTTGTCTACCTACCCATCTATCTATCTATCAAAAGATAATGTGCTCAGTGAAAAAATATGTGGGGCCCAAATGATAACAACTCCCTGCTGGCTAAGCTGCACTATAACACAAGGAGTGAGGGATCATCCACATTTTTTTTTACAGTTATTGAAAACCACCCACCCAACTATCAATCAATCTAATGATTTAACATTTATCCACCCAACCGCCCATTTATCTGTCTATCTAATGATTCACTATCTATACACCTATCCACCCAACAACCCACCCATTTGTCTACCTACCCATCTATCTATCAACAGATAATGTGCTCAGTGAAAAAATATGTGGGGCCCAAAGGATAACAACTCCCTGCTGGCTAAGCTGCACTATAACACAAGGAGTGAGGGATCACCCACATATTTTTTAAAGGTATTGCGCTTCACCCACTCACCTATCTACCTAATGATTTACCATTTATCTACTTACCCACCCATTTATCTGTCTATCTAATGATTCACTATCTATCCGACCTATCCAACCACCCTCCCATTTATCTACCTACCTATCTATCCATCTATCTATCTATCTATCTATCTATCTATCTATCTATCTATCTATCTATCTATCTATCTATCTATCTGTCTATCCACATTTAGATCGCTCACTGAAAAAATATGTGGGGCCCAAAGGATAACAACTCCCTGCTGGCTGAACTGCACTATAACACAAGGAGTGAGGGATCACCCATATTTTTTTTTACAGGTATTGAGATTCACACACCCATCTATCTATCTAATGATTTATCATTTATCTACCCACCCACCCATTTTTTAACCTAACCATCTATCTACAGTTAATGTGCTCAGTAAAAAAAAAGGGGTCCCAAAGGATAACAATTCCCTGCTGGCCGAGCTGTACTTTTACACAAGGAGTGAGGGATCACCCACATATCTTTTACAGATATTGCGCTTCAACCACCTAGCCATTTTCTATTTCATGTTTACCATCTACCTACCTACCCAATTAAGGATCCCACCCTCCCTGCTGGTCAAGCTGCAACATTACAAAGGGAAGAAAGTTGCTGACAGAAAAAAAGTGGGTTACTGACTTCCCTCCCACCCCCATGTCCGTTAAGCTGCCTTAGCGGACAGTGAAGGAAGGTATCAGTTTATATTTTACTCTTTCTATTTATCTCTACCTATCTCTATCTATTTAACTGTACACTAAGTAATCACAAAGTACAATAATAGAAGAGTTCATAGCTAGAAGTCCTATTTGTGAAGACCAAATGTATACCAAAAACATATTATCAGTAATTAATTTTCATTAATTACCTGACTTCGGTCTCCTGTTGCTGTGCTTAATCTTTGTTTTTTGACTTGAGGAGGATTCTGCAGTCCAGGTCACTTCGCAGTAGTCAGCTGTTATGACCTCATCATATGTTTTATGGAGAATTCTCACCTAAAAAATGGAAATAGGCATGATAATATGTTCTCAGTATACATTGACCCTAAAGCCCTGTACACACTGGGAGTCTAGGGGCACCATCTATATAGTCAACTATATCTGTGGTTCCACTATTCACACTGAAAGAAATCAGTTACCGATATCATTCAATGATGTCCCAGTGACCTGCTGAACATGCGGGTCATAGGCTATATGGCCAAAGATGACCTGTATGTTCAGGTGAAGGGGCAGGAGGGTGGTCGTTAAGGATGCGCGGGAGCACACATCATTAACTATATTGAGTATACATACTACAGATTTGTTTTAAAGAAAAGAGATCGCTCAAAAATGCCATTCTGAGCGATAACTTTTCTTTTTGATTAGCGTTTATGGGGCTTTAGAAAAATGAGAGGGATCCCTCACCTCTTTATCCATGCCTCTATTTTATGAACTATTCTAGCTATGATTTGTCAATTTAATTAATAATTTACCATCTATCTACCTATCCACCCAATCTATCTGTCTATCCAATGATTTACGATCCATGTGCCTACACATCCATCTATCTATCTATCTATCTATCTACGGTTAGTGCGTTCAGTTAAAAAATATGTGGGTCCCAAAGGATAACAACTCCCTGCTGGCTGAGCTGCACTATAACACAAGGATTGAGGGATCACCCACATATTTTTTTACAGGTATTGCGCTTCACCCACTCACCTAACTATCTAACGATTTACCATTTATCCACGCACCCACCCACCCACCCATTTATCTGTCTATCTAATGATTCACTATCTATACACGTACCCACCCAACATCCCACCCATTTATCTACCTAACCATCTATCTATCCATATATCTATCTATCTATCTATCTATCTATCTACAGTTAATGCGCTCAGTGAAAAAATATGTGAGGCCCAAACGATAACAACTCCCTGCTGGCTGAGCTGCACTATAACACAAGGAGTGAGGGATCGCCCACATATTTTTTTACAGGTATTGAGCTTCACCCACCCAACTATCTATCTATCTAATGATTTACCATTTATCCACCCACCTGCCCATTTATCTGTCTATCTAATGATTCACTATCTATCCGACCTATCCAACCACCCTCCCATTTATCTACCTACCTATCTATCTATCTATCTATCTATCTATCTATCTACAGTTAGTGCGCTCAGTGAAAAAATATGTGGGTCCCAAAGGATAACAACTCCCTGCTGGCTGAGCTGCACTATAACACAAGGATTGAGGGATCACCCACATATTTTTTTACAGGTATTGAGATTCACCCACCCAACTATCTATCTATCTAATGATTTACCATTTATCCACCCACCCGCTCATTTATCTGTCTATGTAATGATTCACTATCTATACACCTACCCACCCAACAACCCACCCATTTGTCTACCTACCCATCTATCTATCTACAGATAATGTGCTCAGTGAAAAAATATGTAGGGCCCAAAGGATAACAACTCCCTGCTGGCTAAGCTGCACTATAACACAAGGAGTGAGGGATCACCCACATATTTTTTTAAAGGTATTGCGCTTCACCCACTCACCTATCTATCTAACGATTTACCATTTATCCACGCACCCACCCACCCATTTATCTGTCTATCTAATGATTCACTATCTATACACGTACCCACCCAACATCCCACCCATTTATCTACCTAACCATCTATCTATCCATATATCTATCTATCTATCTACAGTTAATGCGCTCAGTGAAAAAATATGTGAGGCCCAAACGATAACAACTCCCTGCTGGCTGAGCTGCACTATAACACAAGGAGTGAGGGATCGCCCACATATTTTTTTACAGGTATTGAGCTTCACCCACCCAACTATCTATCTATCTAATGATTTACCATTTATCCACCCACCCGCCCATTTATCTGTCTTTCTAATGATTCACTATCTATCCGACCTATCCAACCACCCTCCCATTTATCTACCTACCTATCTATCTATCTACAGTTAGTGCGCTCAGTGAAAAAATATGTGGGTCCCAAAGGATAACAACTCCCTGCTGGCTGAGCTGCACTATAACACAAGGATTGAGGGATCACCCACATATTTTTTTACAGGTATTGAGATTCACCCACCCAACTATCTATCTATCTAATGATTTACCATTTATCCACCCACCCGCTCATTTATCTGTCTATGTAATGATTCACTATCTATACACCTACCCACCCAACAACCCACCCATTTGTCTACCTACCCATCTATCTATCAACAGATAATGTGCTCAGTGAAAAAATATGTGGGGCCCAAAGGATAACAACTCCCTGCTGGCTAAGCTGCACTATAACACAAGGAGTGAGGGATCACCCACATATTTTTTTAAAGGTATTGCGCTTCACCCACTCACCTATCTACCTAATGATTTACCATTTATCTACTTACCCACCCATTTATCTGTCTATCTAATGATTCACTATCTATCCGACCTATCCAACCACCCTCCCATTTATCTACCTACCTATCTATCTATCTGTCTATCCACATTTAGATCGCTCACTATCTAATGATTTATCATTTATCTACCCACCCACCCACCCATTTTTTCACCTAACCATCTATCTACAGTTAATGTGCTCAGTAAAAAAAAAGGGGTCCCAAAGGATAACAATTCCCTGCTGGCCGAGCTGTACTTTTACACAAGGAGTGAGGGATCACCCACATATCTTTTACAGATATTGCGCTTCAACCACCTAGCCATTTTCTATTTCATGTTTACCATCTACCTACCTACCCAATTAAGGATCCCACCCTCCCTGCTGGTCAAGCTGCAACATTACAAAGGGAAGAAGGTTGCTGACAGAAAAAAAGTGGGTTACTGACTTCCCTCCCACCCCCATGTCCGTTAAGCTGCCTTAGCGGACAGTGAAGGAAGGTATCAGTTTATATTTTACTCTTTCTATTTATCTCTACCTATCTCTATCTATTTAACTGTACACTAAGTAATCACAAAGTACAATAATAGAAGAGTTCATAGCTAGAAGTCCTATTTGTGAAGACCAAATGTATACCAAAAACATATTATCAGTAATTAATTTTCATTAATTACCTGACTTCGGTCTCCTGTTGCTGTGCTTAATCTTTGTTTTTTGACTTGAGGAGGATTCTGCAGTCCAGGTCACTTCGCAGTAGTCAGCTGTTATGACCTCATCATATGTTTTATGGAGAATTCTCACCTAAAAAATGGAAATAGGCATGATAATATGTTCTCAGTATACATTGACCCTAAAGCCCTGTACACACTGGGAGTCTAGGGGCACCATCTATATAGTCAACTATATCTGTGGTTCCACTATTCACACTGAAAGAAATCAGTTACCGATATCATTCAATGATGTCCCAGTGACCTGCTGAACATGCGGGTCATAGGCTATATGGCCAAAGATGACCTGTATGTTCAGGTGAAGGGGCAGGAGGGTGGTCGTTAAGGATGCGCGGGAGCACACATCATTAACTATATTGAGTATACATACTACAGATTTGTTTTAAAGAAAAGAGATCGCTCAAAAATGCCATTCTGAGCGATAACTTTTCTTTTTGATTAGCGTTTATGGGGCTTTAGAAAAATGAGAGGGATCCCTCACCTCTTTATCCATGCCTCTATTTTATGAACTATTCTAGCTATGATTTGTCAATTTAATTAATGGTACTCTTTACCTAGAACGGCGCCCGCGATTAGAATCGCGGGCGTCGGGGGTAAAAAATCGCGGTCATCGCGGGCATCGCGGGTAAATCGCGGGTACATAAAAATCGTGTACCCGCGATCACCGCGATTTTCCCATAGGGAACAATGTTAAAAAGCGTGATTGACCGCGATTTTACTTTAAAATGCCTCAATGCCCGCGATTTTCACATAGGAATCAATGTTAAATGGGCTACAGAGCCCAAATAGTCACAATTAACCCTTAAATGTCACCCCAATTTTTGTACGCCACCCCACGATCCACGCCAACCCGAAGCGTGGCGAGCGCAGCGAGCCCTCGAGGGGCGGCGGTACGCGTCCTCCGACCTTTTTATGCCCTACTATCCACGTCGGCGTGGAGTTGAGAATAGAATAGTGTGGCGAGCGCAGCGAGCCACCGAGCCCGAAGCGTGGCGAGCGCAGCGAGCCCCGCGAGGGGACGCGGATACCTTCACAGTTATACGCGTCCCCTCGCGGGCTTCACAGGTATCCGTGGCGAAAAGCGGACACCTGTGAAGCCCGCGAGGGGACGCGTTTACCTGTGAAGGTATCCGCGTCCCCTCGCGGGGCTCGCTGCGCTCGCCACGCTTCGGGCTCGGTGGCTCGCTACGCTCGCCACACTATTCTATTCTCAACTCCACGCCGACGTGGATAGTAGGGCATGAAGAGGTCGGAGGACGCGTACCGCCGCCCCTCGCGGGCTCGCTGCGCTCGCCACGCTTCAGGTTGGCGTGGATCGTGGGGTGGCGTACAAAAATTGGGGGGACATTTAAGGGTTAATTCTGCCTATTTGGGCTCTGTAGCCCATTTAACATTGATTCCTATGTGAAAATCGCGGGCATTGAGGCATTGAATGCAAAATCGCGGTCAATCAGGCTTTTTAACATTGTTCCCTATGGGAAAATCGCGGTGATCGCGGGCATCGCGTCGCGGCCGTTTATGTACTGCCCGCGATGTCGCGATCACCGCGATGGGCGCCGTTCTAGGTAAAGAGTACCTAATTAATAATTTACCATCTATCTACCTATCCACCCAATCTATCTGTCTATCCAATGATTTACGATCCATGTGCCTACACATCCATCTATCTATCTATCTATCTATCTATCTATCTATCTATCTACGGTTAGTGCGTTCAGTTAAAAAATATGTGGGTCCCAAAGGATAACAACTCCCTGCTGGCTGAGCTGCACTATAACACAAGGATTGAGGGATCACCCACATATTTTTTTACAGGTATTGCGCTTCACCCACTCACCTATCTATCTAACGATTTACCATTTATCCACGCACCCACCCACCCATTTATCTGTCTATCTAATGATTCACTATCTATACACGTACCCACCCAACATCCCACCCATTTATCTACCTAACCATCTATCTATCCCTATATCTATCTATCTATCTATCTATCTATCTACAGTTAATGCGCTCAGTTAAAAAATATGTGAGGCCCAAACGATAACAACTCCCTGCTGGCTGAGCTGCACTATAACACAAGGAGTGAGGGATCACCCACATATTTTTTTACAGGTATTGAGCTTCACCCACCCAACTATCTATCTATCTAATGATTTACCATTTATCCACCCACCCGCCCATTTATCTGTCTATCTAATGATTCACTATCTATCCGACCTATCCAACCACCCTCCCATTTATCTACCTACCTATCTATCTATCTATCTATCTACAGTTAGTGCGCTCAGTGAAAAAATATGTGGGTCCCAATGGATAACAACTCCCTGCTGGCTGAGCTGCACTATAACACAAGGATTGAGGGATCACCCACATATTTTTTACAGGTATTGAGATTCAACCACCCAACTATCTATCTATCTAATGATTTACCATTTATCCACCCACCCGCTCATTTATCTGTCTATGTAATGATTCACTATCTATACACCTACCCACCCAACAACCCACCCATTTGTGTACCTACCCATCGATCTATCTACAGATAATGTGCTCAGTGAAAAAATATGTGGGGCCCAAAGGATAACAACTCCCTGCTGGCTAAGCTGCACTATAACACAAGGAGTGAGGGATCACCCACATATTTTTTTAAAGGTATTGCGCTTCACCCACTCACCTATCTATCTAACGACTTACCATTTATCCACGCACCCACCCACCCATTTATCTGTCTATCTAATGATTCACTATCTATACACGTACCTACCCAACATCCCACCCATTTATCTACCTAACCATCTATCTATCCATATATCTATCTATCTATCTATCTACAGTTAATGCGCTCAGTGAAAAAATATGTGAGGCCCAAACGATAACAACTCCCTGCTGGCTGAGCTGCACTATAACACAAGGAGTGAGGGATCGCCCACATATTTTTTTACAGGTATTGAGCTTTACCCACCCAACTATCTATCTATCTAATGATTTACCATTTATCCACCCACCCGCCCATTTATCTGTATTTCTAATGATTCACTATCTATCCGACCTATCCAACCACCCTCCCATTTATCTACCTACCTATCTATCTATCTATCTACAGTTAGTGCGCTCAGTGAAAAAATATGTGGGTCCCAAAGGATAACAACTCCCTGCTGGCTGAGCTGCACTATAACACAAGGATTGAGGGATCACCCACATATTTTTTTACAGGTATTGAGATTCACCCACCCAACTATCTATCTATCTATCTATCTATCTATCTAATGATTTACCATTTATCCACCCACCCGCTCATTTATCTGTCTATGTAATGATTCACTCTCTATACACCTACCCACCCAACAACCCACCCATTTGTCTACCTACCCATCTATCTATCAACAGATAATGTGCTCAGTGAAAAAATACGTGGGGCCCAAAGGATAACAACTCCCTGCTGGCTAAGCTGCACTATAACACAAGGAGTGAGGGATCACCCACATATTTTTTTAAAGGTATTGCGCTTCACCCACTCACCTATCTACCTAATGATTTACCATTTATCCACGCACCCACCCACCCATTTATCTGTCTATCTAATGATTCACTATCTATACACGTACCCACCCAACATCCCACCCATTTATCTACCTAACCATCTATCTATCCCTATATCTATCTATCTATCTATCTATCTATCTATCTATCTACAGGTTGGCGTGGATCGTGGGGTGGCGTACAAAAATTGGGGGGACATTTAAGGGTTAATTCTGCCTATTTGGGCTCTGTAGCCCATTTAACATTGATTCCTATGTGAAAATCGCGGGCATTGAGGCATTGAATGCAAAATCGCGGTCAATCAGGCTTTTTAACATTGTTCCCTATGGGAAAATCGCGGTGATCGCGGGCATCGCGTCGCGGCCGTTTATGTACTGCCCGCGATGTCGCGATCACCGCGATGGGCGCCGTTCTAGGTAAAGAGTACCTAATTAATAATTTACCATCTATCTACCTATCCACCCAATCTATCTGTCTATCCAATGATTTACGATCCATGTGCCTACACATCCATCTATCTATCTATCTATCTATCTATCTACGGTTAGTGCGTTCAGTTAAAAAATATGTGGGTCCCAAAGGATAACAACTCCCTGCTGGCTAAGCTGCACTATAACACAAGGAGTGAGGGATCACCCACATATTTTTTTAAAGGTATTGCGCTTCACCCACTCACCTATCTACCTAATGATTTACCATTTATCTACTTACCCACCCATTTATCTGTCTATCTAATGATTCACTATCTATCCGACCTATCCAACCACCCTCCCATTTATCTACCTACCTATCTATCTATCTATCTATCTGTCTATCCACATTTAGATCGCTCACTATCTAATGATTTATCATTTATCTATCCACCCACCCACCCACCCACCCATTTTTTCACCTAACCATCTATCTACAGTTAATGTGCTCAGTAAAAAAAAAGGGGTCCCAAAGGATAACAATTCCCTGCTGGCCGAGCTGTACTTTTACACAAGGAGTGAGGGATCACCCACATATCTTTTACAGATATTGCGCTTCAACCACCTAGCCATTTTCTATTTCATGTTTACCATCTACCTACCTACCCAATTAAGGATCCCACCCTCCCTGCTGGTCAAGCTGCAACATTACAAAGGGAAGAAAGTTGCTGACAGAAAAAAAGTGGGTTACTGACTTCCCTCCCACCCCCATGTCCGTTAAGCTGCCTTAGCGGACAGTGAAGGAAGGTATCAGTTTATATTTTACTCTTTCTATTTATCTCTACCTATCTCTATCTATTTAACTGTACACTAAGTAATCACAAAGTACAATAATAGAAGAGTTCATAGCTAGAAGTCCTATTTGTGAAGACCAAATGTATACCAAAAACATATTATCAGTAATTAATTTTCATTAATTACCTGACTTCGGTCTCCTGTTGCTGTGCTTAATCTTTGTTTTTTGACTTGAGGAGGATTCTGCAGTCCAGGTCACTTCGCAGTAGTCAGCTGTTATGACCTCATCATATGTTTTATGGAGAATTCTCACCTAAAAAATGGAAATAGGCATGATAATATGTTCTCAGTATACATTGACCCTAAAGCCCTGTACACACTGGGAGTCTAGGGGCACCATCTATATAGTCAACTATATCTGTGGTTCCACTATTCACACTGAAAGAAATCAGTTACCGATATCATTCAATGATGTCCCAGTGACCTGCTGAACATGCGGGTCATAGGCTATATGGCCAAAGATGACCTGTATGTTCAGGTAAAGGGGCAGGAGGGTGGTCGTTAAGGATGCGCGGGAGCACACATCATTAACTATATTGAGTATACATACTACAGATTTGTTTTAAAGAAAAGAGATCGCTCAAAAATGCCATTCTGAGCGATAACTTTTCTTTTTGATTAGCGTTTATGGGGCTTTAGAAAAATGAGAGGGATCCCTCACCTCTTTATCCATGCCTCTATTTTATGAACTATTCTAGCTATGATTTGTCAATTTAATTAATAATTTACCATCTATCTACCTATCCACCCAATCTATCTGTCTATCCAATGATTTACGATCCATGTGCCTACACATCCATCTATCTATCTATCTACGGTTAGTGCGTTCAGTTAAAAAATATGTGGGTCCCAAAGGATAACAACTCCCTGCTGGCTGAGCTGCACTATAACACAAGAAGTGAGGGATCACCCACATATTTTTTTACAGGTATTGAGCTTCACCCACCCACCTATCTATCTAATAATTTACCTTTTATCTACCCACCCACCAATTTATCTGTCTATCTAATGATTCACTATCTATCAGCCTACCCAACCACGCTCCCATTTATCTACCTACCTACCTATCTATCTATCTATCTATCTACAGTTAGTGCGCTCAGTGAAAAAATATGTGGGGCCCAAAGGATAACAACTCCCTGCTGGCTGAGCTGCACTATCACACAAGGAGTGAGGGATCACCCACATATTTTTTTACAGGTATTGCGCTTCACCCACTCACCTATCTATCTAACGATTTACCATTTATCCACCCACCCACCCACCCATTTATCTGTCTATCTAATGATTCACTATCTATACACGTACCCACCCAACATCCCACCCATTTATCTACCTAACCATCTATCTATCCATATATCTATCTATCTATATATCTATAGTTAATGCGCTCAGTGAAAAAATATGTGAGGCCCAAAGGATAACAACTCCCTGCTGGCTGAGCTGCACTATAACATAAGGAGTGAGGGATCGCCCACATATTTTTTTACATGTATTGAGCTTCACCCACCCAACTATCTATCTATCTAATGATTTACCATTTATCCACCCACCCGCTCATTTATCTGTCTATCTAATGATTCACTATCTATACACCTACCCACCCAACAACCCACCCATTTGTCTACCTACCCATCTATCTATCTATCTACAGATAATGTGCTCAGTGAAAAAATATGTGGGGCCCAAAGGATAACAACTCCCTGCTGGCTAAGCTGCACTATAACACAAGGAGTGAGGGATCACCCACATATTTTTTTAAAGGTATTGCTCTTCACCCACTCACCTATCTATCTAATGATTTACCAATTATCTACTCACCCACCCATTTGTCTTTCTATCTAATGATTCACTATCTATCCGACCTACCCACCCACCCAACATCCCACCCATTTATCTACCTAACATCTATCTATCTATCCATATATCTATTTATCTGTCTACAGTTAATGCGCTCAGTGAAAAATATGTGAGGCCCAAAGGATAACAACTCCCTGCTGGCTGAGCTGCACTATAACACACGGAGTGAGGGATCACCCACATATTTTTTTACAGGTATTGAGCTTCACCCACCAAACTATCTATCTATCTATCTATCTATCTAATGATTTACCATTTATCCACCCACGCGCCCATTTATCTGTCTATCTAATGATTCACTATCTGTCCGACCTATCCAACCACCCTGCCATTTATCTACCTACCTATCTATCTATCTATCTGTCTATCCACATTTAGATCCCTCAGTGAAAAATATGTGGGGCCCAAAGGATAACAACTCCCTGCTGGCCGAGCTGCACTATTACACAAGGAGTGAGGGATCACCCACATATTTTTTTACAGGTATTGAGCTTCACCCACCCATCTATCTAATAATTTACCTTTTATCTACCCACCCACCAATTTATCTGTCTATCTAATGATTCACTATCTATCCGCCTACCCAACCACGCTCCCATTTATCTACCTACCTATCTATCTATCTATCTACAGTTAGTGCACTCAGTGAAAAAATATGTGGGGCCCAAAGGATAACAACTCCCTGCTGGCTGAGCTGCACTATAACACAAGGAGTGAGGGATCACCCACATATTTTTTTACAGGTATTGAGATTCACCCATCCAACTATCTATATAATGATTTACCATTTATCCACCCACCCGCTCATTTATCTGTCTATCTAATGATTCACTAGCTATACACCTACCCACCCAACATCCCACCCATTTATCTACCTAACCATCTATCTATCCATATATCTATTTATCTATCTACAGTTAATGCGCTCAGTGAAAAAATATGAGGGGCCCAAAGGATAACAACTCCCTGCTGGCTGAGCTGCACTATAACACAAGAAGTGAGGGATCACCCACATATTTTTTTACAGGTATTGAGCTTCACCCACCCACCTATCTATCTAATAATTTACCTTTTATCTACCCACCCACCAATTTATCTGTCTATCTAATGATTCACTATCTATCCGCCTACCCAACCACGCTCCCATTTATCTACCTACCTACCTATCTATCTATCTATCTACAGTTAGTGCGCTCAGTGAAAAAATATGTGGGGCCCAAAGGATAAAAACTCCCTGCTGGCTGAGCTTCACTATAACACAAGGAGTGAGGGATCACCCACATATTTTTTTTTACAGGTATTGAGCTTCACCCACCCAACTATCTATCTATCTATCTAATGATTTACCATTTATCCACCCACCCGCTCATTTATCTGTCTATCTAATGATTCACTATCTATACACCTACCCACCCAACAACCCACACATTTGTCTACCTACCCATCTATCTATCTACAGATAATGTGCTCAGTGAAAACATATGTGGGGCCCAAAGGATAACAACTCCCTGCTAGCTAAGCTGCACTATAACACAAGGAGTGAGGGATCACCCACATATTTTTTTAAAGGTATTGCTCTTCACCCACTCACCTATCTATCTAATGATTTACCATTTAACTTCTCAACCACCCATTTGTCTGTCTATCTAATGATTCACTATCTATCCGACCTACCCACCCTCCCAACATCCCACCCATTTATCTACCTAACATCTGTCTATCTATCCATATATCTATTTATCTGTCTACAGTTAATGCGCTCAGTGAAAAATATGTGAGGCCCAAAGGATAACAACTCCCTGCTGGCTGAGCTGCACTATAACACAAGGAGTGAGGGATCACCCACATATTTTTTTACAGGTATTGAGCTTCACCCACCAAACTATCTATCTAATGATTTACCGTTTATCCACCCACCCGCCCATTTATCTGTCTATCTAATGATTCACTATCTATCCGACCTATCCAACCACCCTCCCATTTATCTACCTACCTATCTATCTATCTATCTATCTATCTGTCTATCCACATTTAGATCGCTCAGTGAAAAAATATGTGGGGCCCAAAGGATAACAACTCCCTGCTGGCCGAGCTGCACTATTACACAAGGAGTGAGGGATCACCCACATATTTTTTTACAGGTATTGAGATTCACCCATCCAACTATCTATATAATGATTTACCATTTATCCACCCAAACGCTCATTTATCTGTCTATCTAATGATTCACTAGCTATACACCTACCCACCCAACATCCCACCCATTTATCTACCTAACCATCTATCTATCCATATATCTATTTATCTATCTACAGTTAATGCGCTCAGTGAAAAAATATGAGGGGCCCAAAGGATAACAACTCCCTGCTGGCTGAGCTGCACTATAACACAAGAAGTGAGGGATCACCCACATATTTTTTTACAGGTATTGAGCTTCACCCACCCACCTATCTATCTAATAATTTACCTTTTTTCTACCCACCCACCAATTTATCTGTCTATCTAATGATTCACTATCTATCCGCCTACCCAACCACGCTCCCATTTATCTACCTACCTACCTATCTATCTATCTATCTATCTATCTATCTACAGTTAGTGCGCTCAGTGAAAAAATATGTGGGGCCCAAAGGATAAAAACTCCCTGCTGGCTGAGCTTCACTATAACACAAGGAGTGAGGGATCACCCACATATTTTTTTTTACAGGTATTGAGCTTCACCTACCCACCAAACTATCTAATGATTTATCATTTATCTACCCACCCACCCATATATCTATCTAATTATTCACTATATATCCACCTAACCACCCACCCACCCACCCATTTTTTTACCTAACCATCTATCTATCTATCTACAGTTAATGTGCTCAGTAAAAAAAAGGGATCCCAAAGGATAACAATTCCCTGCTGTCTGAGCTGTGCTTTTACACAAGGAGTGAGGGATCACCCACATATCTTTTACAGATATTGCACTTCAACCACCTAGCCATTTTCTATTTCATGATTTACCATCTACCTACCTACCCAATTAAGGATCCCACCCTCCCTGCTGGTCAAGCTGTAATATTACAAAGGGAAGAAAGTTGCTGACTGAAAAAAGTGGGTTACTGACTTCCCTCCCACCCCCATGTCCGTTAAGCTGCCTTAGCGGACAGTGGAAGAAGGTATCAGTTTATATTTTACTCTTTCTATTTATCTCTACCTATCTCTATCTATTTAACTGTACACTAAGTAATCACAAAGTACAATAATAGAAGAGTTCATAGCTAGAAGTCCTATTTGTGAAGACCAAATGGTATACCAAAAACATATTATCAGTAATTATTTTTCATTAATTACCTGACTTCGGTCTCCTGTTGCTGTGCTTAATCTTTGTTTTTTGACTTGAGGAGGATTCTGCAGTCCAGGTCACTTCGCAGTAGTCAGCTGTTATGACCTCATCATATGTTTTATGGAGAATTCTCACCTAAAAAATGGAAATAGGCATGATAATATGTTCTCAGTATACATTGACCCTAAAGCCCTGTACACACTGGGAGTCTAGGGGCACCATCTATATAGTCAACTATATCTGTGGTTCCACTATTCACACTGAAAGAAATCAGTTACCGATATCATTCAATGATGTCCCAGTGACCTGCTGAACATGCGGGTCATAGGCTATATGGCCAAAGATGACCTGTATGTTCAGGTGAAGGGGCAGGAGGGTGGTCGTTAAGGATGCGCGGGAGCACACATCATTAACTATATTGAGTATACATACTACAGATTTGTTTTAAAGAAAAGAGATCGCTCAAAAATGCCATTCTGAGCGATAACTTTTCTTTTTGATTAGCGTTTATGGGGCTTTAGAAAAAATGAGAGGGATCCCTCACCTCTTTATTCATGCCTCTACTTTATGAACTATTCTAGCTATGATTTGTCTGTTTAATTAATAATTTACCATCTATCTACCTATCCACCCAATCTATCTGTCTATCCAATGATTTACGATCCATGTGCCTACACATCCATCTATCTATCTATCTATCTATCTATCTATCTATCTACGGTTAGTGCGTTCAGTTAAAAAATATGTGGGTCCCAAAGGATAACAACTCCCTGCTGGCCGAGCTGCACTATTACACAAGGAGTGAGGGATCACCCACATATTTTTTTACAGTTATTGAAATCCACCCACCCAACTATCAATCAATCTAATGATTTAACATTTATCCACCCAACCGCCCATTTATCTGTCTATCTAATGATTCACTCTCTATACACCTACCCACCCAACAACCCACCCATTTGTCTACCTACACATCTATCTATCTACAGATAATGTGCTCAGTGAAAAAATATGTGGAGCCTAAAGGATAACAACTCCCTGCTGGCTGAGCTGCACTATAACACAAGGAGTGAGGGATCACCCACATATTTTTTTACAGGTATTGAGATTCACCCATCCAACGTTCTATATAATGATTTACCATTTATCCACCCACCCGCCCATTTATCTGTCTATCTAATGATTCACTAGCTATACACCTACCCACCCAACATCCCACCCATTTATCTACCTAACCATCTATCTATCCATATATCTATTTATCTATCTACAGTTAATGCGCTCAGTGAAAAAATATGAGGGGCCCAAAGGATAACAACTCCCTGCTGGCTGAGCTGCACTATAACACAAGAAGTGAGGGATCACCCACATATTTTTTTACAGGTATTGAGCTTCACCCACCCACCTATCTATCTAATAATTTACCTTTTATCTACCCACCCACCAATTTATCTTTCTATCTAATGATTCACTATCTATACACGTACCCACCCAACATCCCACCCATTTATCTACCTAACCATCTATATATCCATATATCTATCTATCTATCTATCTATCTATCTACAGTTAATGCGCTCAGTGAAAAAATATGTGAGGCCCAAAGGATAACAACTCCCTGCTGGCTGAGCTGCACTATAACACAAGGAGTGAGGGATCGCCCACATATTTTTTTACAGGTATTGAGCTTCACCCACCCAACTATCTATCTATCTAATGATTTACCATTTATCCACCCACCCGCTCATTTATCTGTCTATCTAATGATTCACTATCTATACACCTACCCACCCAACAACCCACCCATTTGTCTACCTACCCATCTATCTATCTACAGATAATGTGCTCAGTGAAAAAATATGTGGGGCCCAAAGGATAACAACTCCCTGCTGGCTAAGCTGCACTATAACACAAGGAGTGAGGGATCACCCACATATTTTTTTAAAGGTATTGCTCTTCACCCACTCACCTATCTATCTAATGATTTACCATTTATCTACTCACCCACCCATTTGTCTGTCTATCTAATGATTCACTATCTATCCGACCTACCCACCCACCCAACATCCCACCCATTTATCTACCTAACATCTATCTATCTATCTATCTATCCATATATCTATTTATCTGTCTACAGTTAATGCGCTCAGTGAAAAATATGTGAGGCCCAAAGGATAACAACTCCCTGCTGGCTGAGCTGCACTATAACACACGGAGTGAGGGATCACCCACATATTTTTTTACAGGTATTGAGCTTCATCCACCAAACTATCTATCTATCTTATGATTTACCATTTATCCACCCACCCGCCCATTTATCTGTCTATCTAATGATTCACTATCTATCCGACCTATCCAACCACCCTCCCATTTATCTACCAACCTACCTATCTATCTATCTGTCTATCCACATTTAGATCCCTCAGTGAAAAAATATGAGGGGCCCAAAGGATAACAACTCCCTGCTGGCTGAGCTGCACTATAACACAAGAAGTGAGGGATCACCCACATATTTTTTTACAGGCATTGAGCTTCACCCACCTATCTATCTAATAATTTACCTTTTATCTACCCACCCACCAATTTATCTGTCTATCTAATGATTCACTATCTATCCGCCTACCCAACCACGCTCCCATTTATCTACCTACCTATCTATCTATCTACAGTTAGTGCGCTCAGTGAAAAAATATGTGGGGCCCAAAGGATAAAAACTCCCTGCTGGCTGAGCTTCACTATAACACAAGGAGTGAGGGATCACCCACATATTTTTTTTTACAGGTATTGAGCTTCACCTACCCACCAAACTATCTAATGATTTATCATTTATCTACCCACCCACCCACCCATATATCTATCTAATTATTCACTATATATCCACCTAATCACCCACCCACCCACCCACCCATTTTTTTACTTAACCATCTATCTATCTATCTACAGTTAATGTGCTCAGTAAAAAAAAGGGTTCCCAAAGGATAACAATTCCCTGCTGGCTGAGCTGTACTTTTACACAAGGAGTGAGGGATCACCCACATATCTTTTACATATATTGCGCTTCAACCACCTAGCCATTTTCTATGTCATGATTTACCATCTACCTACCTACCCAATTAAGGATCCCACCCTCCCTGCTGGTCAAGCTGCAATATTACAAAGGGAAGAAAGTTGCTGACTGAAAAAAGTGGGTTACTGACTTCCCTCCCACCCCCATGTCCGTTAAGCTGCCTTAGCGGACAGTGGAGGAAGGTATCAGTTTATATTTTACTCTTTCTATTTATCTCTACCTATCTCTATCTATTTAACTGTACACTAAGTAATCACAAAGTACAATAATAGAAGAGTTCATAGCTAGAAGTCCTATTTGTGAAGACCAAATGTATACCAAAAACATATTATCAGTAATTAATTTTCATTAATTACCTGACTTCGGTCTCCTGTTGCTGTGCTTAATCTTTGTTTTTTGACTTGAGGAGGATTCTGCAGTCCAGGTCACTTCTCAGTAGTAAGCTGTTATGACCTCATCATATGTTTTATGGAGAATTCTCACCTAAAAAATGGAAATAGGCATAATAATATGTTCTCAGTATACATTGACCCTAAAGCCCTGTACACACTGGGAGTCTAGGGGCACCATCTACATAGTCAACTATATCTGTGGTTCCACTATTCACAATGAAAGAAATCAGTTACTGATATCATTCAATGATGTCCCAGTGACCTGCTGAACATGCGGGTCATATGCTATATGGCCAAAGATGACCTGTATGTTCAGGTGAAGGGGCAGGAGGGTGGTCGTTAAGGATGCGCGGGAGCACACATCATTAACTATATTGAGTATACATACTACAGATTTGTTTTAAAGAAAAGAGATCGCTCAAAAATGCCATTCTGAGCGATAACTTTTCTTTTTGATTAGCGTTTATGGGGCTTTAGAAAAATGAGAGGGATCCCTCACCTCTTTATCCATGCCTCTATTTTATGAACTATTCTAGCTATGATTTGTCAATTTAATTAATAATTTACCATCTATCTACCTATCCACCCAATCTATCTGTCTATCCAATGATTTACGATCCATGTGCCTACACATCCATCTATCTATCTATCTACGGTTAGTGCGTTCAGTTAAAAAATATGTGGGTCCCAAAGGATAACAACTCCCTGCTGGCTGAGCTGCACTATAACACAAGAAGTGAGGGATCACCCACATATTTTTTTACAGGTATTGAGCTTCACCCACCCACCTATCTATCTAATAATTTACCTTTTATCTACCCACCCACCAATTTATCTGTCTATCTAATGATTCACTATCTATCAGCCTACCCAACCACGCTCCCATTTATCTACCTACCTACCTATCTATCTATCTATCTATCTACAGTTAGTGCGCTCAGTGAAAAAATATGTGGGGCCCAAAGGATAACAACTCCCTGCTGGCTGAGCTGCACTATCACACAAGGAGTGAGGGATCACCCACATATTTTTTTACAGGTATTGCGCTTCACCCACTCACCTATCTATCTAACGATTTACCATTTATCCACCCACCCACCCACCCACCCACCCACCCATTTATCTGTCTATCTAATGATTCACTATCTATACACGTACCCACCCAACATCCCACCCATTTATCTACCTAACCATCTATCTATCCATATATCTATCTATCTATATATCTATAGTTAATGCGCTCAGTGAAAAAATATGTGAGGCCCAAAGGATAACAACTCCCTGCTGGCTGAGCTGCACTATAACATAAGGAGTGAGGGATCGCCCACATATTTTTTTACATGTATTGAGCTTCACCCACCCAACTATCTATCTATCTAATGATTTACCATTTATCCACCCACCCGCTCATTTATCTGTCTATCTAATGATTCACTATCTATACACCTACCCACCCAACAACCCACCCATTTGTCTACCTACCCATCTATCTATCTATCTACAGATAATGTGCTCAGTGAAAAAATATGTGGGGCCCAAAGGATAACAACTCCCTGCTGGCTAAGCTGCACTATAACACAAGGAGTGAGGGATCACCCACATATTTTTTTAAAGGTATTGCTCTTCACCCACTCACCTATCTATCTAATGATTTACCATTTATCTACTCACCCACCCATTTGTCTTTCTATCTAATGATTCACTATCTATCCGACCTACCCACCCACCCAACATCCCACCCATTTATCTACCTAACATCTATCTATCTATCCATATATCTATTTATCTGTCTACAGTTAATGCGCTCAGTGAAAAATATGTGAGGCCCAAAGGATAACAACTCCCTGCTGGCTGAGCTGCACTATAACACACGGAGTGAGGGATCACCCACATATTTTTTTACAGGTATTGAGCTTCACCCACCAAACTATCTATCTATCTATCTATCTATCTATCTATCTAATGATTTACCATTTATCCACCCACGCGCCCATTTATCTGTCTATCTAATGATTCACTATCTGTCCGACCTATCCAACCACCCTGCCATTTATCTACCTACCTATCTATCTGTCTATCCACATTTAGATCCCTCAGTGAAAAATATGTGGGGCCCAAAGGATAACAACTCCCTGCTGGCCGAGCTGCACTATTACACAAGGAGTGAGGGATCACCCACATATTTTTTTACAGGTATTGAGCTTCACCCACCCATCTATCTAATAATTTACCTTTTATCTACCCACCCACCAATTTATCTGTCTATCTAATGATTCACTATCTATCCGCCTACCCAACCACGCTCCCATTTATCTACCTACCTATCTATCTATCTATCTATCTACAGTTAGTGCACTCAGTGAAAAAATATGTGGGGCCCAAAGGATAACAACTCCCTGCTGGCTGAGCTGCACTATAACACAAGGAGTGAGGGATCACCCACATATTTTTTTACAGGTATTGAGATTCACCCATCCAACTATCTATATAATGATTTACCATTTATCCACCCACCCGCTCATTTATCTGTCTATCTAATGATTCACTAGCTATACACCTACCCACCCAACATCCCACCCATTTATCTACCTAACCATCTATCTATCCATATATCTATTTATCTATCTACAGTTAATGCGCTCAGTGAAAAAATATGAGGGGCCCAAAGGATAACAACTCCCTGCTGGCTGAGCTGCACTATAACACAAGAAGTGAGGGATCACCCACATATTTTTTTACAGGTATTGAGCTTCACCCACCCACCTATCTATCTAATAATTTACCTTTTATCTACCCACCCACCAATTTATCTGTCTATCTAATGATTCACTATCTATCCGCCTACCCAACCACGCTCCCATTTATCTACCTACCTACCTATCTATCTATCTATCTACAGTTAGTGCGCTCAGTGAAAAAATATGTGGGGCCCAAAGGATAAAAACTCCCTGCTGGCTGAGCTTCACTATAACACAAGGAGTGAGGGATCACCCACATATTTTTTTTTACAGGTATTGAGCTTCACCCACCCAACTATCTATCTATCTAATGATTTACCATTTATCCACCCACCCGCTCATTTATCTGTCTATCTAATGATTCACTATCTATACACCTACCCACCCAACAACCCACACATTTGTCTACCTACCCATCTATCTATCTACAGATAATGTGCTCAGTGAAAACATATGTGGGGCCCAAAGGATAACAACTCCCTGCTGGCTAAGCTGCACTATAACACAAGGAGTGAGGGTTTACCCACATATTTTTTTAAAGGTATTGCTCTTCACCCACTCACCTATCTATCTAATGATTTACCATTTAACTTCTCAACCACCCATTTGTCTGTCTATCTAATGATTCACTATCTATCCGACCTACCCACCCTCCCAACATCCCACCCATTTATCTACCTAACATCTGTCTATCTATCCATATATCTATTTATCTGTCTACAGTTAATGCGCTCAGTGAAAAAATATGTGAGGCCCAAAGGATAACAACTCCCTGCTGGCTGAGCTGCACTATAACACAAGGAGTGAGGGATCGCCCACATATTTTTTTACAGGTATTGAGCTTCACCCACCCAACTATCTATCTATCTAATGATTTACCATTTATCCACCCACCCGCTCATTTATCTGTCTATCTAATGATTCACTATCTATACACCTACCCACCCAACAACCCACCCATTTGTCTACCTACCCATCTATCTATCTACAGATAATGTGCTCAGTGAAAAAATATGTGGGGCCCAAAGGATAACAACTCCCTGCTGGCTAAGCTGCACTATAACACAAGGAGTGAGGGATCACCCACATATTTTTTTAAAGGTATTGCTCTTCACCCACTCACCTATCTATCTAATGATTTACCATTTATCTACTCACCCACCCATTTGTCTGTCTATCTAATGATTCACTATCTATCCGACCTACCCACCCACCCAACATCCCACCCATTTATCTACCTAACATCTATCTATCTATCTATCTATCTATCTATCTATCTATCTATCCATATATCTATTTATCTGTCTACAGTTAATGCGCTCAGTGAAAAATATGTGAGGCCCAAAGGATAACAACTCCCTGCTGGCTGAGCTGCACTATAACACACGGAGTGAGGGATCACCCACATATTTTTTTACAGGTATTGAGCTTCATCCACCAAACTATCTATCTATCTTATGATTTACCATTTATCCACCCACCCGCCCATTTATCTGTCTATCTAATGATTCACTATCTATCCGACCTATCCAACCACCCTCCCATTTATCTACCAACCTACCTATCTATCTATCTGTCTATCCACATTTAGATCCCTCAGTGAAAAAATATGAGGGGCCCAAAGGATAACAACTCCCTGCTGGCTGAGCTGCACTATAACACAAGAAGTGAGGGATCACCCACATATTTTTTTACAGGCATTGAGCTTCACCCACCTATCTATCTAATAATTTACCTTTTATCTACCCACCCACCAATTTATCTGTCTATCTAATGATTCACTATCTATCCGCCTACCCAACCACGCTCCCATTTATCTACCTACCTATCTATCTATCTACAGTTAGTGCGCTCAGTGAAAAAATATGTGGGGCCCAAAGGATAAAAACTCCCTGCTGGCTGAGCTTCACTATAACACAAGGAGTGAGGGATCACCCACATATTTTTTTTTACAGGTATTGAGCTTCACCTACCCACCAAACTATCTAATGATTTATCATTTATCTACCCACCCACCCACCCATATATCTATCTAATTATTCACTATATATCCACCTAATCACCCACCCACCCACCCATTTTTTTACTTAACCATCTATCTATCTATCTACAGTTAATGTGCTCAGTAAAAAAAAGGGTTCCCAAAGGATAACAATTCCCTGCTGGCTGAGCTGTACTTTTACACAAGGAGTGAGGGATCACCCACATATCTTTTACATATATTGCGCTTCAACCACCTAGCCATTTTCTATGTCATGATTTACTATCTACCTACCTACCCAATTAAGGATCCCACCCTCCCTGCTGGTCAAGCTGCAATATTACAAAGGGAAGAAAGTTGCTGACTGAAAAAAGTGGGTTACTGACTTCCCTCCCACCCCCATGTCCGTTAAGCTGCCTTAGCGGACAGTGGAGGAAGGTATCAGTTTATATTTTACTCTTTCTATTTATCTCTACCTATCTCTATCTATTTAACTGTACACTAAGTAATCACAAAGTACAATAATAGAAGAGTTCATAGCTAGAAGTCCTATTTGTGAAGACCAAATGTATACCAAAAACATATTATCAGTAATTAATTTTCATTAATTACCTGACTTCGGTCTCCTGTTGCTGTGCTTAATCTTTGTTTTTTGACTTGAGGAGGATTCTGCAGTCCAGGTCACTTCTCAGTAGTAAGCTGTTATGACCTCATCATATGTTTTATGGAGAATTCTCACCTAAAAAATGGAAATAGGCATGATAATATGTTCTCAGTATACATTGACCCTAAAGCCCTGTACACACTGGGAGTCTAGGGGCACCATCTATATAGTCAACTATATCTGTGGTTCCACTATTCACAATGAAAGAAATCAGTTACTGATATCATTCAATGATGTCCCAGTGACCTGCTGAACATGCGGGTCATATGCTATATGGCCAAAGATGACCTGTATGTTCAGGTGAAGGGGCAGGAGGGTGGTCGTTAAGGATGCGCGGGAGCACACATCATTAACTATATTGAGTATACATACTACAGATTTGTTTTAAAGAAAAGAGATCGCTCAAAAATGCCATTCTGAGCGATAACTTTTCTTTTTGATTAGCGTTTATGGGGCTTTAGAAAAAATGAGAGGGATCCCTCACCTCTTTATCCATGCCTCTACTTTATGAACTATTCTAGCTATGATTTGTCTATTAATTAATAATTTACCATCTATCTACCTATCCACCCAATCTATCTGTCTATCCAATGATTTACGATCCATGTGCCTACACATCCATCTATCTATCTATCTATCTATCTATCTATCTACGGTTAGTGCGTTCAGTTAAAAAATATGTGGGTCCCAAAGGATAACAACTCCCTGCTGGCCAAGCTGCACTATAACACAAGGAGTGAGGGATCACCCACATATTTTTTTACAGTTATTGAAATCCACCCACCCAACTATCAATCAAGCTAATGATTTAACATTTATCCACCCAACCGCCCATTTATCTGTCTATCTAATGATTCACTCTCTATACACCTACCCACCCAACAACCCACCCATTTGTCTACTTACCCATCTATCTATCTACAGATAATGTGCTCAGTGAAAAAATATGTGGAGCCTAAAGGATAACAACTCCCTGCTGGCTGAGCTGCACTATAACACAAGGAGTGAGGGATCACCCACATATTTTTTTACAGGTATTGAGATTCACCCATCCAACTATCTATATAATGATTTACCATTTATCCACCCACCCGCCCATTTATCTGTCTATCCAATGATTCACTAGCTATACACCTACCCACCCAACATCCCACCAATTTATCTACCTAACCATCTATCTATCCATATATCTATCTATTTATCTATCTACAGTTATTGCGCTCAGTGAAAAAATATGAGGGGCCCAAAGGATAACAACTCCCTGCTGGCTGAGCTGCACTATAACACAAGAAGTGAGGGATCACCCACATATTTTTTTACAGGTATTGAGCTTCACCCACCCAACTATCTATCTATCTAATAATTTACCTTTTATCTACCCAACCACCAATTTATCTGTCTATCTAATGATTCACTATCTATCCGCCTACAAAACCACGCTCCCATTTATCTACCTACCTATCTATCTATCTACAGTTAGTGCGCTCAGTGAAAAAATATGTGGGGCCCAAAGGATAACAACTCGCTGCTGGCTGAGCTGCACTATAACACAAGGAGTGAGGGATCACCCACATATTTTTTTACAGGTATTGCGCTTCACCCACTCACCTATCTATCTAACGATTTACCATTTATCCACCCACCCGCCCATTTATCTGTCTATCTAATGATTCACTATCTATACACGTACCTACCCAACATCCCACCCATTTATCTACCTAACCATCTATCTATCTATCCATATATCTATCTATCTACAGTATCTACAGTTAATGCGCTTAGTAAAAAAATATGTGGGGCCCAAAGGATAACAACTCCCTGCTGGCTGAGATGCACTATAACACAAGGAGTAAGGGATCACCACATTTTTTTTACAGGTATTGCGCTTCACTCACCTATCTATCTAATAAATTACCTTTTTTCTACCCACCTACCCATTTATCTGTCTATCTAATGATTCACTAATCTGCCTACCCAACCACCCTCCCATTTATCTACCTACCTATCTGTCTATCCACATTTAGTTCGCTCAGTGAAAAAATATGTGGGGCCCAAAGGATAACAACTCCCTGCTGGCTGAGCTGCACTATAACACAAGGAGTGAGGGATCACCCACATATTTTTTTAACTGGTATTGCGCTTCACCCACTCACCTATCTATCTAACGATTTACCATTTATCCACCCACGCGCCCATGTATCTGTCTATCTCATGATTCACTATCTATACACCTACCCACTCAACATCCCACCCATTTATCTACCTAACCATCTATCTATCTATCCATATATCTATCTATCTATCTATCTATCTAACTATCTACAGGTAATGCGCTCAGTGAAAAAATATGTGGGGCCCAAAGGATAACAACTCCCTGCTGGCTGAGCTGCACTATAACACAAGGAGTGAGGGATCACACACATATTTTTTTTACAGGTATTGAGCTTCACCTACCCACCAAACTATCTAATGATTTATCATTTATCTACCCACCCACCCATATATCTATCTAATTATTCACTATATATCCACCTAACCACCCACCCACCCATTTTTTTACCTAACCATCTATCTATCTATCTATCTACAGTTAATGTGCTCAGTAAAAAAAAAAGGGGTCCCAAAGGATAACAATTCCCTGCTGGCCGAGCTGTACTTTTACACAAGGAGTGAGGGATCACCCACATATCTTTTACAGATATTGCGCTTCAACCACCTAGCCATTTTCTATTTCATGATTTACCATCTACCTACCTACCCAATTAAGGATCCCACCCTCCCTGCTGGTCAAGCTGCAATATTACAAAGGGAAGAAAGTTGCTGACTGAAAAAAGTGGGTTACTGACTTCCCTCCCACCCCCATGTCCGTTAAGCTGCCTTAGCGGACAGTGAAGGAAGGTATCAGTTTATATTTTACTCTTTCTATTTATCTCTACCTATCTCTATCTATTTAACTGTACACTAAGTAATCACAAAGTACAATAATAGAAGAGTTCATAGCTAGAAGTCCTATTTGTGAAGACCAAATGTATACCAAAAACATATTATCAGTAATTCATTTTCATTAATTACCTGACTTCGGTCTCCTGTTGCTGTGCTTAATCTTTGTTTTTTGACTTGAGGAGGATTCTGCAGTCCAGGTCACTTCGCAGTAGTCAGCTGTTATGACCTTATCATATGTTTTATGGAGAATTCTCACCTAAAAAATGGAAATAGGCATGATAATATGTTCTCAGTATACATTGACCCTAAAGCCCTGTACACACTGGGAGTCTAGGGGCACCATCTATATAGTCAACTATATCTGAGGTTCCACTATTCACACTGAAAGAAATCAGTTACCGATATCATTCAATGATGTCCCAGTGACCTGCTGAACATGCGGGTCATAGGCTATATGGCCAAAGATGACCTGTATGTTCAGGTGAAGGGGCAGAAGGGTGGTTGTTAAGGATGCGCGGGAGCACACATCATTAACTATATTGAGTATACATACTACAGATTTGTTTTAAAGAAAAGAGAACGCTCAAAAATGCCATTCTGAGCGATAACTTTTCTTTTTGATTAGCGTTTATGGGGCTTTAGAAAAATGGGATCCCTCACCTCTTTATCCATGCATCTACTTTATGAACTATTCTAGCTATGATTTGTCAATTTAATTAATAATTTACCATCTATCTACCTATCCACCCAATCTATCTGTCTATCCAATGATTTACGATCCATGTGCCTACACATCCATCTATCTATCTATCTATCTATCTACGGTTAGTGCGTTCAGTTAAAAAATATGTGGGTCCCAAAGGATAACAACTCCCTGCTGGCCGAGCTGCACTATTACACAAGGAGTGAGGGATCACCCACATATTTTTTTACAGTTATTGAAAACCACCCACCCAACTATCAATCAATCTAATGATTTAACATTTATCCACCCAACCGCCCATTTATCTGTCTATCTAATGATTCACTCTCTATACACCTACCCACCCAACAACCCACCCATTTGTCTACCTACCCATCTATCTATCTACAGATAATGTGCTCAGTGAAAAAATATGTGGGGCCTAAAGGATAACAACTCCCTGCTGGCTGAGCTGCACTATAACACGAGGAGTGAGGGATCACCCACATATTTTTTACAGGTATTGAGATTCACCCATCCAACTATCTATATAATGATTTACCATTTATCCACCCACCCGCCCATTTATCTGTCTATCTAATGATTCACTAGCTATACACTTACCCACCCAACATCCCACCCATTTATCTACCTAACCATCTATCTATGCATATATCTATTTATCTATCTACAGTTAATGCGCTCAGTGAAAAAATATGAGGGGCCCAAAGGATAAAAACTCCCTGCTGGCTGAGCAGCACTATAACACAAGGAGTGAGGGATCACCCACATATTTAATTAACTGGTATTGCGCTTCACCCACTCAGCTATCTATCTAATAATTTACCATTTATCTACTCACCCACCCACCCATTTATCTGCCTGTCTATCTAATGATTCACTATCTACCCAACCTACCCAACCACCCTCCCATTTATCTACCTACCTATCTATCTATCTATCTACAGTTAGTGCGCTCAGTGAAAAAATATGTGGGTCCCAAAGGATAACAACTCCATGCTGGCTGAGCTGCACTATAACACAAGGATTGAGGGATCACCCACATATTTTTTTACAGGTATTGAGATTCACCCACACAACTATCTATCTAATGATTTTTCATTTATCCACCCGCCCATTTATCTGTCTATCTAATGATTCACTATCTATACACCTACCCACCCAACATCCCAACCATTTATCTACCTAACCATCTATCTATCTATCTATCTATCCATATATCTATCTATCTACAGTTAATGCGCTTAGTGAAAAAATATGTGGGGCCCAAAGGATAACAACTCCCTGCTGGCTGAGCTGCACTATAACACAAGAAGTGAGGGATCACCCACATATTTTTTTACAGGTATTAAGCTTCACCCACCCACCAATCTATCTAATAATTTACCTTTTATCTACCCACCCACCAATTTATCTGTCTATCTAATGATTCACTATCTACCCAACCTACCCAACCACGCTCCCAATTATCTACCTACCTATCTATCTATCTATCTATCTATCTACAGTTAGTGCGCTCAGTGAAAAAATATGTGGGACCCAAAGGATAATAACACCCTGCTGGCTGAGTTGCACTATAACACAAGGAGTGAGGGATCACCCACATTTTTTTACAGGTATTGCGCTTCACCCACTCACCTATCTATCTAACGATTTACCATTTATCCACCCACTCCCCCATTTATCTGTCTATCTAATGATTCACTATCTATACACGTACCCACCCAACATCCCACCCATTTATCTACCTAACCATCTATCTATCTATCCATATATCTATCTATCTACAGATAATGCGCTCAGTGAAAAAATATGTGAGGCCCAAAGGATAACAACTCCCTGCTGGCTGAGCTGCACTATAACACAAGGAGTGAGGGATCGCCCACATATTTTTTTATAGGTATTGAGCTTCACCCACCCAACTATCTATCTATCGAATGATTTACCATTTAGCCACCCACCCACCCGCTCATTTATCTGTCTATCTAATGATTCAATATCTATAAACCTACCCACCCATTTGTCTACCTACGCATCTATCTATCTACAGATAATGTGCTCAGTGAAAAAATATGTGGGGCCCAAAGGATAACAACTCCCTGCTGGCTAAGCTGCACTATAACACAAGGAGTGAGGGATCACCCACATATTTTTTTAAAGGTATTGCGCTTCACCCACTCACCTATCTATCTAATGATTTACCATTTATCTACTCACCCACCCATTTGTCTATCTATCTAATGATTCACTATCTATCCGACCTACCCACCCACCCAACATCCCACCCATTAATCTACCTAACATCTATCTATCTATCCATATATCTATTTATCTGTCTACAGTTAATGCGCTCAGTGAAAAATATGTGAGGCCCAAAGGATAACAACTCCCTGCTGGCTGAGCTGCACTATAACACACGGAGTGAGGGATCACCCACATATTTTTTTACAGGTATTGAGATTCACCCACCCAACTATCTATCTAATGATTTTCCATTTATCCACCCACCCGCCCTTTTATCTGTCTATCTAATGATTCACTATCTATACACCTACCCACCCAACATCCCACCCATTTATCTACCTAACCATCTATCTATCTATCCATATATCTATCTATCTACAGTTAATGCGCTCAGTTAACAAATATGTGGGGCCCAAAGTATAACAACTCCCTGCTGGCCGAGCTGCACTATTACACAAGGAGTGAGGGATCACCCACATATTTTTTACAGTTATTGAAATCCACCCACCCAACTATCAATCAATCAATCTAATGATTTAACATTTATCTGTCTATCTAATGATTTACTATCGATACACCTACCCACCCAACAACCCACCCATTTGTCTACCTACCCATCTATCTATCTACAGATAATGTGCTCAGTGAAAAAATATGTTGGGCCCAAAGGATAACAACTCCCTGCTGGCTGAGCTGCACTATAACACAAGGAGTGAGGGATCACCCACATTTTTTTTACAGTTATTGAAAACCACCCACCCAACTATCAATCAATCTAATGATTTAACATTTATCCACCCAACCGCCCATTTATCTGTCTATCTAATGATTCACTATCTATACACCTATCCACCCAACAACCCACCCATTTGTCTACCTACCCATCTATCTATCAACAGATAATGTGCTCAGTGAAAAAATATGTGGGGCCCAAAGGATAACAACTCCCTGCTGGCTAAGCTGCACTATAACACAAGGAGTGAGGGATCACCCACATATTTTTTTAAAGGTATTGCGCTTCACCCACTCACCTATCTACCTAATGATTTACCATTTATTTATTTATTTACAGGTTCTTATATAGCGCAGCAGATTCCGTTGCGCTTTACAATAGTAGACAGTGATAAAACAAACTGGGTAACAACATACAGACTTGGAGGTAGGAGGGCCCTGCTGCAAGCTTACAATCTATAGGGATATAGGGGGAAACACAAGTATTTATCTACTTACCCACCCATTTATCTGTCTATCTAATGATTCACTATCTATCCGACCTATCCAACCACCCTCCCATTTATCTACCTACCTATCTATCTATCTATCTATCTATCTATCTATCTATCTATCTGTCTATCCACATTTAGATCGCTCACTATCTAATGATTTATCATTTATCTACCCAACCACCCACCCACCCATTTTTTCACCTAACCATCTATCTACAGTTAATGTGCTCAGTAAAAAAAAAGGGGTCCCAAAGGATAACAATTCCCTGCTGGCCGAGCTGTACTTTTACACAAGGAGTGAGGGATCACCCACATATCTTTTACAGATATTGCGCTTCAACCACCTAGCCATTTTCTATTTCATGTTTACCATCTACCTACCTACCCAATTAAGGATCCCACCCTCCCTGCTGGTCAAGCTGCAACATTACAAAGGGAAGAAAGTTGCTGACAGAAAAAAAGTGGGTTACTGACTTCCCTCCCACCCCCATGTCCGTTAAGCTGCCTTAGCGGACAGTGAAGGAAGGTATCAGTTTATATTTTACTCTTTCTATTTATCTCTACCTATCTCTATCTATTTAACTGTACACTAAGTAATCACAAAGTACAATAATAGAAGAGTTCATAGCTAGAAGTCCTATTTGTGAAGACCAAATGTATACCAAAAACATATTATCAGTAATTAATTTTCATTAATTACCTGACTTCGGTCTCCTGTTGCTGTGCTTAATCTTTGTTTTTTGACTTGAGGAGGATTCTGCAGTCCAGGTCACTTCGCAGTAGTCAGCTGTTATGACCTCATCATATGTTTTATGGAGAATTCTCACCTAAAAAATGAAAATAGGCATGATAATATGTTCTCAGTATACATTGACCCTAAAGCCCTGTACACACTGGGAGTCTAGGGGCACCATCTATATAGTCAACTATATATGTGGTTCCACTATTCACACTGAAAGAAATCAGTTACCGATATCATTCAATGATGTCCCAGTGACCTGCTGAACATGCGGGTCATAGGCTATATGGCCAAAGATGACCTGTATGTTCAGGTGAAGGGGCAGGAGGGTGGTCGTTAAGGATGCGCGGGAGCACACATCATTAACTATATTGAGTATACATACTACAGATTTGTTTTAAAGAAAAGAGATCGCTCAAAAATGCCATTCTGAGCGATAACTTTTCTTTTTGATTAGCGTTTATGGGGCTTTAGAAAAATGAGAGGGATCCCTCACCTCTTTATCCATGCCTCTATTTTATGAACTATTCTAGCTATGATTTGTCAATTTAATTAATAATTTACCATCTATCTACCTATCCACCCAATCTATCTGTCTATCCAATGATTTACGATCCATGTGCCTACACGTCCATGTATCTATCTATCTATCTATCTATCTATCTATCTACGGTTAGTACGTTCAGTTACAAAATATGTGGGTCCCAAAGGATAACAACTCCCTGCTGGCTGAGCTGCACTATAACACAAGGAGTGAGGGATCACCCACATATTTTTTTACAGGTATTGCGCTTCACCCACTCACCTATCTATCTAACGATTTACCATTTATCCACGCACCCACCCACCCATTTATCTGTCTATCTAATGATTCACTATCTATACACGTACCCACCTAACATCCCACCCATTTATCTACCTAACCATCTATCTATCTATCCATATATCTATCTATCTATCTATCTATCTACAGTTAATGCGCTCAGTGAAAAAATATGTGGGTCCCAAAGGATAACAACTCCCTGCTGGCTGAGCTGCACTATAACACAAGGATTGAGGGATCACCCACATATTTTTTTACAGGTATTGAGATTCACCCACCCAACTATCTATCTATCTATCTATCTATCTAATGATTTACCATTTATCCACCCACCCGCTCATTTATCTGTCTATGTAATGATTCACTATCTATACACCTACCCACCCAACAACCCACCCATTTGTCTACCTACCCATCTATCTATCTACAGATAATGTGCTCAGTGAAAAAATATGTGGGGCCCAAAGGATAACAACTCCCTGCTGGCTAAGCTGCACTATAACACAAGGAGTGAGGGATCACCCACATATTTTTTTAAAGGTATTGCTCTTCACCCACTCACCTATCTATCTAATGATTTACCATTTATCTACTCACCCGCCCATTTGTCTGTCTATCTAATGATTCACTATCTATCCAACCTACCCACCCACCCAACATCCCACCCATTCATCTACCTAACATCTATCTATCTATCCATATATCTATTTATCTGTCTACAGTTAATGCGCTCAGTGAAAAATATGTGAGGCCCAAAGGATAACAACTCCCTGCTGGCTGAGCTGCACTATAAAACACAAGGAGTGAGGAATCACCCACATATTTTTTTTACAGGTATTGAGCTTCACCCACCAAACTATCTATCTATCTATCTATCTATCTATCTAATGATTTACCATTTATCCACCCACCCGCCCATTTATCTGTCTATCTAATGATTCACTATCTATCCGACCTATCCAACCACCCTCCCTTTTATCTACCTACCTACCTATCTATCTGTCTATCCACATTTAGATCGCTCAGTGAAAAAATATGGGGGGCCCAAAGGATAACAACTCCCTGCTGGCTGAGCTGCACTATAACACAAGGAGTGAGGGATCACCCACATATTTTTTTACAGGTATTGCGCTTCACCCACTCACCTATCTATCTAACGATTTACCATTTAACCACCCACCTATTTATCTGTCTATCTAATGATTCACTATCTATCCGACCTACCCACCCACCCAACATCCCACCCATTTATCTACCTAACATCTATCTATCTATACATATATCTGTTTATCTGTCTACAGTTAATGCGCTCAGTGAAAAATATGTGAGGCCCAAAGGATAACAACTCCCTGCTGGCTGAGCTGCACTATAACACACGGAGTGAGGGATCACCCACATATTTTTTTACAGGTATTGAGATTCACCCACCCAACTATCTATCTAATGATTTTCCATTTATCCACCCACCCGCCCATTTATCTGTCTATCTAATGATTCACTATCTATACACCTACCCACCCAACATCCCACCCATTTATCTACCTAACCATCTATCTATCTATCCATATATCTATCTATCTACAGTTAATGCGCTCAGTGAACAAATATGTGGGGCCCAAAGGATAACAACTCCCTGATGGCCGAGCTGCAATATTACACAAGGAGTGAGGGATCACCCACATATTTTTTACAGTTATTGAAATCCACCCACCCAACTATCAATCAATCAATCTAATGATTTAACATTTATCTGTCTATCTAATGATTTACTATCGATACACCTACCCACCCAACAACCCACCCATTTGTCTACCTACCCATCTATCTATCAAAAGATAATGTGCTCAGTGAAAAAATATGTGGGGCCCAAAGGATAACAACTCCCTGCTGGCTGAGCTGCACTATAACACAAGGAGTGAGGGATCACCCACATATTTTTTTTACAGTTATTGAAAACCACCCACCCAACTATCAATCAATCTAATGATTTAACATTTATCCACCCAACCGCCCATTTATCTGTCTATCTAATGATTCACTATCTATACACCTACCCACCCAACAACCCACCCATTTGTCTACCTACCCATCTATCTATCAAAAGATAATGTGCTCAGTGAAAAAATATGTGGGGCCCAAAGGATAACAACTCCCTGCTGGCTAAGCTGCACTATAACACAAGGAGTGAGGGATCACCCACATTTTTTTTACAGTTATTGAAAACCACCCACCCAACTATCAATCAATCTAATGATTTAACATTTATCCACCCAACCGCCCATTTATCTGTCTATCTAATGATTCACTATCTATACACCTATCCACCCAACAACCCACCCATTTGTCTACCTACCCATCTATCTATCAACAGATAATGTGCTCAGTGAAAAAATATGTGGGGCCCAAAGGATAACAACTCCCTGCTGGCTAAGCTGCACTATAACACAAGGAGTGAGGGATCACCCACATATTTTTTTAAAGGTATTGCGCTTCACCCACTCACCTATCTACCTAATGATTTACCATTTATCTAGTTACCCACCCATTTATCTGTCTATCTAATGATTCACTATCTATCCGACCTATCCAACCACCCTCCCATTTATCTACCTATCTATCTATCTATCTATCTATCTGTCTATCCACATTTAGATCGCTCACTGAAAAAATATGTGGGGCCCAAAGGATAACAACTCCCTGCTGGCTGAACTGCACTATAACACAAGGAGTGAGGGATCACCCATATATTTTTTTACAGGTATTGAGATTCACACACCCATCTATCTATCTAATGATTTATCATTTATCTACCCACCCACCCATTTTTTAACCTAACCATCTATCTACAGTTAATGTGCTCAGTAAAAAAAAAGGGGTCCCAAAGGATAACAATTCCCTGCTGGCCGAGCTGTACTTTTACACAAGGAGTGAGGGATCACCCACATATCTTTTACAGATATTGCGCTTCAACCACCTAGCCATTTTCTATTTCATGTTTACCATCTACCTACCTACCCAATTAAGGATCCCACCCTCCCTGCTGGTCAAGCTGCAACATTACAAAGGGAAGAAAGTTGCTGACAGAAAAAAGTGGGTTACTGACTTCCCTCCCACCCCCATGTCCGTTAAGCTGCCTTAGCGGACAGTGAAGGAAGGTATCAGTTTATATTTTACTCTTTCTATTTATCTCTACCTATCTCTATCTATTTAACTGTACACTAAGTAATCACAAAGTACAATAATAGAAGAGTTCATAGCTAGAAGTCCTATTTGTGAAGACCAAATGTATACCAAAAACATATTATCAGTAATTAATTTTCATTAATTACCTGACTTCGGTCTCCTGTTGCTGTGCTTAATCTTTGTTTTTTGACTTGAGGAGGATTCTGCAGTCCAGGTCACTTCGCAGTAGTCAGCTGTTATGACCTCATCATATGTTTTATGGAGAATTCTCACCTAAAAAATGGAAATAGGCATGATAATATGTTCTCAGTATACATTGACCCTAAAGCCCTGTACACACTGGGAGTCTAGGGGCACCATCTATACAGTCAACTATATCTGTGGTTCCACTATTCACACTGAAAGAAATCAGTTACCGATATCATTCAATGATGTCCCAGTGACCTGCTGAACATGCGGGTCATAGGCTATATGGCCAAAGATGACCTGTATGTTTAGGTGAAGGGGCAGGAGGGTGGTCGTTAAGGATGTGCGGGAGCACACATCATTAACTATATTGAGTATACATACTACAGATTTGTTTTAAAGAAAAGAGATCGCTCAAAAATGCCATTCTGAGCGATAACTTTTCTTTTTGATTAGCGTTTATGGGGCTTTAGAAAAATGAGAGGGATCCCTCACCTCTTTATCCATGCCTCTATTTTATGAACTATTCTAGCTATGATTTGTCAATTTAATTAATAATTTACCATCTATCTACCTATCCACCCAATCTATCTGTCTATCCAATGATTTACGATCCATGTGCCTACACATCCATCTATCTATCTATCTACGGTTAGTGCGTTCAGTTAAAAAATATGTGGGTCCCAAAGGATAACAACTCCCTGCTGGCTGAGCTGCACTATAACACAAGGATTGAGGGATCACCCACATATTTTTTTACAGGTATTGCGCTTCACCCACTCACCTATCTATCTAACGATTTACCATTTATCCACGCACCCACCCACCCATTTATCTGTCTATCTAATGATTCACTATCTATACACGTACCCACCCAACATCCCACCCATTTATCTACCTAACCATCTATCTATCCATATATCTATCTATCTATCTATCTATCTACAGTTAATGCGCTCAGTGAAAAAATATGTGAGGCCCAAACGATAACAACTCCATGCTGGCTGAGCTGCACTATAACACAAGGAGTGAGGGATTGCCCACATATTTTTTTACAGGTATTGAGCTTCACCCACCCAACTATCTATCTATCTAATGATTTACCATTTATCCACCCACCCGCCCATTTATCTGTCTATCTAATGATTCACTATCTATCCGACCTATCCAACCACCCTCCCATTTATCTACCTACCTATCTATCTATCTATCTATCTATCTATCTATCTACAGTTAGTGCGCTCAGTGAAAAAATATGTGGGTCCCAAAGGATAACAACTCCCTGCTGGCTGAGCTGCACTATAACACAAGGATTGAGGGATCACCCACATATTTTTTTAACAGGTATTGAGATTCACCCACCCAACTATCTATCTATCTATCTATCTATCTATCTATCTATCTAATGATTTACCATTTATCCACCCACCCGCCCATTTATCTGTCTATCTAATGATTCACTATCTATCCGACCTATCCAACCACCCTCCCATTTATCTACCTACCTATCTATCTATCTATCTACAGTTAGTGCGCTCAGTGAAAAAATATGTGGGTCCCAAAGGATAACAACTCCCTGCTGGCTGAGCTGCACTATAACACAAGGATTGAGGGATCACCCACATATTTTTTTACAGGTATTGAGATTCACCCACCCAACTATCTATCTATCTATCTATCTAATGATTTACCATTTATCCACCCACCCGCTCATTTATCTGTCTATGTAATGATTCACTATCTATACACCTACCCACCCAACAACCCACCCATTTGTCTACCTACCCATCTATCTATCTACAGATAATGTGCTCAGTGAAAAAATATGTGGGGCCCAAAGGATAACAACTCCCTGCTGGCTAAGCTGCACTATAACACAAGGAGTGAGGGATCACCCACATATTTTTTTAAAGGTATTGCTCTTCACCCACTCACCTATCTATCTAATGATTTACCATTTATCTACTCACCCGCCCATTTGTCTGTCTATCTAATGATTCACTATCTATCCAACCTACCCACCCACCCAACATCCCACCCATTCATCTACCTAACATCTATCTATCCATATATCTATTTATCTGTCTACAGTTAATGCGCTCAGTGAAAAATATGTGAGGCCCAAAGGATAACAACTCCCTGCTGGCTGAGCTGCACTATAAAACACAAGGAGTGAGGAATCACCCACATATTTTTTTTACAGGTATTGAGCTTCACCCACCAAACTATCTATCTATCTATCTATCTATCTAATGATTTACCATTTATCCACCCACCCGCCCATTTATCTGTCTATCTAATGATTCACTATCTATCCGACCTATCCAACCACCCTCCCTTTTATCTACCTACCTACCTATCTATCTGTCTATCCACATTTAGATCGCTCAGTGAAAAAATATGGGGGGCCCAAAGGATAACAACTCCCTGCTGGCTGAGCTGCACTATAACACAAGGAGTGAGGGATCACCCACATATTTTTTTACAGGTATTGCGCTTCACCCACTCACCTATCTATCTAACGATTTACCATTTAACCACCCACCTATTTATCTGTCTATCTAATGATTCACTATCTATCCGACCTACCCACCCACCCAACATCCCACCCATTTATCTACCTAACATCTATCTATCTATACATATATCTGTTTATCTGTCTACAGTTAATGCGCTCAGTGAAAAATATGTGAGGCCCAAAGGATAACAACTCCCTGCTGGCTGAGCTGCACTATAACACACGGAGTGAGGGATCACCCACATATTTTTTTACAGGTATTGAGATTCACCCACCCAACTATCTATCTAATGATTTTCCATTTATCCACCCACCCGCCCATTTATCTGTCTATCTAATGATTCACTATCTATACACCTACCCACCCAACATCCCACCCATTTATCTACCTAACCATCTATCTATCTATCCATATATCTATCTATCTACAGTTAATGCGCTCAGTGAACAAATATGTGGGGCCCAAAGGATAACAACTCCCTGATGGCCGAGCTGCAATATTACACAAGGAGTGAGGGATCACCCACATATTTTTTACAGTTATTGAAATCCACCCACCCAACTATCAATCAATCAATCTAATGATTTAACATTTATCTGTCTATCTAATGATTTACTATCGATACACCTACCCACCCAACAACCCACCCATTTGTCTACCTACCCATCTATCTATCTACAGATAATGTGCTCAGTGAAAAAATATGTGGGGCCCAAAGGATAACAACTCCCTGCTGGCTGAGCTGCACTATAACACAAGGAGTGAGGGATCACCCACATATTTTTTTTACAGTTATTGAAAACCACCCACCCAACTATCAATCAATCTAATGATTTAACATTTATCCACCCAACCGCCCATTTATCTGTCTATCTAATGATTCACTATCTATACACCTACCCACCCAACAACCCACCCATTTGTCTACCTACCCATCTATCTATCAAAAGATAATGTGCTCAGTGAAAAAATATGTGGGGCCCAAAGGATAACAACTCCCTGCTGGCTAAGCTGCACTATAACACAAGGAGTGAGGGATCACCCACATTTTTTTTACAGTTATTGAAAACCACCCACCCAACTATCAATCAATCTAATGATTTAACATTTATCCACCCAACAGCCCATTTATCTGTCTATCTAATGATTCACTATCTATACACCTATCCACCCAACAACCCACCCATTTGTCTACCTACCCATCTATCTATCAACAGATAATGTGCTCAGTGAAAAAATATGTGGGGCCCAAAGGATAACAACTCCCTGCTGGCTAAGCTGCACTATAACACAAGGAGTGAGGGATCACCCACATATTTTTTTAAAGGTATTGCGCTTCACCCACTCACCTATCTACCTAATGATTTACCATTTATCTAGTTACCCACCCATTTATCTGTCTATCTAATGATTCACTATCTATCCGACCTATCCAACCACCCTCCCATTTATCTACCTACCTATCTATCTATCTATCTATCTATCTATCTGTCTATCCACATTTAGATCGCTCACTGAAAAAATATGTGGGGCCCAAAGGATAACAACTCCCTGCTGGCTGAACTGCACTATAACACAAGGAGTGAGGGATCACCCATATATTTTTTTACAGGTATTGAGATTCACACACCCATCTATCTATCTAATGATTTATCATTTATCTACCCACCCACCCATTTTTTAACCTAACCATCTATCTACAGTTAATGTGCTCAGTAAAAAAAAAGGGGTCCCAAAGGATAACAATTCCCTGCTGGCCGAGCTGTACTTTTACACAAGGAGTGAGGGATCACCCACATATCTTTTACAGATATTGCGCTTCAACCACCTAGCCATTTTCTATTTCATGTTTACCATCTACCTACCTACCCAATTAAGGATCCCACCCTCCCTGCTGGTCAAGCTGCAACATTACAAAGGGAAGAAAGTTGCTGACAGAAAAAAGTGGGTTACTGACTTCCCTCCCACCCCCATGTCCGTTAAGCTGCCTTAGCGGACAGTGAAGGAAGGTATCAGTTTATATTTTACTCTTTCTATTTATCTCTACCTATCTCTATCTATTTAACTGTACACTAAGTAATCACAAAGTACAATAATAGAAGAGTTCATAGCTAGAAGTCCTATTTGTGAAGACCAAATGTATACCAAAAACATATTATCAGTAATTAATTTTCATTAATTACCTGACTTCGGTCTCCTGTTGCTGTGCTTAATCTTTGTTTTTTGACTTGAGGAGGATTCTGCAGTCCAGGTCACTTCGCAGTAGTCAGCTGTTATGACCTCATCATATGTTTTATGGAGAATTCTCACCTAAAAAATGGAAATAGGCATGATAATATGTTCTCAGTATACATTGACCCTAAAGCCCTGTACACACTGGGAGTCTAGGGGCACCATCTATACAGTCAACTATATCTGTGGTTCCACTATTCACACTGAAAGAAATCAGTTACCGATATCATTCAATGATGTCCCAGTGACCTGCTGAACATGCGGGTCATAGGCTATATGGCCAAAGATGACCTGTATGTTTAGGTGAAGGGGCAGGAGGGTGGTCATTAAGGATGTGCGGGAGCACACATCATTAACTATATTGAGTATACATACTACAGATTTGTTTTAAAGAAAAGAGATCGCTCAAAAATGCCATTCTGAGCGATAACTTTTCTTTTTGATTAGCGTTTATGGGGCTTTAGAAAAATGAGAGGGATCCCTCACCTCTTTATCCATGCCTCTATTTTATGAACTATTCTAGCTATGATTTGTCAATTTAATTAATAATTTACCATCTATCTACCTATCCACCCAATCTATCTGTCTATCCAATGATTTACGATCCATGTGCCTACACATCCATCTATCTATCTATCTACGGTTAGTGCGTTCAGTTAAAAAATATGTGGGTCCCAAAGGATAACAACTCCCTGCTGGCTGAGCTGCACTATAACACAAGGATTGAGGGATCACCCACATATTTTTTTACAGGTATTGCGCTTCACCCACTCACCTATCTATCTAACGATTTACCATTTATCCACGCACCCACCCACCCATTTATCTGTCTATCTAATGATTCACTATCTATACACGTACCCACCCAACATCCCACCCATTTATCTACCTAACCATCTATCTATCCATATATCTATCTATCTATCTATCTATCTACAGTTAATGCGCTCAGTGAAAAAATATGTGAGGCCCAAACGATAACAACTCCATGCTGGCTGAGCTGCACTATAACACAAGGAGTGAGGGATTGCCCACATATTTTTTTACAGGTATTGAGCTTCACCCACCCAACTATCTATCTATCTAATGATTTACCATTTATCCACCCACCCGCCCATTTATCTGTCTATCTAATGATTCACTATCTATCCGACCTATCCAACCACCCTCCCATTTATCTACCTACCTATCTATCTATCTATCTATCTATCTATCTATCTATCTACAGTTAGTGCGCTCAGTGAAAAAATATGTGGGTCCCAAAGGATAACAACTCCCTGCTGGCTGAGCTGCACTATAACACAAGGATTGAGGGATCACCCACATATTTTTTTAACAGGTATTGAGATTCACCCACCCAACTATCTATCTATCTATCTATCTATCTAATGATTTACCATTTATCCACCCACCCGCTCATTTATCTGTCTATGTAATGATTCACTATCTATACACCTACCCACCCAACAACCCACCCATTTGTCTACCTACCCATCTATCTATCTACAGATAATGTGCTCAGTGAAAAAATAAGTAGGGCCCAAAGGATAACAACTCCCTGCTGGCTAAGCTGCACTATAACACAAGGAGTGAGGGATCACCCACATATTTTTTTAAAGGTATTGCGCTTCACCCACTCACCTATCTATCTAACGATTTACCATTTATCCATGCACCCACCCACCCATTTATCTGTCTATCTAATGATTCACTATCTATACACGTACCCACCCAACATCCCACCCATTTATCTACCTAACCATCTATCTATCTATCCATATATCTATCTATCTATCTATCTATCTATCTACAGTTAATGTGCTCAGTGAAAAAATATGTGAGGCCCAAACGATAACAACTCCCTGCTGGCTGAGCTGCACTATAACACAAGGAGTGAGGGATCGCCCACATATTTTTTTACAGGTATTGAGCTTCACCCACCCAACTATCTATCTATCTAATGATTTACCATTTATCCACCCACCCGCCCATTTATCTGTCTTTCTAATGATTCACTATCTATCCGACCTATCCAACCACCCTCCCATTTATCTACCTACCTATCTATCTATCTACAGTTAGTGCGCTCAGTGAAAAAATATGTGGGTCCCAAAGGATAACAACTCCCTGCTGGCTGAGCTGCACTATAACACAAGGATTGAGGGATCACCCACATATTTTTTTACAGGTATTGAGATTCACCCACCCAACTATCTATCTATCTAATGATTTACCATTTATCCACCCACCCGCTCATTTATCTGTCTATGTAATGATTCACTATCTATACTCCTACCCACCCAACAACCCACCCATTTGTCTACCTACCCATCTATCTATCAACAGATAATGTGCTCAGTGAAAAAATATGTGGGGCCCAAAGGATAACAACTCCCTGCTGGCTAAGCTGCACTATAACAGAAGGAGTGAGGGATCACCCACATATTTTTTTAAAGGTATTGCGCTTCACCCACTCACCTATCTACCTAATGATAAACCATTTATCTACTTACCCACCCATTTATCTGTCTATCTAATGATTCACTATCTATCCGACCTATCCAACCACCCTCCCATTTATCTACCTACCTATCTATCTATCTATCTATCTATCTATCTATGTATCTATCTATCTATCTATCTATCTATCTATCTATCTGTCTATCCACATTAAGATCGCTCACTATCTAATGATTTATCATTTATCTACCCACCCACCCATTTTTTCACCTAACCATCTATCTACAGTTAATGTGCTCAGTAAAAAAAAAGGGGTCCCAAAGGATAACAATTCCCTGCTGGCCGAGCTGTACTTTTACACAAGGAGTGAGGGATCACCCACATATCTTTTACAGATATTGCGCTTCAACCACCTAGCCATTTTCTATTTCATGTTTACCATCTACCTACCTACCCAATTAAGGATCCCACCCTCCCTGCTGGTCAAGCTGCAACATTACAAAGGGAAGAAGGTTGCTGACAGAAAAAAAGTGGGTTACTGACTTCCCTCCCACCCCCATGTCCGTTAAGCTGCCTTAGCGGACAGTGAAGGAAGGTATCAGTTTATATTTTACTCTTTCTATTTATCTCTACCTATCTCTATCTATTTAACTGTACACTAAGTAATCACAAAGTACAATAATAGAAGAGTTCATAGCTAGAAGTCCTATTTGTGAAGACCAAATGTATACCAAAAACATATTATCAGTAATTAATTTTCATTAATTACCTGACTTCGGTCTCCTGTTGCTGTGCTTAATCTTTGTTTTTTGACTTGAGGAGGATTCTGCAGTCCAGGTCACTTCGCAGTAGTCAGCTGTTATGACCTCATCATATGTTTTATGGAGAATTCTCACCTAAAAAATGGAAATAGGCATGATAATATGTTCTCAGTATACATTGACCCTAAAGCCCTGTACACACTGGGAGTCTAGGGGCACCATCTATATAGTCAACTATATCTGTGGTTCCACTATTCACACTGAAAGAAATCAGTTACCGATATCATTCAATGATGTCCCAGTGACCTGCTGAACATGCGGGTCATAGGCTATATGGCCAAAGATGACCTGTATGTTCAGGTGAAGGGGCAGGAGTGTGGTCGTTAAGGATGCGCGGGAGCACACATCATTAACTATATTGAGTATACATACTACAGATTTGTTTTAAAGAAAAGAGATCGCTCAAAAATGCCATTCTGAGCGATAACTTTTCTTTTTGATTAGCGTTTATGGGGCTTTAGAAAAATGAGAGGGATCCCTCACCTCTTTATCCATGCCTCTATTTTATGAACTATTCTAGCTATGATTTGTCAATTTAATTAATAATTTACCATCTATCTACCTATCCACCCAATCTATCTGTCTTTCCAATGATTTACGATCCATGTGCCTACACATCCATGTATCTATCTATCTATCTATCTATCTATCTACGGTTAGTGCGTTCAGTTAAAAAATATGTGGGTCCCAAAGGATAACAACTCCCTGCTGGCTGCGCTGCACTATAACACAAGGAGTGAGGGATCACCCACATATTTTTTTACAGGTATTGCGCTTCACCCACTCACCTATCTATCTAACGATTTACCATTTATCCACGCACCCACCCACCCATTTATCTGTCTATCTAATGATTCACTATCTATACACGTACCCACCCAACATCCCACCCATTTATCTACCTAACCATCTATCTATCTATCCATATATCTATCTATCTATCTATCTATCTATCTATCTATCTATCTATCTATCTATCTATCTACAGTTAATGCGCTCAGTGAAAAAATATGTGAGGCCCAAACGATAACAACTCCCTGCTGGCTGAGCTGCACTATAACACAAGGAGTGAGGGATCGCCCACATATTTTTTTACAGGTATTGAGCTTCACCCACCCAACTATCTATCTATCTAATGATTTACCATTTATCCACCCACCCGCCCATTTATCTGTCTATCTAATGATTCACTATCTATCCGACCTATCCAACCACCCTCCCATTTATCTACCTACCTATCTATCTATCTACAGTTAGTGCGCTCAGTGAAAAAATATGTGGGTCCCAAAGGATAACAACTCCCTGCTGGCTGAGCTGCACTATAACACAAGGATTGAGGGATCACCCACATATTTTTTTACAGGTATTGAGATTCACCCACCCAACTATCTATCTATCTAATGATTTACCATTTATCCACCCACCCGCTCATTTATCTGTCTATGTAATGATTCACTATCTATACACCTACCCACCCAACAACCCACCCATTTGTCTACCTACCCATCTATCTATCTACAGATAATGTGCTCAGTGAAAAAATATGTGGGGCCCAAAGGATAACAACTCCCTGCTGGCTAAGCTGCACTATAACACAAGGAGTGAGGGATCACCCACATATTTTTTTAAAGGTATTGCTCTTCACCCACTCACCTATCTATCTAATGATTTACCATTTATCTACTCACCCGCCCATTTGTCTGTCTATCTAATGATTCACTATCTATCCGACCTACCCACCCACCCAACATCCCACCCATTCATCTACCTAACATCTATCCATCTATCCATATATCTATTTATCTGTCTACAGTTAATGCGCTCAGTGAAAAATATGTGAGGCCCAAAGGATAACAACTCACTGCTGGCTGAGCTGCACTATAACACACGGAGTGAGGAATCACCCACATATTTTTTTACAGGTATTGAGCTTCACCCACCATACTATCTATCTATCTATCTAATGATTTACCATTTATCCACCCACCCGCCCATTTATCTGTCTATCTAATGATTCACTATCTATCCGACCAATCCAACCACCCTCCCTTTTATCTACCTACCTACCTATCTATCTGTCTATCTATCCACATTTAGATCGATCAGTGAAAAAATATGTGGGGCCCAAAGGATAACAACTCCCTGCTGGCTGAGTTGCACTATAACACAAGGAGTGAGGGATCACCCACATATTTTTTTACAGGTATTGCGCTTCACCCACTCACCTATCTATCTAACGATTTACCATTTAACCACCCACCCATTTATCTGTCTATCTAATGATTCACTATCTATCCAACCTACCCACCCACCCAACATCCCACCCATTTATCTACCTAACATCTATCTATCTATCCATATATCTGTTTATCTGTCTACAGTTAATGCGCTCAGTGAAAAATATGTGAGGCCCAAAGGATAACAACTCCCTGCTGGCTGAGCTGCACTATAACACACGGAGTGAGGGATCACCCACATATTTTTTTACAGGTATTGAGATTCACCCACCCAACTATCTATCTAATGATTTTCCATTTATCCACCCACCCGCCCATTTATCTGTCTATCTAATGATTCACTATCTATACACCTACCCACCCAACATCCCACCCATTTATCTACCTAACCATCTATCTATCTATCTATCTATCTATCTATCTATCCATATATCTATCTATCTACAGTTAATGCGCTCAGTGAACAAATATGTGGGGCCCAAAGGATAACAACTCCCTGATGGCCGAGCTGCACTATAACACACGGAGTGAGGGATCACCCACATATTTTTTTACAGGTATTGAGATTCACCCACCCAACTATCTATCTAATGATTTTCCATTTATCCACCCACCCGCCCATTTATCTGTCTATCTAATGATTCACTATCTATACACCTACCCACCCAACATCCCACCCATTTATCTACCTAACCATCTATCTATCTATCTATCTATCTATCTATCCATATATCTATCTATCTACAGTTAATGCGCTCAGTGAACAAATATGTGGGGCCCAAAGGATAACAACTCCCTGATGGCCGAGCTGCACTATTACACAAGGAGTGAGGGATCACCCACATATTTTTTACAGTTATTGAAATCCACCCACCCAACTATCAATCAATCAATCTAATGATTTAACATTTATCTGTCTATCTAATGATTTACTATCGATACACCTACCCACCCAACAACCCACCCATTTGTCTACCTACCCATCTATATATCTGCAGATAATGTGCTCAGTGAAAAAATATGTGGGGCCCAAAGGATAACATCTCCCTGCTGGCTGATCTGCACTATAACACAAGGAGTGAGGGATCACCCACATATTTTTTTTACAGTTATTGAAAACCACCCACCCAACTATCAATCAATCAATCTAATGATTTAACATTTATCCACCCAACCGCCCATTTATCTGTCTATCTAATGATTCACTATCTATACACCTACCCACCCAACAACCCACCAATTTGTCTACCTACCCATCTATCTATCTATCAAAAGATAATGTGCTCAGTGAAAAAATATGTGGGGCCCAAAGGATAACAACTCCCTGCTGGCTAAGCTGGACTATAACACAAGGAGTGAGGGATCACCCACTTTTTTTTTACAGTTATTGAAAACCACCCACCCAACTATCAATCAATCTAATGATTTAACATTTATCCACCCAACCGCCCATTTATCTGTCTATCTAATGATTCACTATCTATACACCTATCCACCCAACAACCCACCCATTTGTCTACCTACCCATCTATCTATCTATCAACAGATAATGTGCTCAGTGAAAAAATATGTGGGGCCCAAAGGATAACAACTCCCTGCTGGCTAAGCTGCACTATAACACAAGGAGTGAGGGATCACCCACATATTTTTTTAAAGGTATTGCGCTTCACCCACTCACCTATCTACCTAATGATTTACCATTTATCTAGTTACCCACCCATTTATCTGTCTATCTAATGATTCACTATCTATCCGACCTATCCAACCACCCTCCCATTTATCTACCTACCTATCTATCTATCTGTCTATCCACATTTAGATCGCTCACTGAAAAAATATGTGGGGCCCAAAGCATAACAACTCCCTGCTGGCTGAACTGCACTATAACACAAGGAGTGAGGGATCACCCATATATTTTTTTACAGGTATTGAGATTCACACACCCATCTATCTATCTAATGATTTATCATTTATCTACCCACCCACCCATTTTTTAACCTAACCATCTATCTACAGTTAATGTGCTCAGTAAAAAAAAAGGGGTCCCAAAGGATAACAATTCCCTGCTGGCCGAGCTGTACTTTTACACAAGGAGTGAGGGATCACCCACATATCTTTTACAGATATTGCGCTTCAACCACCTAGCCATTTTCTATTTCATGTTTACCATCTACCTACCTACCCAATTAAGGATCCCACCCTCCCTGCTGGTCAAGCTGCAACATTACAAAGGGAAGAAAGTTGCTGACAGAAAAAAAGTGGGTTACTGACTTCCCTCCCACCCCCATGTCCGTTAAGCTGCCTTAGCGGACAGTGAAGGAAGGTATCAGTTTATATTTTACTCTTTCTATTTATCTCTACCTATCTCTATCTATTTAACTGTACACTAAGTAATCACAAAGTACAATAATAGAAGAGTTCATAGCTAGAAGTCCTATTTGTGAAGACCAAATGTATACCAAAAACATATTATCAGTAATTAATTTTCATTAATTACCTGACTTCGGTCTCCTGTTGCTGTGCTTAATCTTTGTTTTTTGACTTGAGGAGGATTCTGCAGTCCAGGTCACTTCGCAGTAGTCAGCTGTTATGACCTCATCATATGTTTTATGGAGAATTCTCACCTAAAAAATGGAATTAGGCATGATAATATGTTCTCAGTATACATTGACCCTAAAGCCCTGTACACACTGGGAGTCTAGGGGCACCATCTATATAGTCAACTATATCTGTGGTTCCACTATTCACACTGAAAGAAATCAGTTACCGATATCATTCAATGATGTCCCAGTGACCTGCTGAACATGCGGGTCATAGGCTATATGGCCAAAGATGACCTGTATGTTCAGGTGAAGGGGCAGGAGGGTGGTCGTTAAGGATGCGCGGGAGCACACATCATTAACTATATTGAGTATACATACTACAGATTTGTTTTAAAGAAAAGAGATCGCTCAAAAATGCCATTCTGAGCGATAACTTTTCTTTTTGATTAGCGTTTATGGGGCTTTAGAAAAATGAGAGGGATCCCTCACCTCTTTATCCATGCCTCTATTTTATGAACTATTCTAGCTATGATTTGTCAATTTAATTAATATTTTCCATCTATCTACCTATCCACCCAATCTATCTGTCTATCCAATGATTTACGATCCATGTGCCTACACATCCATCTATCTATCTATCTATCTACGGTTAGTGCGTTCAGTTAAAAAATATGTGGGTCCCAAAGGATAACAACTCCCTGCTGGCTGAGCTGCACTATAACACAAGGATTGAGGGATCACCCACATATTTTTTTACAGGTATTGCGCTTCACCTACTCACCTATCTATCTAACGATTTACCATTTATCCACGCACCCACCCACCCATTTATCTGTCTATCTAATGATTCACTATCTATACACGTACCCACCCAACATCCCACCCATTTATCTACCTAACCATCTATCTATCCATATATCTATCTATCTATCTATCTATCTATCTATCTATCTATCTACAGTTAATGCGCTCAGTGAAAAAATATGTGAGGCCCAAACGATAACAACTCCCTGCTGGCTGAGCTGCACTATAACACAAGGAGTGAGGGATCGCCCACATATTTTTTTACAGGTATTGAGCTTCACCCACCCAACTATCTATCTATCTATCTATCTATCTAATGATTTACCATTTATCCACCCACCCGCCCATTTATCTGTCTATCTAATGATTCACTATCTATCCGACCTATCCAACCACCCTCCCATTTATCTACCTACCTATCTATCTATCTATCTATCTACAGTTAGTGCGCTCAGTGAAAAAATATGTGGGTCCCAAAGGATAACAACTCCCTGCTGGCTGAGCTGCACTATAACACAAGGATTGAGGGATCACCCACATATTTTTTTACAGGTATTGAGATTCACCCACCCAACTATCTATCTATCTAATGATTTACCATTTATCCACCCACCCGCTCATTTATCTGTCTATGTAATGATTCACTATCTATACACCTACCCACCCAACAACCCACCCATTTGTCTACCTACCCATCTATCTATCTACAGATAATGTGCTCAGTGAAAAAATATGTAGGGCCCAAAGGATAACAACTCCCTGCTGGCTAAGCTGCACTATAACACAAGGAGTGAGGGATCACCCACATATTTTTTTAAAGGTATTGCGCTTCACCCACTCACCTATCTATCTAACGATTTACCATTTATCCACGCACCCACCCACCCATTTATCTGTCTATCTAATGATTCACTATCTATACACGTACCCACTCAACATCCCACCCATTTATCTACCTAACCATCTATCTATCCATATATCTATCTATCTATCTATCTATCTACAGTTAATGCGCTCAGTGAAAAAATATGTGAGGCCCAAACGATAACAACTCCCTGCTGGCTGAGCTGCACTATAACACAAGGAGTGAGGGATCGCCCACATATTTTTTTACAGGTATTGAGCTTCACCCACCCAACTATCTATCTATCTAATGATTTACCATTTATCCACCCACCCGCCCATTTATCTGTCTTTCTAATGATTCACTATCTATCCGACCTATCCAACCACCCTCCCATTTATCTACCTACCTATCTATCTATCTACAGTTAGTGCGCTCAGTGAAAAAATATGTGGGTCCCAAAGGATAACAACTCCCTGCTGGCTGAGCTGCACTATAACACAAGGATTGAGGGATCACCCACATATTTTTTTACAGGTATTGAGATTCACCCACCCAACTATCTATCTATCTAAAGATTTACCATTTATCCACCCACCCGCTCATTTATCTGTCTATGTAATGATTCACTATCTATACACCTACCCACCCAACAACCCACCCATTTGTCTACCTACCCATCTATCTATCAACAGATAATGTGCTCAGTGAAAAAATATGTGGGGCCCAAAGGATAACAACTCCCTGCTGGCTAAGCTGCACTATAACACAAGGAGTGAGGGATCACCCACATATTTTTTTTACAGTTATTGAAAACCACCCACCCAACTATCAATCAATCAATCTAATGATTTAACATTTATCCACCCAACCGCCCATTTATCTGTCTATCTAATGATTCACTATCTATACACCTACCCACCCAACAACCCACCCATTTGTCTACCTACCCATCTATCTATCTATCAAAAGATAATGTGCTCAGTGAAAAAATATGTGGGGCCCAAAGGATAACAACTCCCTGCTGGCTAAGCTGGACTATAACACAAGGAGTGAGGGATCACCCACATTTTTTTTACAGTTATTGAAAACCACCCACCCAACTATCAATCAATCTAATGATTTAACATTTATCCACCCAACCGCCCATTTATCTGTCTATCTAATGATTCACTATCTATACACCTATCCACCCAACAACCCACCCATTTGTCTACCTACCCATCTATCTATCAACATATAATGTGCTCAGTGAAAAAATATGTGGGGCCCAAAGTATAACAACTCCCTGCTGGCTAAGCTGCACTATAACACAAGGAGTGAGGGATCACCCACATATTTTTTAAAGGTATTGCGCTTCACCCACTCACCTATCTACCTAATGATTTACCATTTATCTAGTTACCCACCCATTTATCTGTCTATCTAATGATTCACTATCTATCCGACCTATCCAACCACCCTCCCATTTATCTACCTACCTATCTATCTATCTGTCTATCCACATTTAGATCGCTCACTGAAAAATTATGTGGGGCCCAAAGCATAACAACTCCCTGCTGGCTGAACTGCACTATAACACAAGGAGTGAGGGATCACCCATATATTTTTTTACAGGTATTGAGATTTACACACCCATCTATCTATCTAATGATTTATCATTTATCTACCCACCCACCCATTTTTTAACCTAACCATCTATCTACAGTTAATGTGCTCAGTAAAAAAAAAGGGGTCCCAAAGGATAACAATTCCCTGCTGGCCGAGCTGTACTTTTACACAAGGAGTGAGGGATCACCCACATATCTTTTACAGATATTGCGCTTCAACCACCTAGCCATTTTCTATTTCATGTTTACCATCTACCTACCTACCCAATTAAGGATCCCACCCTCCCTGCTGGTCAAGCTGCAACATTACAAAGGGAAGAAAGTTGCTGACAGAAAAAAAGTGGGTTACTGACTTCCCTCCCACCCCCATGTCCGTTAAGCTGCCTTAGCGGACAGTGAAGGAAGGTATCAGTTTATATTTTACTCTTTCTATTTATCTCTACCTATCTCTATCTATTTAACTGTACACTAAGTAATCACAAAGTACAATAATAGAAGAGTTCATAGCTAGAAGTCCTATTTGTGAAGACCAAATGTATACCAAAAACATATTATCAGTAATTAATTTTCATTAATTACCTGACTTCGGTCTCCTGTTGCTGTGCTTAATCTTTGTTTTTTGACTTGAGGAGGATTCTGCAGTCCAGGTCACTTCGCAGTAGTCAGCTGTTATGACCTCATCATATGTTTTATGGAGAATTCTCACCTAAAAAATGGAATTAGGCATGATAATATGTTCTCAGTATACATTGACCCTAAAGCCCTGTACACACTGGGAGTCTAGGGGCACCATCTATATAGTCAACTATATCTGTGGTTCCACTATTCACACTGAAAGAAATCAGTTACCGATATCATTCAATGATGTCCCAGTGACCTGCTGAACATGCGGGTCATAGGCTATATGGCCAAAGATGACCTGTATGTTCAGGTGAAGGGGCAGGAGGGTGGTCGTTAAGGATGCGCGGGAGCACACATCATTAACTATATTGAGTATACATACTACAGATTTGTTTTAAAGAAAAGAGATCGCTCAAAAATGCCATTCTGAGCGATAACTTTTCTTTTTGATTAGCGTTTATGGGGCTTTAGAAAAATGAGAGGGATCCCTCACCTCTTTATCCATGCCTCTATTTTATGAACTATTCTAGCTATGATTTGTCAATTTAATTAATAATTTACCATCTATCTACCTATCCACCCAATCTATCTGTCTATCCAATGATTTACGATCCATGTGCCTACACATCCATCTATCTATCTATCTATCTATCTACGGTTAGTGCGTTCAGTTAAAAAATATGTGGGTCCCAAAGGATAACAACTCCCTGCTGGCTGAGCTGCACTATAACACAAGGATTGAGGGATCACCCACATATTTTTTACAGGTATTGCGCTTCACCTACTCACCTATCTATCTAACGATTTACCATTTATCCACGCACCCACCCACCCATTTATCTGTCTATCTAATGATTCACTATCTATACACGTACCCACCCAACATCCCACCCATTTATCTACCTAACCATCTATCTATCCATATATCTATCTATCTATCTATCTATCTACAGTTAATGCGCTCAGTGAAAAAATATGTGAGGCCCAAACGATAACAACTCCCTGCTGGCTGAGCTGCACTATAACACAAGGAGTGAGGGATCGCCCACATATTTTTTTACAGGTATTGAGCTTCACCCACCCAACTATCTATCTATCTATCTATCTATCTATCTAATGATTTACCATTTATCCACCCACCCGCCCATTTATCTGTCTATCTAATGATTCACTATCTATCCGACCTATCCAACCACCCTCCCATTTATCTACCTACCTATCTATCTATCTATCTACAGTTAGTGCGCTCAGTGAAAAAATATGTGGGTCCCAAAGGATAACAACTCCCTGCTGGCTGAGCTGCACTATAACACAAGGATTGAGGGATCACCCACATATTTTTTTACAGGTATTGAGATTCACCCACCCAACTATCTATCTATCTAATGATTTACCATTTATCCACCAACCCGCTCATTTATCTGTCTATGTAATGATTCACTATCTATACACCTACCCACCCAACAACCCACCCATTTGTCTACCTACCCATCTATCTATCTACAGATAATGTGCTCAGTGAAAAAATATGTAGGGCCCAAAGGATAACAACTCCCTGCTGGCTAAGCTGCACTATAACACAAGGAGTGAGGGATCACCCACATATTTTTTTAAAGGTATTGCGCTTCACCCACTCACCTATCTATCTAACGATTTACCATTTATCCACGCACCCACCCACCCATTTATCTGTCTATCTAATGATTCACTATCTATACACGTACCCACCCAACATCCCACCCATTTATCTACCTAACCATCTATCTATCCATATATCTATCTATCTATCTATCTATCTACAGTTAATGCGTTCAGTGAAAAAATATGTGAGGCCCAAACGATAACAACTCCCTGCTGGCTGAGCTGCACTATAACACAAGGAGTGAGGGATCGCCCACATATTTTTTTACAGGTATTGAGCTTCACCCACCCAACTATCTATCTATCTAATGATTTACCATTTATCCACCCACCCGCCCATTTATCTGTCTTTCTAATGATTCACTATCTATCCGACCTATCCAACCACCCTCCCATTTATCTACCTACCTATCTATCTATCTACAGTTAGTGCGCTCAGTGAAAAAATATGTGGGTCCCAAAGGATAACAACTCCCTGCTGGCTGAGCTGCACTATAACACAAGGATTGAGGGATCACCCACATATTTTTTTACAGGTATTGAGATTCACCCACCCAACTATCTATCTATCTAATGATTTACCATTTATCCACCCACCCGCTCATTTATCTGTCTATGTAATGATTCACTATCTATACACCTACCCACCCAACAACCCACCCATTTGTCTACCTACCCATCTATCTATCAACAGATAATGTGCTCAGTGAAAAAATATGTGGGGCCCAAAGGATAACAACTCCCTGCTGGCTAAGCTGCACTATAACACAAGGAGTGAGGGATCACCCACATATTTTTTTAAAGGTATTGCGCTTCACCCACTCACCTATCTACCTAATGATTTACCATTTATCTACTTACCCACCCATTTATCTGTCTATCTAATGATTCACTATCTATCCGACCTATCCAACCACCCTCCCATTTATCTACCTACCTATCTATCTATCTATCTATCTATGTATCTATCTATCTATCTATCTATCTATCTATCTATCTGTCTATCCACATTTAGATCGCTCACTATCTAATGATTTATCATTTATCTACCCACCCACCCACCCATTTTTTCACCTAACCATCTATCTACAGTTAATGTGCTCAGTAAAAAAAAAGGGGTCCCAAAGGATAACAATTCCCTGCTGGCCGAGCTGTATTTTTACACAAGGAGTGAGGGATCACCCACATATCTTTTACAGATATTGCGCTTCAACCACCTAGCCATTTTCTATTTCATGTTTACCATCTACCTACCTACCCAATTAAGGATCCCACCCTCCCTGCTGGTCAAGCTGCAACATTACAAAGGGAAGAAGGTTGCTGACAGAAAAAAAGTGGGTTACTGACTTCCCTCCCACCCCCATGTCCGTTAAGCTGCCTTAGCGGACAGTGAAGGAAGGTATCAGTTTATATTTTACTCTTTCTATTTATCTCTACCTATCTCTATCTATTTAACTGTACACTAAGTAATCACAAAGTACAATAATAGAAGAGTTCATAGCTAGAAGTCCTATTTGTGAAGACCAAATGTATACCAAAAACATATTATCAGTAATTAATTTTCATTAATTACCTGACTTCGGTCTCCTGTTGCTGTGCTTAATCTTTGTTTTTTGACTTGAGGAGGATTCTGCAGTCCAGGTCACTTCGCAGTAGTCAGCTGTTATGACCTCATCATATGTTTTATGGAGAATTCTCACCTAAAAAATGGAAATAGGCATGATAATATGTTCTCAGTATACATTGACCCTAAAGCCCTGTACACACTGGGAGTCTAGGGGCACTATCTATATAGTCAACTATATCTGTGGTTCCACTATTCACACTGAAAGAAATCAGTTACCGATATCATTCAATGATGTCCCAGTGACCTGCTGAACATGCGGGTCATAGGCTATATGGCCAAAGATGACCTGTATGTTCAGGTGAAGGGGCAGGAGGGTGGTCGTTAAGGATGCGAGGGAGCACACATCATTAACTATATTGAGTATACATACTACAGATTTGTTTTAAAGAAAAGAGATCGCTCAAAAATGCCATTCTAACTTTTCTTTTTGATTAGCGTTTATGGGGCTTTAGAAAAATGAGAGGGATCCCTCACCTCTTTATCCATGCCTCTATTTTATGAACTATTCTAGCTATGATTTGTCAATTTAATTAATAATTTACCATCTATCTACCTATCCACCCAATCTATCTGTCTATCCAATGATTTACGATCCATGTGCCTACACATCCATGTATCTATCTATCTATCTATCTATCTACGGTTAGTGCGTTCAGTTGAAAAATATGTGGGTCCCAAAGGATAACAACTCCCTGCTGGCTGAGCTGCACTATAACACAAGGAGTGAGGGATCACCCACATATTTTTTTACAGGTATTGCGCTTCACCCACTCACCTATCTATCTAACGATTTACCATTTATCCACGCACCCACCCACCCATTTATCTGTCTATCTAGTGATTCACTATCTATACACGTACCCACCCAACATCCCACCCATTTATCTACCTAACCATCTATCTATCCATATATCTATCTATCTATCTATCTACAGTTAATGCGCTCAGTGAAAAAATATGTGAGGCCCAAACGATAACAACTCCCTGCTGGCTGAGCTGCACTATAACACAAGGAGTGAGGGATCGCCCACATATTTTTTTACAGGTATTGAGCTTCACCCACCCAACTATCTATCTATCTAATGATTTACCATTTATCCACCCACCCGCCCATTTATCTGTCTATCTAATGATTCACTATCTATCCGACCTATCCAACCACCCTCCCATTTATCTACCTACCTATCTATCTATCTATCTACAGTTAGTGCGCTCAGTGAAAAAATATGTGGGTCCCAAAGGATAACAACTCCCTGCTGGCTGAGCTGCACTATAACACAAGGATTGAGGGATCACCCACATATTTTTTTACAGGTATTGAGATTCACCCACCCAACTATCTATCTATCTAATGATTTACCATTTATCCACCCACCCGCTCATTTATCTGTCTATGTAATGATTCACTATCTATACACCTACCCACCCAACAACCCACCCATTTGTCTACCTACCCATCTATCTATCTACAGATAATGTGCTCAGAGAAAAAATATGTGGGGCCCAAAGGATAACAACTCCCTGCTGGCTAAGCTGCACTATAACACAAGGAGTGAGGGATCACCCACATATTTTTTTAAAGGTATTGCTCTTCACCCACTCACCTATCTATCTAATGATTTACCATTTATCTACTCACCCGCCCATTTGTCTGTCTATCTAATGATTCACTATCTATCCGACCTACCCACCCACCCAACATCCCACCCATTCATCTACCTAACATCTATCTATCTATCCATATATCTATTTATCTGTCTACAGTTAATGCGCTCAGTGAAAAATATGTGAGGCCCAAAGGATAACAACTCCCTGCTGGCTGAGCTGCACTATAACACACGGAGTGAGGAATCACCCACATATTTTTTTACAGGTATTGAGCTTCACCCACCAAACTATCTATCTATCTATCTAATGATTTACCATTTATCCACCCACCCGCCCATTTATCTGTCTATCTAATGATTCACTATCTATCCGACCTATCCAACCACCCTCCCTTTTATCTACCTACCTACCTATCTATCTGTCTATCCACATTTAGATCGCTCAGTGAAAAAATATGTGGGGCCCAAAGGATAACAACTCCCTGCTGGCTGAGTTGCACTATAACACAAGGAGTGAGGGATCACCCACATATTTTTTTACAGGTATTGCGCTTCACCCACTCACCTATCTATCTAACGATTTACCATTTAACCACCCACCCATTTATCTGTCTATCTAATGATTCACTATCTATCCGACCTACCCACCCACCCAACATCCCACCCATTTATCTACCTAACATCTATCTATCTATCCATATATCTGTTTATCTGTCTACAGTTAATGCGCTCAGTGAAAAATATGTGAGGCCCAAAGGATAACAACTCCCTGCTGGCTGAGCTGCACTATAACACACGGAGTGAGGGATCACCCACATATTTCTTTACAGGTATTGAGATTCACCCACCCAACTATCTATCTAATGATTTTCCATTTATCCACCCACCCGCCCATTTATCTGTCTATCTAATGATTCACTATCTATACACCTACCCACCCAACATCCCACCCATTTATCTACCTAACCATCTATCTATCTATCTATCCATATATCTATCTATCTACAGTTAATGCGCTCAGTGAACAAATATGTGGGGCCCAAAGGATAACAACTCCCTGATGGCCGAGCTGCACTATTACACAAGGAGTGAGGGATCACCCACATATTTTTTACAGTTATTGAAATCCACCCACCCAACTATCAATCAATCAATCAATCTAATGATTTAACATTTATCTGTCTATCTAATGATTTACTATCGATACACCTACCCACCCAACAACCCACCCATTTGTCTACCTACCCATCTATATATCTGCAGATAATGTGCTCAGTGAAAAAATATGTGGGGCCCAAAGGATAACATCTCCCTGCTGGCTGATCTGCACTATAACACAAGGAGTGAGGGATCACCCACATATTTTTTTACAGTTATTGAAAACCACCCACCCAACTATCAATCAATCTAATGATTTAACATTTATCCACCCAACCGCCCATTTATCTGTCTATCTAATGACTCACTATCTATACACCTACCCACCCAACAACCCACCCATTTGTCTACCTACCCATCTATCTATCTATCAAAAGATAATGTGCTCAGTGAAAAAATATGTGGGGCCCAAAGGATAACAACTCCCTGCTGGCTGAGCTGCACTATAACACAAGGAGTGAGGGATCGCCCACATTTTTTTACAGTTATTGAAAACCACCCACCCAACTATCAATCAATCTAATGATTTAACATTTATCCACCCAACCGCCCATTTATCTGTCTATCTAATGATTCACTATCTATACACCTATCCACCCAACAACCCACCCATTTGTCTACCTACCCATCTATCTATCAACAGATAATGTGCTCAGTGAAAAAATATGTGGGGCCCAAAGGATAACAACTCCCTGCTGGCTAAGCTGCACTATAGCACAAGGAGTGAGGGATCACCCACATATTTTTTTAAAGGTATTGCGCTTCACCCACTCACCTATCTACCTAATGATTTACCATTTATCTAGTTACCCACCCATTTATCTGTCTATCTAATGATTCACTATCTATCCGACCTATCCAACCACCCTCCCATTTATCTACCTACCTATCTATCTATCTGTCTATCCACATTTAGATCGCTCACTGAAAAAATATGTGGGGCCCAAAGGATAACAACTCCCTGCTGGCTGAACTGCACTATAACACAAGGAGTGAGGGATCACCCATATATTTTTTTACAGGTATTGAGATTCACACACCCATCTATCTATCTAATGATTTATCATTTATCTACCCACCCACCCATTTTTTAACCTAACCATCTATCTACAGTTAATGTGCTCAGTAAAAAAAAAGGGGTCCCAAAGGATAACAATTCCCTGCTGGCCGAGCTGTACTTTTACACAAGGAGTGAGGGATCACCCACATATCTTTTACAGATATTGCGCTTCAACCACCTAGCCATTTTCTATTTCATGTTTACCATCTACCTACCTACCCAATTAAGGATCCCACCCTCCCTGCTGGTCAAGCTGCAACATTACAAAGGGAAGAAAGTTGCTGACAGAAAAAAAGTGGGTTACTGACTTCCCTCCCACCCCCATGTCCGTTAAGCTGCCTTAGCGGACAGTGAAGGAAGGTATCAGTTTATATTTTACTCTTTCTATTTATCTCTACCTATCTCTATCTATTTAACTGTACACTAAGTAATCACAAAGTACAATAATAGAAGAGTTCATAGCTAGAAGTCCTATTTGTGAAGACCAAATGTATACCAAAAACATATTATCAGTAATTAATTTTCATTAATTACCTGACTTCGGTCTCCTGTTGCTGTGCTTAATCTTTGTTTTTTGACTTGAGGAGGATTCTGCAGTCCAGGTCACTTCGCAGTAGTCAGCTGTTATGACCTCATCATATGTTTTATGGAGAATTCTCACCTAAAAAATGGAATTAGGCATGATAATATGTTCTCAGTATACATTGACCCTAAAGCCCTGTACACACTGGGAGTCTAGGGGCACCATCTATATAGTCAACTATATCTGTGGTTCCACTATTCACACTGAAAGAAATCAGTTACCGATATCATTCAATGATGTCCCAGTGACCTGCTGAACATGCGGGTCATAGGCTATATGGCCAAAGATGACCTGTATGTTCAGGTGAAGGGGCAGGAGGGTGGTCGTTAAGGATGCGCGGGAGCACACATCATTAACTATATTGAGTATACATACTACAGATTTGTTTTAAAGAAAAGAGATCGCTCAAAAATGCCATTCTGAGCGATAACTTTTCTTTTTGATTAGCGTTTATGGGGCTTTAGAAAAATGAGAGGGATCCCTCACCTCTTTATCCATGCCTCTATTTTATGAACTATTCTAGCTATGATTTGTCAATTTAATTAATAATTTACCATCTATCTACCTATCCACCCAATCTATCTGTCTATCCAATGATTTACGATCCATGTGCCTACACATCCATCTATCTATCTATCTATCTACGGTTAGTGCGTTCAGTTAAAAAATATGTGGGTCCCAAAGGATAACAACTCCCTGCTGGCTGAGCTGCACTATAACACAAGGATTGAGGGATCACCCACATATTTTTTTACAGGTATTGCGCTTCACCCACTCACCTATCTATCTAACGATTTACCATTTATCCACGCACCCACCCACCCATTTATCTGTCTATCTAATGATTCACTATCTATACACGTACCCACCCAACATCCCACCCATTTATCTACCTAACCATCTATCTATCCATATATCTATCTATCTATCTATCTATCTACAGTTAATGCGCTCAGTGAAAAAATATGTGAGGCCCAAACGATAACAACTCCCTGCTGGCTGAGCTGCACTATAACACAAGGAGTGAGGGATCGCCCACATATTTTTTTACAGGTATTGAGCTTCACCCACCCAACTATCTATCTATCTAATGATTTACCATTTATCCACCCACCCGCCCATTTATCTGTCTATCTAATGATTCACTATCTATCCGACCTATCCAACCACCCTCCCATTTATCTACCTACCTATCTATCTATCTATCTATCTATCTATCTATCTATCTATCTACCTACAGTTAGTGCGCTCAGTGAAAAAATATGTGGGTCCCAAAGGATAACAACTCCCTGCTGGCTGAGCTGCACTATAACACAAGGATTGAGGGATCACCCACATATTTTTTTACAGGTATTGAGATTCAACCACCCAACTATCTATCTATCTAATGATTTACCATTTATCCACCCACCCGCTCATTTATCTGTCTATGTAATGATTCACTATCTATACACCTACCCACCCAACAACCCACCCATTTGTCTACCTACCCATCTATCTATCTACAGATAATGTGCTCAGTGAAAAAATATGTAGGGCCCAAAGGATAACAACTCCCTGCTGGCTAAGCTGCACTATAACACAAGGAGTGAGGGATCACCCACATATTTTTTTAAAGGTATTGCGCTTCACCCACTCACCTATCTATCTAACGATTTACCATTTAACCACCCACCCATTTATCTGTCTATCTAATGATTCACTATCTATCCGACCTACCCACCCACCCAACATCCCACCCATTTATCTACCTAACATCTATCTATCTATCTATCCATATATCTGTTTATCTGTCTACAGTTAATGCGCTCAGTGAAAAATATGTGAGGCCCAAAGGATAACAACTCCCTGCTGGCTGAGCTGCACTATAACACACGGAGTGAGGGATCACCCACATATTTTTTTACAGGTATTGAAATCCACCCACCCAACTATCAATCAATCAATCTAATGATTTAACATTTATCTGTCTATCTAATGATTTACTATCGATACACCTACCCACCCAACAACCCACCCATTTGTCTACCTACCCATCTATATATCTGCAGATAATGTGCTCAGTGAAAAAATATGTGGGGCCCAAAGGATAACATCTCCCTGCTGGCTGATCTGCACTATAACACAAGGAGTGAGGGATCACCCACATATTTTTTTTACAGTTATTGAAAACCACCCACCCAACTATCAATCAATCAATCTAATGATTTAACATTTATCCACCCAACCGCCCATTTATCTGTCTATCTAATGATTCACTATCTATACACCTACCCACCCAACAACCCACCCATTTGTCTACCTACCCATCTATCTATCTATCAAAAGATAATGTGCTCAGTGAAAAAATATGTGGGGCCCAAAGGATAACAACTCCCTGCTGGCTAAGCTGGACTATAACACAAGGAGTGAGGGATCACCCACATTTTTTTTACAGTTATTGAAAACCACCCACCCAACTATCAATCAATCTAATGATTTAACATTTATCCACCCAACCGCCCATTTATCTGTCTATCTAATGATTCACTATCTATACACCTATCCACCCAACAACCCACCCATTTGTCTACCTACCCATCTATCTATCAACAGATAATGTGCTCAGTGAAAAAATATGTGGGGCCCAAAGGATAACAACTCCCTGCTGGCTAAGCTGCACTATAACACAAGGAGTGAGGGATCACCCACATATTTTTTTAAAGGTATTGCGCTTCACCCACTCACCTATCTACCTAATGATTTACCATTTATCTAGTTACCCACCCATTTATCTGTCTATCTAATGATTCACTATCTATCCGACCTATCCAACCACCCTCCCATTTATCTACCTACCTATCTATCTATCTATCTATCTGTCTATCCACATTTAGATCGCTCACTGAAAAAATATGTGGGGCCCAAAGGATAACAACTCCCTGCTGGCTGAACTGCACTATAACACAAGGAGTGAGGGATCACCCATATATTTTTTTACAGGTATTGAGATTCACACACCCATCTATCTATCTAATGATTTAGCATTTATCTACCCACCCACCCATTTTTTAACCTAACCATCTATCTACAGTTAATGTGCTCAGTAAAAAAAAAGGGGTCCCAAAGGATAACAATTCCCTGCTGGCCGAGCTGTACTTTTACACAAGGAGTGAGGGATCACCCACATATCTTTTACAGATATTGCGCTTCAACCACCTAGCCATTTTCTATTTCATGTTTACCATCTACCTACCTACCCAATTAAGGATCCCACCCTCCCTGCTGGTCAAGCTGCAACATTACAAAGGGAAGAAAGTTGCTGACAGAAAAAAAGTGGGTTACTGACTTCCCTCCCACCCCCATGTCCGTTAAGCTGCCTTAGCGGACAGTGAAGGAAGGTATCAGTTTATATTTTACTCTTTCTATTTATCTCTACCTATCTCTATCTATTTAACTGTACACTAAGTAATCACAAAGTACAATAATAGAAGAGTTCATAGCTAGAAGTCCTATTTGTGAAGACCAAATGTATACCAAAAACATATTATCAGTAATTAATTTTCATTAATTACCTGACTTCGGTCTCCTGTTGCTGTGCTTAATCTTTGTTTTTTGACTTGAGGAGGATTCTGCAGTCCAGGTCACTTCGCAGTAGTCAGCTGTTATGACCTCATCATATGTTTTATGGAGAATTCTCACCTAAAAAATGGAATTAGGCATGATAATATGTTCTCAGTATACATTGACCCTAAAGCCCTGTACACACTGGGAGTCTAGGGGCACCATCTATATAGTCAACTATATCTGTGGTTCCACTATTCACACTGAAAGAAATCAGTTACCGATATCATTCAATGATGTCCCAGTGACCTGCTGAACATGCGGGTCATAGGCTATATGGCCAAAGATGACCTGTATGTTCAGGTGAAGGGGCAGGAGGGTGGTCGTTAAGGATGCGCGGGAGCACACATCATTAACTATATTGAGTATACATACTACAGATTTGTTTTAAAGAAAAGAGATCGCTCAAAAATGCCATTCTGAGCGATAACTTTTCTTTTTGATTAGCGTTTATGGGGCTTTAGAAAAATGAGAGGGATCCCTCACCTCTTTATCCATGCCTCTATTTTATGAACTATTCTAGCTATGATTTGTCAATTTAATTAATAATTTACCATCTATCTACCTATCCACCCAATCTATCTGTCTATCCAATGATTTACGATCCATGTGCCTACACATCCATCTATCTATCTATCTACGGTTAGTGCGTTCAGTTAAAAAATATGTGGGTCCCAAAGGATAACAACTCCCTGCTGGCTGAGCTGCACTATAACACAAGGATTGAGGGATCACCCACATATTTTTTTACAGGTATTGCGCTTCACCCACTCACCTATCTATCTAACGATTTACCATTTATCCACGCACCCACCCACCCATTTATCTGTCTATCTAATGATTCACTATCTATACACGTACCCACCCAACATCCCACCCATTTATCTACCTAACCATCTATCTATCCATATATCTATCTATCTATCTATCTATCTACAGTTAATGCGCTCAGTGAAAAAATATGTGAGGCCCAAACGATAACAACTCCCTGCTGGCTGAGCTGCACTATAACACAAGGAGTGAGGGATCGCCCACATATTTTTTTACAGGTATTGAGCTTCACCCACCCAACTATCTATCTATCTAATGATTTACCATTTATCCACCCACCCGCCCATTTATCTGTCTATCTAATGATTCACTATCTATCCGACCTATCCAACCACCCTCCCATTTATCTACCTACCTATCTATCTATCTATCTACCTACAGTTAGTGCGCTCAGTGAAAAAATATGTGGGTCCCAAAGGATAACAACTCCCTGCTGGCTGAGCTGCACTATAACACAAGGATTGAGGGATCACCCACATATTTTTTTACAGGTATTGAGATTCACCCACCCAACTATCTATCTATCTAATGATTTACCATTTATCCACCCACCCGCTCATTTATCTGTCTATGTAATGAATTACTATCTATACACCTACCCACCCAACAACCCACCCATTTGTCTACCTACCCATCTATCTATCTACAGATAATGTGCTCAGTGAAAAAATATGTAGGGCCCAAAGGATAACAACTCCCTGCTGGCTAAGCTGCACTATAACACAAGGAGTGAGGGATCACCCACATATTTTTTTAAAGGTATTGCGCTTCACCCACTCACCTATCTATCTAACGATTTACCATTTATCCACGCACCCACCCACCCATTTATCTGTCTATCTAATGATTCACTATCTATACACGTACCCACCCAACATCCCACCCATTTATCTACCTAACCATCTATCTATCCATATATCTATCTATCTATCTATCTATCTATCTACAGTTAATGCGCTCAGTGAAAAAATATGTGAGGCCCAAACGATAACAACTCCCTGCTGGCTGAGCTGCACTATAACACAAGGAGTGAGGGATCGCCCACATATTTTTTTACAGGTATTGAGCTTCACCCACCCAACTATCTATCTATCTAATGATTTACCATTTATCCACCCACCCGCCCATTTATCTGTCTTTCTAATGATTCACTATCTATCCGACCTATCCAACCACCCTCCCATTTATCTACCTACCTATCTATCTATCTACAGTTAGTGCGCTCAGTGAAAAAATATGTGGGTCCCAAAGGATAACAACTCCCTGCTGGCTGAGCTGCACTATAACACAAGGATTGAGGGATCACCCACATATTTTTTTACAGGTATTGAGATTCACCCACCCAACTATCTATCTATCTAATGATTTACCATTTATCCACCCACCCGCTCATTTATCTGTCTATGTAATGATTCACTATCTATACACCTACCCACCCAACAACCCACCCATTTGTCTACCTACCCATCTATCTATCAACAGATAATGTGCTCAGTGAAAAAATATGTGGGGCCCAAAGGATAACAACTCCCTGCTGGCTAAGCTGCACTATAACACAAGGAGTGAGGGATCACCCACATATTTTTTTAAAGGTATTGCGCTTCACCCACTCACCTATCTACCTAATGATTTACCATTTATCTACTTACCCACCCATTTATCTGTCTATCTAATGATTCACTATCTATCCGACCTATCCAACCACCCTCCCATTTATCTACCTACCTATCTATCTATCTATCTATCTATCTATCTGTCTATCCACATTTAGATCGCTCACTATCTAATGATTTATCATTTATCTAACCCATTTTTTCACCTAACCATCTATCTACAGTTAATGTGCTCAGTAAAAAAAAAAGGGTCCCAAAGGATAACAATTCCCTGCTGGCCGAGCTGTACTTTTACACAAGGAGTGAGGGATCACCCACATATCTTTTACAGATATTGCGCTTCAACCACCTAGCCATTTTCTATTTCATGTTTACCATCTACCTACCTACCCAATTAAGGATCCCACCCTCCCTGCTGGTCAAGCTGCAACATTACAAAGGGAAGAAGGTTGCTGACAGAAAAAAAGTGGGTTACTGACTTCCCTCCCACCCCCATGTCCGTTAAGCTGCCTTAGCGGACAGTGAAGGAAGGTATCAGTTTATATTTTACTCTTTCTATTTATCTCTACCTATCTCTATCTATTTAACTGTACACTAAGTAATCACAAAGTACAATAATAGAAGAGTTCATAGCTAGAAGTCCTATTTGTGAAGACCAAATGTATACCAAAAACATATTATCAGTAATTAATTTTCATTAATTACCTGACTTCGGTCTCCTGTTGCTGTGCTTAATCTTTGTTTTTTGACTTGAGGAGGATTCTGCAGTCCAGGTCACTTCGCAGTAGTCAGCTGTTATGACCTCATCATATGTTTTATGGAGAATTCTCACCTAAAAAATGGAATTAGGCATGATAATATGTTCTCAGTATACATTGACCCTAAAGCCCTGTACACACTGGGAGTCTAGGGGCACCATCTATATAGTCAACTATATCTGTGGTTCCACTATTCACACTGAAAGAAATCAGTTACCGATATCATTCAATGATGTCCCAGTGACCTGCTGAACATGCGGGTCATAGGCTATATGGCCAAAGATGACCTGTATGTTCAGGTGAAGGGGCAGGAGGGTGGTCGTTAAGGATGCGCGGGAGCACACATCATTAACTATATTGAGTATACATACTACAGATTTGTTTTAAAGAAAAGAGATCGCTCAAAAATGCCATTCTGAGCGATAACTTTTCTTTTTGATTAGCGTTTATGGGGCTTTAGAAAAATGAGAGGGATCCCTCACCTCTTTATCCATGCCTCTATTTTATGAACTATTCTAGCTATGATTTGTCAATTTAATTAATAATTTACCATCTATCTACCTATCCACCCAATCTATCTGTCTATCCAATGATTTACGATCCATGTGCCTACACATCCATCTATCTATCTATCTATCTACGGTTAGTGCGTTCAGTTAAAAAATATGTGGGTCCCAAAGGATAACAACTCCCTGCTGGCTGAGCTGCACTATAACACAAGGATTGAGGGATCACCCACATATTTTTTTACAGGTATTGCGCTTCACCCACTCACCTATCTATCTAACGATTTACCATTTATCCACGCACCCACCCACCCATTTATCTGTCTATCTAATGATTCACTATCTATACACGTACCCACCCAACATCCCACCCATTTATCTACCTAACCATCTATCTATCCATATATCTATCTATCTATCTATCTACAGTTAATGCGCTCAGTGAAAAAATATGTGAGGCCCAAACGATAACAACTCCCTGCTGGCTGAGCTGCACTATAACACAAGGAGTGAGGGATCGCCCACATATTTTTTTACAGGTATTGAGCTTCACCCACCCAACTATCTATCTATCTAATGATTTACCATTTATCCACCCACCCGCCCATTTATCTGTCTATCTAATGATTCACTATCTATCCGACCTATCCAACCACCCTCCCATTTATCTACCTACCTATCTATCTATCTATCTACCTACAGTTAGTGCGCTCAGTGAAAAAATATGTGGGTCCCAAAGGATAACAACTCCCTGCTGGCTGAGCTGCACTATAACACAAGGATTGAGGGATCACCCACATATTTTTTTACAGGTATTGAGATTCACCCACCCAACTATCTATCTATCTAATGATTTACCATTTATCCACCCACCCGCTCATTTATCTGTCTATGTAATGATTCACTATCTATACACCTACCCACCCAACAACCCACCCATTTGTCTACCTACCCATCTATCTATCTACAGATAATGTGCTCAGTGAAAAAATATGTAGGGCCCAAAGGATAACAACTCCCTGCTGGCTAAGCTGCACTATAACACAAGGAGTGAGGGATCACCCACATATTTTTTTAAAGGTATTGCGCTTCACCCACTCACCTATCTATCTAACGATTTACCATTTATCCACGCACCCACCCACCCATTTATCTGTCTATCTAATGATTCACTATCTATACACGTACCCACCCAACATCCCACCCATTTATCTACCTAACCATCTATCTATCCATATATCTATCTATCTATCTATCTATCTACAGTTAATGCGCTCAGTGAAAAAATATGTGAGGCCCAAACGATAACAACTCCCTGCTGGCTGAGCTGCACTATAACACAAGGAGTGAGGGATCGCCCACATATTTTTTTACAGGTATTGAGCTTCACCCACCCAACTATCTATCTATCTAATGATTTACCATTTATCCACCCACCCGCCCATTTATCTGTCTTTCTAATGATTCACTATCTATCCGACCTATCCAACCACCCTCCCATTTATCTACCTACCTATCTATCTATCTACAGTTAGTGCGCTCAGTGAAAAAATATGTGGGTCCCAAAGGATAACAACTCCCTGCTGGCTGAGCTGCACTATAACACAAGGATTGAGGGATCACCCACATATTTTTTTACAGGTATTGAGATTCACCCACCCAACTATCTATCTATCTAATGATTTACCATTTATCCACCAACCCGCTCATTTATCTGTCTATGTAATGATTCACTATCTATACACCTACCCACCCAACAACCCACCCATTTGTCTACCTACCCATCTATCTATCAACAGATAATGTGCTCAGTGAAAAAATATGTGGGGCCCAAAGGATAACAACTCCCTGCTGGCTAAGCTGCACTATAACACAAGGAGTGAGGGATCACCCACATATTTTTTTAAAGGTATTGCGCTTCACCCACTCACCTATCTACCTAATGATTTACCATTTATCTACTTACCCACCCATTTATCTGTCTATCTAATGATTCACTATCTATCCGACCTATCCAACCACCCTCCCATTTATCTACCTACCTATCTATCTATCTATCTATCTATCTATCTGTCTATCCACATTTAGATCGCTCACTATCTAATGATTTATCATTTATCTACCCACCCACCCACCCACCCATTTTTTCACCTAACCATCTATCTACAGTTAATGTGCTCAGTAAAAAAAAAAGGGTCCCAAAGGATAACAATTCCCTGCTGGCCGAGCTGTACTTTTACACAAGGAGTGAGGGATCACCCACATATCTTTTACAGATATTGCGCTTCAACCACCTAGCCATTTTCTATTTCATGTTTACCATCTACCTACCTACCCAATTAAGGATCCCACCCTCCCTGCTGGTCAAGCTGCAACATTACAAAGGGAAGAAGGTTGCTGACAGAAAAAAAGCGGGTTACTGACTTCCCTCCCACCCCCATGTCCGTTAAGCTGCCTTAGCGGACAGTGAAGGAAGGTATCAGTTTATATTTTACTCTTTCTATTTATCTCTACCTATCTCTATCTATTTAACTGTACACTAAGTAATCACAAAGTACAATAATAGAAGAGTTCATAGCTAGAAGTCCTATTTGTGAAGACCAAATGTATACCAAAAACATATTATCAGTAATTAATTTTCATTAATTACCTGACTTCGGTCTCCTGTTGCTGTGCTTAATCTTTGTTTTTTGACTTGAGGAGGATTCTGCAGTCCAGGTCACTTCGCAGTAGTCAGCTGTTATGACCTCATCATATGTTTTATGGAGAATTCTCACCTAAAAAATGGAAATAGGCATGATAATATGTTCTCAGTATACATTGACCCTAAAGCCCTGCACACACTGGGAGTCTAGGGGCACCATCTATATAGTCAACTATATCTGTGGTTCCACTATTCACACTGAAAGAAATCAGTTACCGATATCATTCAATGATGTCCCAGTGACCTGCTGAACATGCGGGTCATAGGCTATATGGCCAAAGATGACCTGTATGTTCAGGTGAAGGGGCAGGAGGGTGGTCGTTAAGGATGCGCGGGAGCACACATCATTAACTATATTGAGTATACATACTACAGATTTGTTTTAAAGAAAAGAGATCGCTCAAAAATGCCATTCTGAGCGATAACTTTTCTTTTTGATTAGCGTTTATGGGGCTTTAGAAAAATGAAAGGGATCACTCACCTCTTTATCCATGCCTCTATTTTATGAACTATTCTAGCTATGATTTGTCAATTTAATTAATAATTTACCATCTATCTACCTATCCACCCAATCTATCTGTCTATCCAATGATTTACGATCCATGTGCCTACACATCCATGTATCTATCTATCTATCTATCTACGGTTAGTGCGTTCAGTTAAAAAATATGTGGGTCCCAAAGGATAACAACTCCCTGCTGGCTGAGCTGCACTATAACACAAGGAGTGAGGGATCACCCACATATTTTTTTACAGGTATTGCGCTTCACCCACTCACCTATCTATCTAACGATTTACCATTTATCCACGCACCCACCCACCCATTTATCTGTCTATCTAATGATTCACTATCTATACACGTACCCACCCAACATCCCACCCATTTATCTACCTAACCATCTATCTATCTATCCATATATCTATCTATCTATCTATCTATCTATCTATCTATCTATCTATCTATCTATCTATCTATCTATCTACAGTTAATGCGCTCAGTGAAAAAATATGTGAGGCCCAAACGATAACAACTCCCTGCTGGCTGAGCTGCACTATAACACAAGGAGTGAGGGATCGCCCACATATTTTTTTACAGGTATTGAGCTTCACCCACCCAACTATCTATCTATCTAATGATTTACCATTTATCCACCCACCCGCCCATTTATCTGTCTATCTAATGATTCACTATCTATCCGACCTATCCAACCACCCTCCCATTTATCTACCTACCTATCTATCTATCTATCTATCTATCTACAGTTAGTGCGCTCAGTGAAAAAATATGTGGGTCCCAAAGGATAACAACTCCCTGCTGGCTGAGCTGCACTATAACACAAGGATTGAGGGATCACCCACATATTTTTTTGCAGTTATTGAGCTTCACCCACCCACCTATCTATCTATCTAATAATTTACCTTTTATCTACCCACCCACCAATTTATCTGTCTATCTAATGATTCACTATCTATCCGCCTACCCAACCACGCTCCCATTTATCTACCTACCTATCTATCTATCTACAGTTAGTGCGCTCAGTGAAAAAATATGTGGGGCCCAAAGGATAACAACTCCCTGCTGGCTGAGCTGCACTATAACACAAGGAGTGAGGGATCACCCACATATTTTTTTACAGGTATTGAGATTCACCCATCCAACTATCTATATAATGATTTACCATTTATCCACCCACCCGCCCATTTATCTGTCTATCTAATGATTCACTAGCTATACACCTACCCACCCAACATCCCACCCATTTATCTACCTAACCATCTATCTATCTATCCATATATCTATTTATCTATCTACAGTTAATGCGCTCAGTGAAAAAATATGAGGGGCCCAAAGGATAAAAATTGAGCTTCACCTACCCACCAAACTATCTAATGATTTATCATTTATCTACCCACCCACCCACCCATATATCTATCTGATTATTCACTATATATCCACCTAACCACCCACCCACCCATTTTTTTTACCTAACCATCTATCTATCTATCTACAGTTAATGTGCTCAGTAAAAAAAGGGGTCCCAAAGGATAACAATTCCCTGCTGGCTGAGCTGTACTTTTACACAAGGAGTGAGGGATCACCCACATATCTTTTACAGATATTGCGCTTCAACCACCTAGCCATTTTCTATTTCATGATTTACCATCTACCTACCTACCCAATTAAGGAGCCCACCCTCCCTGCTGGTCAAGCTGCAACATTACAAAGGGAAGAAAGTTGCTGACTGAAAAAAGTGGGTTACTGACTTCCCTCCCACCCCCATGTCCGTTAAGCTGCCTTAGCGGACAGTGGAGGAAGGTATCAGTTTATATTTTACTCTTTCTATTTATCTCTACCTATCTCTATCTATTTAACTGTACACTAAGTAATCACAAAGTACAATAATAGAAGAGTTCATAGCTACAGTAGGAGCAAGTTTCATCTTTGCTCCTTTGGCCATGGCTAGCCATGGCTAGCCATGGCTATTCTATTGTTCTCAGCTGCAATACGTATTGTATTGCAGCTGAGAACAATAGAATAGCCATGGCTAGCCATGGCTAGTCATGACCAAAGGAGCAAAGATAAAACTTGCTCCTACTGTAGAAGTCCTATTTGTGAAGACCAAATGTATACCAAAAACATATTATCAGTAATTAATTTTCATTAATTACCTGTCTTCGGTCTCCTGTTGCTGTGCTTAATCTTTGTTTTTTTACTTGAGGAGGATTCTGCAGTCCAGGTCACTTCGCAGTAGTCAGCTGTTATGACCTCATCATATGTTTTATGGAGAATTCTCACCTAAAAAATGGAAATAGGCATGATAATATGTTCTCAGTATACATTGACCCTAAAGCCCTGTACACACTGGGAGTCTAGGGGCACCATCTATATAGTCAACTATATCTGTGGTTCCACTATTCACAATGAAAGAAATCAGTTACTGATATCATTCAATGATGTCCCAGTGACCTGCTGAACATGCGGGTCATAGGCTATATGGCCAAAGATGACCTGTATGTTCAGGTGAAGGGGCAGGAGGGTGGTCGTTAAGGATGCGCGGGAGCACACATCATTAACTATATTGAGTATACATACTACAGATTTGTTTTAAAGAAAAGAGATCGCTCAAAAATGCCATTCTGAGCGATAACTTTTCTTTTTGATTAGCGTTTATGGGGCTTTAGAAAAATGAGAGGGATCCCTCACCTCTTTATCCATGCCTCTATTTTATGAACTATTCTAGCTATGATTTGTCAATTTAATTAATAATTTACCATCTATCTACCTATCCACCCAATCTATCTGTCTATCCAATGATTTACGATCCATGTGCCTACACATCCATCTATCTATCTATCTATCTATCTATCTATCTATCTATCTATCTACGGTTAGTGCGTTCAGTTAAAAAATATGTGGGTCCCAAAGGATAACAACTCCCTGCTGGCTGAGCTGCACTATAACACAAGGATTGAGGGATCACCCACATATTTTTTTACAGGTATTGCGCTTCACCCACTCACCTATCTATCTAACGATTTACCATTTATCCACGCACCCACCCACCCATTTATCTGTCTATCTAATGATTCACTATCTATACACGTACCCACCCAACATCCCACCCATTTATCTACCTAACCATCTATCTATCCATATATCTATCTATCTATCTACAGTTAATGCGCTCAGTTAAAAAATATGTGAGGCCCAAACGATAACAACTCCCTGCTGGCTGAGCTGCACTATAACACAAGGAGTGAGGGATCGCCCACATATTTTTTTACAGGTATTGAGCTTCACCCACCCAACTATCTATCTATCTAATGATTTACCATTTATCCACCCACCCTCCCATTTATCTGTCTATCTAATGATTCACTATCTATCCGACCTATCCAACCACCCTCCCATTTATCTACCTACCTATCTATCTATCTATCTATCTACAGTTAGTGCGCTCAGTGAAAAAATATGTGGGTCCCAAAGGATAACAACTCCCTGCTGGCTGAGCTGCACTATAACACAAGGATTGAGGGATCACCCACATATTTTTTTACAGGTATTGAGATTCACCCACCCAACTATCTATCTATCTAATGATTTACCATTTATCCACCCACCCGCTCATTTATCTGTCTATGTAATGATTCACTATCTAAACACCTACCCACCCAACAACCCACCCATTTGTCTACCTACCCATCTATCTATCTACAGATAATGTGCTCAGTGAAAAAATATGTAGGGCCGAAAGGATAACAACTCCCTGCTGGCTAAGCTGCACTATAACACAAGGAGTGAGGGATCACCCACATATTTTTTTAAAGGTATTGCGCTTCACCCACTCACCTATCTATCTAACGATTTACCATTTATCCACGCACCCACCCACCCATTTATCTGTCTATCTAATGATTCACTATCTATACACGTACCCACCCAACATCCCACCCATTTATCTACCTAACCATCTATCTATCCATATATCTATCTATCTATCTATCTATCTACAGTTAATGCGCTCAGTGAAAAAATATGTGAGGCCCAAACGATAACAACTCCCTGCTGGCTGAGCTGCACTATAACACAAGGAGTGAGGGATCGCCCACATATTTTTTTACAGGTATTGAGCTTCACCCACCTAACTATCTATCTATCTATCTATCTAATGATTTACCATTTATCCACCCACCCGCCCATTTATCTGTCTTTCTAATGATTCACTATCTATCCGACCTATCCAACCACCCTCCCATTTATCTACCTACCTATCTATCTATCTACAGTTAGTGCGCTCAGTGAAAAAATATGTGGGTCCCAAAGGATAACAACTCCCTGCTGGCTGAGCTGCACTATAACACAAGGATTGAGGGATCACCCACATATTTTTTTACAGGTATTGAGATTCACCCACCCAACTATCTATCTATCTAATGATTTACCATTTATCCACCCACCCGCTCATTTATCTGTCTATGTAATGATTCACTATCTATACACCTACCCACCCAACAACCCACCCATTTGTCTACCTACCCATCTATCTATCAACAGATAATGTGCTCAGTGAAAAAATATGTGGGGCCCAAAGGATAACAACTCCCTGCTGGCTAAGCTGCACTATAACACAAGGAGTGAGGGATCACCCACATATTTTTTTAAAGGTATTGCGCTTCACCCACTCACCTATCTACCTAATGATTTACCATTTATCTACTTACCCACCCATTTATCTGTCTATCTAATGATTCACTATCTATCCGACCTATCCAACCACCCTCCCATTTATCTACCTATCTATCTATCTATCTATCTATCTATGTATCTATCTATCTATCTATCTATCTGTCTATCCACATTTAGATCACTCACTATCTAATGATTTATCATTTATCTACCCACCCACCCATTTTTTCACCTAACCATCTATCTACAGTTAATGTGCTCAGTAAAAAAAAAGGGGTCCCAAAGGATAACAATTCCCTGCTGGCCGAGCTGTACTTTTACACAAGGAGTGAGGGATCACCCACATATCTTTTACAGATATTGCGCTTCAACCACCTAGCCATTTTCTATTTCATGTTTACCATCTACCTACCTACCCAATTAAGGATCCCACCCTCCCTGCTGGTCAAGCTGCAACATTACAAAGGGAAGAAGGTTGCTGACAGAAAAAAAGTGGGTTACTGACTTCCCTCCCACCCCCATGTCCGTTAAGCTGCCTTAGCGGACAGTGAAGGAAGGTATCAGTTTATATTTTACTCTTTCTATTTATCTCTACCTATCTCTATCTATTTAACTGTACACTAAGTAATCACAAAGTACAATAATAGAAGAGTTCATAGCTAGAAGTCCTATTTGTGAAGACCAAATGTATACCAAAAACATATTATCAGTAATTAATTTTCATTAATTACCTGACTTCGGTCTCCTGTTGCTGTGCTTAATCTTTGTTTTTTGACTTGAGGAGGATTCTGCAGTCCAGGTCACTTCGCAGTAGTCAGCTGTTATGACCTCATCATATGTTTTATGGAGAATTCTCACCTAAAAAATGGAAATAGGCATGATAATATGTTCTCAGTATACATTGACCCTAAAGCCCTGTACACACTGGGAGTCTAGGGGCACCATCTATATAGTCAACTATATCTGTGGTTCCACTATTCACACTGAAAGAAATCAGTTACCGATATCATTCAATGATGTCCCAGTGACCTGCTGAACATGCGGGTCATAGGCTATATGGCCAAAGATGACCTGTATGTTCAGGTGAAGGGGCAGGAGGGTGGTCGTTAAGGATGCGCGGGAGCACACATCATTAACTATATTGAGTATACATACTACAGATTTGTTTTAAAGAAAAGAGATCGCTCAAAAATGCCATTCTGAGCGATAACTTTTCTTTTTGATTAGCGTTTATGGGGCTTTAGAAAAATGAGAGGGATCCCTCACCTCTTTATCCATGCCTCTATTTTATGAACTATTCTAGCTATGATTTGTCAATTTAATTAATAATTTACCATCTATCTACCTATCCACCCAATCTATCTGTCTATCCAATGATTTACGATCCATGTGCCTACACATCCATGTATCTATCTATCTATCTATCTATCTACGGTTAGTGCGTTCAGTTAAAAAATATGTTGGTCCCAAAGGATAACAACTCCCTGCTGGCTGAGCTGCACTATAACACAAGGAGTGAGGGATCACCCACATATTTTTTTACAGGTATTGCGCTTCACCCACTCACCTATCTATCTAACGATTTACCATTTATCCACGCACCCACCCACCCATTTATCTGTCTATCTAATGATTCACTATCTATACACGTGCCCACCCAACATCCCACCCATTTATCTACCTAACCATCTATCTATCTATCCATATATCTATCTATCTATCTATCTATCTATCTATCTATCTATCTACAGTTAATGCGCTCAGTGAAAAAATATGTGAGGCCCAAACGATAACAACTCCCTGCTGGCTGAGCTGCACTATAACACAAGGAGTGAGGGATCGCCCACATATTTTTTTACAGGTATTGAGCTTCACCCACCCAACTATCTATCTATCTAATGGGGGGGGGGATCTTAGAATGCACACCCGATTTACATGAGGTGCTATCATGCTGGGACTTGTAGTTCTGCAAAGAAAGACATGTGGTGCAGATGCACACTCCATATTATTAATCAAAAATCAATCAATAATAGAGGTTCTTGGTATATTCATTGGCCAAGAAATATTTGCCCACCAACCAGCTTCACGGTAACCTCATTTCTGGTGGGTCCCTAATACTAAGAATCTGGGGCGCGGAACCCCAAAAAGGCCAGCATAAGCCAGTCACCCCAGGGCAGCACACAAGTGAAAAACTAAGCTAGAAATGTGTGTTAATAAGAAAGAAGCAGGAGCTAGAGGTTAAAAAGTGCAGTGCTAGGAAGTATAATATTAGTGAAAATAAATAGTGCTAAATAAATGTTAGGGTGTGCCACCCTGAAAGCAACTCGGTTACACCAACCCAAGGGGAGCCGCGCCCCAAATCCATCTCCAAGACTAGCAAATAGTGTAAATTTTTAGGTCTTACCTTCATTGTGCCCTCAGTTTGCAGTCTGTGGCTACCAGGGACCAAACTGGTGAACTAATGTTCAGATCAGGTGGGCGGGGTGCTACTCTAAGTTGAAGGAGTCCCAACCTTCAGGTGTACAGGTGTACACAATGTTAGCTTATGGGGGGGGGGATCTTAGAATGCACACCCGATTTACATGAGGTGCTATCATGCTGGGACTTGTAGTTCTGCAAAGAAAGACATGTGGTGCAGATGCACACTCCATATTATTAATCAAAAATCAATCAATAATAGAGGTTCTTGGTATATTCATTGGCCAAGAAATATTTGCCCACCAACCAGCTTCACGGTAACCTCATTTCTGGTGGGTCCCTAATACTAAGAATCTGGGGCGCGGAACCCCAAAAAGGCCAGCATAAGCCAGTCACCCCAGGGCAGCACACAAGTGAAAAACTAAGCTAGAAATGTGTGTTAATAAGAAAGAAGCAGGAGCTAGAGGTTAAAAAGTGCAGTGCTAGGAAGTATAATATTAGTGAAAATAAATAGTGCTAAATAAATGTTAGGGTGTGCCACCCTGAAAGCAACTCGGTTACACCAACCCAAGGGGAGCCGCGCCCCAAATCCATCTCCAAGACTAGCAAATAGTGTAAATTTTTAGGTCTTACCTTCATTGTGCCCTCAGTTTGCAGTCTGTGGCTACCAGGGACCAAACTGGTGAACTAATGTTCAGATCAGGTGGGCGGGGTGCTACTCTAAGTTGAAGGAGTCCCAACCTTCAGGTGTACAGGTGTACACAATGTTAGCTTATGGGGGGGGGGATCTTAGAATGCACACCCGATTTACATGAGGTGCTATCATGCTGGGACTTGTAGTTCTGCAAAGAAAGACATGTGGTGCAGATGCACACTCCATATTATTAATCAAAAATCAATCAATAATAGAGGTTCTTGGTATATTCATTGGCCAAGAAATATTTGCCCACCAACCAGCTTCACGGTAACCTCATTTCTGGTGGGTCCCTAATACTAAGAATCTGGGGCGCGGAACCCCAAAAAGGCCAGCATAAGCCAGTCACCCCAGGGCAGCACACAAGTGAAAAACTAAGCTAGAAATGTGTGTTAATAAGAAAGAAGCAGGAGCTAGAGGTTAAAAAGTGCAGTGCTAGGAAGTATAATATTAGTGAAAATAAATAGTGCTAAATAAATGTTAGGGTGTGCCACCCTGAAAGCAACTCGGTTACACCAACCCAAGGGGAGCCGCGCCCCAAATCCATCTCCAAGACTAGCAAATAGTGTAAATTTTTAGGTCTTACCTTCATTGTGCCCTCAGTTTGCAGTCTGTGGCTACCAGGGACCAAACTGGTGAACTAATGTTCAGATCAGGTGGGCGGGGTGCTACTCTAAGTTGAAGGAGTCCCAACCTTCAGGTGTACAGGTGTACACAATGTTAGCTTATGGGGGGGGGGATCTTAGAATGCACACCCGATTTACATGAGGTGCTATCATGCTGGGACTTGTAGTTCTGCAAAGAAAGACATGTGGTGCAGATGCACACTCCATATTATTAATCAAAAATCAATCAATAATAGAGGTTCTTGGTATATTCATTGGCCAAGAAATATTTGCCCACCAACCAGCTTCACGGTAACCTCATTTCTGGTGGGTCCCTAATACTAAGAATCTGGGGCGCGGAACCCCAAAAAGGCCAGCATAAGCCAGTCACCCCAGGGCAGCACACAAGTGAAAAACTAAGCTAGAAATGTGTGTTAATAAGAAAGAAGCAGGAGCTAGAGGTTAAAAAGTGCAGTGCTAGGAAGTATAATATTAGTGAAAATAAATAGTGCTAAATAAATGTTAGGGTGTGCCACCCTGAAAGCAACTCGGTTACACCAACCCAAGGGGAGCCGCGCCCCAAATCCATCTCCAAGACTAGCAAATAGTGTAAATTTTTAGGTCTTACCTTCATTGTGCCCTCAGTTTGCAGTCTGTGGCTACCAGGGACCAAACTGGTGAACTAATGTTCAGATCAGGTGGGCGGGGTGCTACTCTAAGTTGAAGGAGTCCCAACCTTCAGGTGTACAGGTGTACACAATGTTAGCTTATGGGGGGGGGGATCTTAGAATGCACACCCGATTTACATGAGGTGCTATCATGCTGGGACTTGTAGTTCTGCAAAGAAAGACATGTGGTGCAGATGCACACTCCATATTATTAATCAAAAATCAATCAATAATAGAGGTTCTTGGTATATTCATTGGCCAAGAAATATTTGCCCACCAACCAGCTTCACGGTAACCTCATTTCTGGTGGGTCCCTAATACTAAGAATCTGGGGCGCGGAACCCCAAAAAGGCCAGCATAAGCCAGTCACCCCAGGGCAGCACACAAGTGAAAAACTAAGCTAGAAATGTGTGTTAATAAGAAAGAAGCAGGAGCTAGAGGTTAAAAAGTGCAGTGCTAGGAAGTATAATATTAGTGAAAATAAATAGTGCTAAATAAATGTTAGGGTGTGCCACCCTGAAAGCAACTCGGTTACACCAACCCAAGGGGAGCCGCGCCCCAAATCCATCTCCAAGACTAGCAAATAGTGTAAATTTTTAGGTCTTACCTTCATTGTGCCCTCAGTTTGCAGTCTGTGGCTACCAGGGACCAAACTGGTGAACTAATGTTCAGATCAGGTGGGCGGGGTGCTACTCTAAGTTGAAGGAGTCCCAACCTTCAGGTGTACAGGTGTACACAATGTTAGCTTATGGGGGGGGGGATCTTAGAATGCACACCCGATTTACATGAGGTGCTATCATGCTGGGACTTGTAGTTCTGCAAAGAAAGACATGTGGTGCAGATGCACACTCCATATTATTAATCAAAAATCAATCAATAATAGAGGTTCTTGGTATATTCATTGGCCAAGAAATATTTGCCCACCAACCAGCTTCACGGTAACCTCATTTCTGGTGGGTCCCTAATACTAAGAATCTGGGGCGCGGAACCCCAAAAAGGCCAGCATAAGCCAGTCACCCCAGGGCAGCACACAAGTGAAAAACTAAGCTAGAAATGTGTGTTAATAAGAAAGAAGCAGGAGCTAGAGGTTAAAAAGTGCAGTGCTAGGAAGTATAATATTAGTGAAAATAAATAGTGCTAAATAAATGTTAGGGTGTGCCACCCTGAAAGCAACTCGGTTACACCAACCCAAGGGGAGCCGCGCCCCAAATCCATCTCCAAGACTAGCAAATAGTGTAAATTTTTAGGTCTTACCTTCATTGTGCCCTCAGTTTGCAGTCTGTGGCTACCAGGGACCAAACTGGTGAACTAATGTTCAGATCAGGTGGGCGGGGTGCTACTCTAAGTTGAAGGAGTCCCAACCTTCAGGTGTACAGGTGTACACAATGTTAGCTTATGGGGGGGGGGATCTTAGAATGCACACCCGATTTACATGAGGTGCTATCATGCTGGGACTTGTAGTTCTGCAAAGAAAGACATGTGGTGCAGATGCACACTCCATATTATTAATCAAAAATCAATCAATAATAGAGGTTCTTGGTATATTCATTGGCCAAGAAATATTTGCCCACCAACCAGCTTCACGGTAACCTCATTTCTGGTGGGTCCCTAATACTAAGAATCTGGGGCGCGGAACCCCAAAAAGGCCAGCATAAGCCAGTCACCCCAGGGCAGCACACAAGTGAAAAACTAAGCTAGAAATGTGTGTTAATAAGAAAGAAGCAGGAGCTAGAGGTTAAAAAGTGCAGTGCTAGGAAGTATAATATTAGTGAAAATAAATAGTGCTAAATAAATGTTAGGGTGTGCCACCCTGAAAGCAACTCGGTTACACCAACCCAAGGGGAGCCGCGCCCCAAATCCATCTCCAAGACTAGCAAATAGTGTAAATTTTTAGGTCTTACCTTCATTGTGCCCTCAGTTTGCAGTCTGTGGCTACCAGGGACCAAACTGGTGAACTAATGTTCAGATCAGGTGGGCGGGGTGCTACTCTAAGTTGAAGGAGTCCCAACCTTCAGGTGTACAGGTGTACACAATGTTAGCTTATGGGGGGGGGGATCTTAGAATGCACACCCGATTTACATGAGGTGCTATCATGCTGGGACTTGTAGTTCTGCAAAGAAAGACATGTGGTGCAGATGCACACTCCATATTATTAATCAAAAATCAATCAATAATAGAGGTTCTTGGTATATTCATTGGCCAAGAAATATTTGCCCACCAACCAGCTTCACGGTAACCTCATTTCTGGTGGGTCCCTAATACTAAGAATCTGGGGCGCGGAACCCCAAAAAGGCCAGCATAAGCCAGTCACCCCAGGGCAGCACACAAGTGAAAAACTAAGCTAGAAATGTGTGTTAATAAGAAAGAAGCAGGAGCTAGAGGTTAAAAAGTGCAGTGCTAGGAAGTATAATATTAGTGAAAATAAATAGTGCTAAATAAATGTTAGGGTGTGCCACCCTGAAAGCAACTCGGTTACACCAACCCAAGGGGAGCCGCGCCCCAAATCCATCTCCAAGACTAGCAAATAGTGTAAATTTTTAGGTCTTACCTTCATTGTGCCCTCAGTTTGCAGTCTGTGGCTACCAGGGACCAAACTGGTGAACTAATGTTCAGATCAGGTGGGCGGGGTGCTACTCTAAGTTGAAGGAGTCCCAACCTTCAGGTGTACAGGTGTACACAATGTTAGCTTATGGGGGGGGGGATCTTAGAATGCACACCCGATTTACATGAGGTGCTATCATGCTGGGACTTGTAGTTCTGCAAAGAAAGACATGTGGTGCAGATGCACACTCCATATTATTAATCAAAAATCAATCAATAATAGAGGTTCTTGGTATATTCATTGGCCAAGAAATATTTGCCCACCAACCAGCTTCACGGTAACCTCATTTCTGGTGGGTCCCTAATACTAAGAATCTGGGGCGCGGAACCCCAAAAAGGCCAGCATAAGCCAGTCACCCCAGGGCAGCACACAAGTGAAAAACTAAGCTAGAAATGTGTGTTAATAAGAAAGAAGCAGGAGCTAGAGGTTAAAAAGTGCAGTGCTAGGAAGTATAATATTAGTGAAAATAAATAGTGCTAAATAAATGTTAGGGTGTGCCACCCTGAAAGCAACTCGGTTACACCAACCCAAGGGGAGCCGCGCCCCAAATCCATCTCCAAGACTAGCAAATAGTGTAAATTTTTAGGTCTTACCTTCATTGTGCCCTCAGTTTGCAGTCTGTGGCTACCAGGGACCAAACTGGTGAACTAATGTTCAGATCAGGTGGGCGGGGTGCTACTCTAAGTTGAAGGAGTCCCAACCTTCAGGTGTACAGGTGTACACAATGTTAGCTTATGGGGGGGGGGATCTTAGAATGCACACCCGATTTACATGAGGTGCTATCATGCTGGGACTTGTAGTTCTGCAAAGAAAGACATGTGGTGCAGATGCACACTCCATATTATTAATCAAAAATCAATCAATAATAGAGGTTCTTGGTATATTCATTGGCCAAGAAATATTTGCCCACCAACCAGCTTCACGGTAACCTCATTTCTGGTGGGTCCCTAATACTAAGAATCTGGGGCGCGGAACCCCAAAAAGGCCAGCATAAGCCAGTCACCCCAGGGCAGCACACAAGTGAAAAACTAAGCTAGAAATGTGTGTTAATAAGAAAGAAGCAGGAGCTAGAGGTTAAAAAGTGCAGTGCTAGGAAGTATAATATTAGTGAAAATAAATAGTGCTAAATAAATGTTAGGGTGTGCCACCCTGAAAGCAACTCGGTTACACCAACCCAAGGGGAGCCGCGCCCCAAATCCATCTCCAAGACTAGCAAATAGTGTAAATTTTTAGGTCTTACCTTCATTGTGCCCTCAGTTTGCAGTCTGTGGCTACCAGGGACCAAACTGGTGAACTAATGTTCAGATCAGGTGGGCGGGGTGCTACTCTAAGTTGAAGGAGTCCCAACCTTCAGGTGTACAGGTGTACACAATGTTAGCTTATGGGGGGGGGGATCTTAGAATGCACACCCGATTTACATGAGGTGCTATCATGCTGGGACTTGTAGTTCTGCAAAGAAAGACATGTGGTGCAGATGCACACTCCATATTATTAATCAAAAATCAATTTTTTACAGGTATTGAGCTTCACCCACCTAACTATCTATCTATCTATCTATCTAATGATTTACCATTTATCCACCCACCCGCCCATTTATCTGTCTATCTAATGATTCACTATCTATCCGACCTATCCAACCACCCTCCCATTTATCTACCTACCTATCTATCTATCTATCTACAGTTAGTGCGCTCAGTGAAAAAATATGTGGGTCCCAAAGGATAACAACTCCCTGCTGGCTGAGCTGCACTATAACACAAGGATTGAGGGATCACCCACATATTTTTTTACAGGTATTGAGATTCACCCACCCAACTATCTATCTATCTATCTATCTAATGATTTACCATTTATCCACCCACCCGCTCATTTATCTGTCTATGTAATGATTCACTATCTATACACCAACCCACCCAACAACCCACCCATTTGTCTACCTACCCATCTATCTATCTACAGATAATGTGCTCAGTGAAAAAATATGTGGGGCCCAAAGGATAACAACTCCCTGCTGGCTAAGCTGCACTATAACACAAGGAGTGAGGGATCACCCACATATTTTTTTAAAGGTATTGCTCTTCACCCACTCACCTATCTATCTAATGATTTACCATTTATCTACTCACCCGCCCATTTGTCTGTCTATCTAATGATTCACTATCTATCCGACCTACCCACCCACCCAACATCCCACCCATTCATCTACCTAACATCTATCTATCTATCCATATATCTATTTATCTGTCTACAGTTAATGCGCTCAGTGAAAAATATGTGAGGCCCAAAGGATAACAACTCCCTGCTGGCTGAGCTGCACTATAACACACGGAGTGAGGAATCACCCACATATTTTTTTACAGGTATTGAGCTTCACCCACCAAACTATCTATCTATCTATCTTTCTATCTATCTATCTAATGATTTACCATTTATCCACCCACCCGCCCATTTATCTGTCTATCTAATGATTCACTATCTATCCGACCTATCCAACCACCCTCCCTTTTATCTACCTACCTACCTATCTATCTGTCTATCCACATTTAGATCGCTCAGTGAAAAAATATGTGGGGCCCAAAGGATAACAACTCCCTGCTGGCTGAGCTGCACTATAACACAAGGAGTGAGGGATCACCCACATATTTTTTTACAGGTATTGCGCTTCACCCACTCACCTATCTATCTAACGATTTACCATTTAACCACCCACCCATTTATCTGTCTATCTAATGATTCACTATCTATCCGACCTACCCACCCACCCAACATCCCACCCATTTATCTACCTAACATCTATCTATCTATCCATATATCTGTTTATCTGTCTACAGTTAATGCGCTCAGTGAAAAATATGTGAGGCCCAAAGGATAACAACTCCCTGCTGGCTGAGCTGCACTATAACACACGGAGTGAGGGATCACCCACATATTTTTTACAGTTATTGAAATCCACCCAACCAACTATCAATCAATCAATCTAATGATTTAACATTTATCTGTCTATCTAATGATTTACTATCGATACACCTACCCACCCAACAACCCACCCATTTGTCTACCTACCCATCTATATATCTGCAGATAATGTGCTCAGTGAAAAAATATGTGGGGCCCAAAGGATAACATCTCCCTGCTGGCTGATCTGCACTATAACACAAGGAGTGAGGGATCACCCACATATTTTTTTTACAGTTATTGAAAACCACCCACCCAACTATCAATCAATCAATCTAATGATTTAACATTTATCCACCCAACCGCCCATTTATCTGTCTATCTAATGATTCACTATCTATACACCTACCCACCCAACAACCTACCCATTTGTCTACCTACCCATCTATCTATCTATCTATCAAAAGATAATGTGCTCAGTGAAAAAATATGTGGGGCCCAAAGGATAACAACTACCTGCTGGCTAAGCTGCACTATAACACAAGGAGTGAGGGATCACCCACATTTTTTTTACAGTTATTGAAAACCACCCACCCAACTATCAATCAATCTAATGATTTAACATTTATCCACCCAACCGCCCATTTATCTGTCTATCTAATGATTCACTATCTATGCACCTATCCACCAAACAACCCACCCATTTGTCTACCTACCCATCTATCTATCAACAGATAATGTGCTCAGTGAAAAAATATGTGGGGCCCAAAGGATAACAACTCCCTGCTGGCTGAGCTGCACTATAACACAAGGATTGAGGGATCACCCACATATTTTTTTACAGGTATTGCGCTTCACCCACTCACCTATCTATCTAACGATTTACCATTTATCCACGCACCCACCCACCCATTTATCTGTCTATCTAATGATTCACTATCTATACACGTACCCACCCAACATCCCACCCATTTATCTACCTAACCATCTATCTATCCATATATCTATCTATCTATCTATCTATCTACAGTTAATGCGCTCAGTGAAAAAATATGTGAGGCCCAAACGATAACAACTCCCTGCTGGCTGAGCTGCACTATAACACAAGGAGTGAGGGATCGCCCACATATTTTTTTACAGGTATTGAGCTTCACCCACCCAACTATCTATCTATCTAATGATTTACCATTTATCCACCCACCCGCCCATTTATCTGTCTATCTAATGATTCACTATCTATCCGACCTATCCAACCACCCTCCCATTTATCTACCTACCTATCTATCTATCTATCTATCTATCTATCTACAGTTAGTGCGCTCAGTGAAAAAATATGTGGGTCCCAAAGGATAACAACTCCCTGCTGGCTGAGCTGCACTATAACACAAGGATTGAGGGATCACCCACATATTTTTTTACAGGTTTTGAGATTCACCCACCCAACTATCTATCTATCTAATGATTTACCATTTATCCACCCACCCGCTCATTTATCTGTCTATGTAATGATTCACTATCTATACACCTACCCACCCAACAACCCACCCATTTGTGTACCTACCCATCTATCTATCTACAGATAATGTGCTCAGTGAAAAAATATGTGGGGCCCAAAGGATAACAACTCCCTGCTGGCTAAGCTGCACTATAACACAAGGAGTGAGGGATCACCCACATATTTTTTTAAAGGTATTGCGCTTCACCCACTCACCTATCTATCTAGCGACTTACCATTTATCCACGCACCCACCCACCCATTTATCTGTCTATCTAATGATTCACTATCTATACATGTACCCACCCAACATCCCACCCATTTATCTACCTAACCATCTATCTATCCATATATCTATCTATCTATCTATCTATCTACAGTTAATGCGCTCAGTGAAAAAATATGTGAGGCCCAAACGATAACAACTCCCTGCTGGCTGAGCTGCACTATAACACAAGGAGTGAGGGATCGCCCACATATTTTTTTACAGGTATTGAGCTTCACCCACCCACCCAACTATCTATCTATCTAATGATTTACCATTTATCCACCCACCCGCCCATTTAGCTGTCTTTCTAATGATTCACCATCTATTCGACCTATCCAACCACCCTCCCATTTATCTACCTACCTATCTATCTATCTATCTACAGTTAGTGCGCTCAGTGAAAAAATATGTGGGTCCCAAAGGATAACAACTCCCTGCTGGCTGAGCTGCACTATAACACAAGGATTGAGGGATCACCCACATATTTTTTTACAGGTATTGAGATTCACCCACCCAACTATCTATCTATCTATCTATCTATCTAATGATTTACCATTTATCCACCCACCCGCTCATTTATCTGTCTATGTAATGATTCACTATCTATACACCTACCCACCCAACAACCCACCCATTTGTCTACCTACCCATCTATCTATCAACAGATAATGTGCTCAGTGAAAAAATATGTGGGGCCCAAAGGATAACAACTCCCTGCTGGCTAAGCTGCACTATAACACAAGGAGTGAGGGATCACCCACATATTTTTTTAAAGGTATTGCGCTTCACCCACTCACCTATCTACCTAATGATTTACCATTTATCTACTTACCCACCCATTTATCTGTCTATCTAATGATTCACTATCTATCCGACCTATCCAACCACCCTCCCATTTATCTACCTACCTATCTATCTATCTATCTATCTATCGATCTATCTATCTATCTATCTGTCTATCCACATTTAGATCGCTCACTATCTAATGATTTATCATTTATCTATCCACCCACCCACCCACCCATTTTTTTACCTAACCATCTATCTACAGTTAATGTGCTCAGTAAAAAAAAAGGGGTCCCAAAGGATAACAATTCCCTGCTGGCCGAGCTGTACTTTTACACAAGGAGTGAGGGATCACCCACATATCTTTTACAGATATTGCGCTTCAACCACCTAGCCATTTTCTATTTCATGTTTACCATCTACCTACCTACCCAATTAAGGATCCCACCCTCCCTGCTGGTCAAGCTGCAACATTACAAAGGGAAGAAAGTTGCTGACAGAAAAAAAGTGGGTTACTGACTTCCCTCCCACCCCCATGTCCGTTAAGCTGCCTTAGCGGACAGTGAAGGAAGGTATCAGTTTATATTTTACTCTTTCTATTTATCTCTACCTATCTCTATCTATTTAACTGTACACTAAGTAATCACAAAGTACAATAATAGAAGAGTTCATAGCTAGAAGTCCTATTTGTGAAGACCAAATGTATACCAAAAACATATTATCAGTAATTAATTTTCATTAATTACCTGACTTCGGTCTCCTGTTGCTGTGCTTAATCTTTGTTTTTTGACTTGAGGAGGATTCTGCAGTCCAGGTCACTTCGCAGTAGTCAGCTGTTATGACCTCATCATATGTTTTATGGAGAATTCTCACCTAAAAAATGGAAATAGGCATGATAATATGTTCTCAGTATACATTGACCCTAAAGCCCTGTACACACTGGGAGTCTAGGGGCACCATCTATATAGTCAACTATATCTGTGGTTCCACTATTCACACTGAAAGAAATCAGTTACCGATATCATTCAATGATGTCCCAGTGACCTGCTGAACATGCGGGTCATAGGCTATATGGCCAAAGATGACCTGTATGTTCAGGTGAAGGGGCAGGAGGGTGGTCGTTAAGGATGCGCGGGAGCACACATCATTAACTATATTGAGTATACATACTACAGATTTGTTTTAAAGAAAAGAGATCGCTCAAAAATGCCATTCTGAGCGATAACTTTTCTTTTTGATTAGCGTTTATGGGGCTTTAGAAAAATGAGAGGGATCCCTCACCTCTTTATCCATGCCTCTATTTTATGAACTATTCTAGCTATGATTTGTCAATTTAATTAATAATTTACCATCTATCTACCTATCCACCCAATCTATCTGTCTATCCAATGATTTACGATCCATGTGCCTACACATCCATCTATCTATCTATCTATCTATCTATCTACGGTTAGTGCGTTCAGTTAAAAAATATGTGGGTCCCAAAGGATAACAACTCCCTGCTGGCTGAGCTGCACTATAACACAAGGAGTGAGGGATCACCCACATATTTTTTTACAGGTATTGCGCTTCACCCACTCACCTATCTATCTAACGATTTACCATTTATACACGCACCCACCCACCCACCCATTTATCTGTCTATCTAATGATTCACTATCTATACACGTACCCACCCAACATCCCACCCATTTATCTACCTAACCATCTATCTATCCATATATCTATCTATCTATCTATCTATCTACAGTTAATGCGCTCAGTGAAAAAATATGTGAGGCCCAAACGATAACAACTCCCTGCTGGCTGAGCTGCACTATAACACAAGGAGTGAGGGATCGCCCACATATTTTTTTACAGGTATTGAGCTTCACCCACCCAACTATCTATCTATCTAATGATTTACCATTTATCCACCCACCCGCCCATTTATCTGTCTATCTAATGATTCACTATCTATCCGACCTATCCAACCACCCTCCCATTTATCTACCTACCTATCTATCTATCTATCTACAGTTAGTGCGCTCAGTGAAAAAATATGTGGGTCCCAAAGGATAACAACTCCCTGCTGGCTGAGCTGCACTATAACACAAGGATTGAGGGATCACCCACATATTTTTTTGCAGTTATTGAGCTTCACCCACCCACCTATCTATCTATCTAATAATTTACCTTTTATCTACCCACCCACCAATTTGTCTGTCTATCTAATGATTCACTATCTATCCGCCTACCCAACCACGCTCCCATTTATCTACCTACCTATCTATCTATCTATCTACAGTTAGTGCGCTCAGTGAAAAAATATGTGGGGCCCAAAGGATAACAACTCCCTGCTGGCTGAGCTGCACTATAACACAAGGAGTGAGGGATCACCCACATATTTTTTTACAGGTATTGAGATTCACCCATCCAACTATCTATATAATGATTTACCATTTATCCACCCACCCGCCCATTTATCTGTCTATCTAATGATTCACTAGCTATACACCTACCCACCCAACATCCCACCCATTTATCTACCTAACCATCTATCTATCTATCTATCTATCTATCTATCTATCTATCTATCTATCCATATATCTATTTATCTATCTACAGTTAATGCGCTCAGTGAAAAAATATGAGGGGCCCAAAGGATAACAACTCCCTGCTGGCTGAGCTGCACTATAACACAAGAAGTGAGGGATCACCCACATATTTTTTTACAGGTATTGAGCTTCACCCACCCACCTATCTATCTAATAATTTACCTTTCATCTACCCACCCACCAATTTATCTGTCTATCTAATGATTCACTATCTATCCGCCTACCCAACCACGCTCCCATTTATCTACCTACCTATTTATCTATCTACAGTTAGTGCGCTCAGTGAAAAAATATGTGGGGCCCAAAGGATAAAAATTCCCTGCTGGCTGAGCTTCACTATAACACAAGGAGTGAGGGATCACCCACATATTTTTTTTTACAGGTATTGAGCTTCACCTACCCACCAAACTATCTAATGATTTATCATTTATCTACCCACCCACCCATATATCTATCTAATTATTCACTATATATCCACCTAACCACCCACCCACCCATTTTTTTTACCTAACCATCTATCTATCTATCTACAGTTAATGTGCTCAGTAAAAAAAGGGGTCCCAAAGGATAACAATTCCCTGCTGGCTGAGCTGTACTTTTACACAAGGAGTGAGGGATCACCCACATATCTTTTACAGGTATTGCGCTTCAACCACCTAGCCATTTTCTATTTCATGATTTACCATCTACCTACCTACCCAATTAAGGATCCCACCATCCCTGCTGGTCAAGCTGCAACATTACAAAGGGAAGAAAGTTGCTGACTGAAAAAAGTGGGTTACTGACTTCCCTCCCACCCCCATGTCCGTTAAGCTGCCTTAGCGGACAGTGGAGGAAGGTATCAGTTTATATTTTACTCTTTCTATTTATCTCTACCTATCTCTATCTATTTAACTGTACACTAAGTAATCACAAAGTACAATAATAGAAGAGTTCATAGCTACAGTAGGAGCAAGTTTCATCTTTGCTCCTTTGGCCATGGCTAGCCATGGCTATTCTATTGTTCTCAGCTGCAATACGTATTGTATTGCAGCTGAGAACAATAGAATAGCCATGGCTAGCCATGGCTAGTCATGACCAAAGGAGCAAAGATAAAACTTGCTCCTACTGTAGAAGTCCTATTTGTGAAGACCAAATGTATACCAAAAACATATTATCAGTAATTAATTTTCATTAATTACCTGACTTCGGTCTCCTGTTGCTGTGCTTAATCTTTGTTTTTTGACTTGAGGAGGATTCTGCAGTCCAGGTCACTTCGCAGTAGTCAGCTGTTATGACCTCATCATATGTTTTATGGAGAATTCTCACCTAAAAAATGGAAATAGGCATGATAATATGTTCTCAGTATACATTGACCCTAAAGCCCTGTACACACTGGGAGTCTAGGGGCACCATCTATATAGTCAACTATATCTGTGGTTCCACTATTCACACTGAAAGAAATCAGTTACTGATATCATTCAATGATGTCCCAGTGACCTGCTGAACATGCGGGTCATAGGCTATATGGCCAAAGATGACCTGTATGTTCAGGTGAAGGGGCAGGAGGGTGGTCGTTAAGGATGCGCGGGAGCACACATCATTAACTATATTGAGTATACATACTACAGATTTGTTTTAAAGAAAAGAGATCGCTCAAAAATGCCATTCTGAGCGATAACTTTTCTTTTTGATTAGCGTTTATGGGGCTTTAGAAAAATGAGAGGGATCCCTCACCTCTTTCTCCATGCCTCTATTTTATGAACTATTCTAGCTATGATTTGTCAATTTAATTAATAATTTACCATCTATCTACCTATCCACCCAATCTATCTGTCTATCCAATGATTTACGATCCATGTGCCTACACATCCATCTATCTATCTATCTATCTACGGTTAGTGCGTTCAGTTAAAAAATATGTGGGTCCCAAAGGATAACAACTCCCTGCTGGCTGAGCTGCACTATAACACAAGGATTGAGGGATCACCCACATATTTTTTTACAGGTATTGCGCTTCACCCACTCACCTATCTATCTAACGATTTACCATTTATCCACGCACCCACCCACCCACCCATTTATCTGTCTATCTAATGATTCACTATCTATACACGTACCCACCCAACATCCCACCCATTTATCTACCTAACCATCTATCTATCTATCCATATATCTATCTATCTATCTATCTATCTACAGTTAATGCGCTCAGTGAAAAAATATGTGAGGCCCAAACGATAACAACTCCCTGCTGGCTGAGCTGCACTATAACACAAGGAGTGAGGGATCGCCCACATATTTTTTTACAGGTATTGAGCTTCACCCACCCAACTATCTATCTATCTAATGATTTACCATTTATCCACCCACCCGCCCATTTATCTGTCTATCTAATGATTCACTATCTATCCGACCTATCCAACCACCCTCCCATTTATCTACCTACCTATCTATCTATCTATCTACAGTTAGTGCGCTCAGTGAAAAAATATGTGGGTCCCAAAGGATAACAACTCCCTGCTGGCTGAGCTGCACTATAACACAAGGATTGAGGGATCACCCACATATTTTTTTACAGGTATTGAGATTCACCCACCCAACTATCTATCTATCTAATGATTTACCATTTATCCACCCACCCGCCCATTTATCTGTCTATCTAATGATTCACTATCTATCCGACCTATCCAACCACCCTCCCATTTATCTACCTACCTATCTATCTATCTTTCTATCTATCTATCTATCTATCTATCTACAGTTAGTGCGCTCAGTGAAAAAATATGTGGGTCCCAAAGGATAACAACTCCCTGCTGGCTGAGCTGCACTATAACACAAGGATTGAGGGATCACCCACATATTTTTTTACAGGTATTGAGATTCACCCACCTAACTATCTATCTATCTAATGATTTACCATTTATCCACCCACCCGCTCATTTATCTGTCTATGTAATGATTCACTATCTATACACCTACCCACCCAACAACCCACCCATTTGTCTACCTACCCATCTATCTATCTACAGATAATGTGCTCAGTGAAAAAATATGTAGGGCCCAAAGGATAACAACTCCCTGCTGGCTAAGCTGCACTATAACACAAGGAGTGAGGGATCACCCACATATTTTTTTAAAGGTATTGCGCTTCACCCACTCACCTATCTATCTAACGATTTACCATTTATCCACGCACCCACCCACCCATTTATCTGTCTATCTAATGATTCACTATCTATACACGTACCCACCCAACATCCCACCCATTTATCTACCTAACCATCTATCTATCCATATATCTATCTATCTATCTATCTACAGTTAATGCGCTCAGTGAAAAAATATGTGAGGCCCAAACGATAACAACTCCCTGCTGGCTGAGCTGCACTATAACACAAGGAGTGAGGGATCGCCCACATATTTTTTTACAGGTATTGAGCTTCACCCACCCAACTATCTATCTATCTAATGATTTACCATTTATCCACCCACCCGCCCATTTATCTGTCTTTCTAATGATTCACTATCTATCCGACCTATCCAACCACCCTCCCATTTATCTACCTATCTATCTATCTACAGTTAGTGCGCTCAGTGAAAAAATATGTGGGTCCCAAAGGATAACAACTCCCTGCTGGCTGAGCTGCACTATAACACAAGGATTGAGGGATCACCCACATATTTTTTTACAGGTATTGAGATTCACCCACCCAACTATCTATCTATCTAATGATTTACCATTTATCCACCCACCCGCTCATTTATCTGTCTATGTAATGATTCACTATCTATACACCTACCCACCCAACAACCCACCCATTTGTCTACCTACCCATCTATCTATCAACAGATAATGTGCTCAGTGAAAAAATATGTGGGGCCCAAAGGATAACAACTCCCTGCTGGCTAAGCTGCCCTATAACACAAGGAGTGAGGGATCACCCACATATTTTTTAAAGGTATTGCGCTTCACCCACTCACCTATCTACCTAATGATTTACCATTTATCTACTTACCCACCCATTTATCTGTCTATCTAATGATTCACTATCTATCCGACCTATCCAACCACCCTCCCATTTATCTACCTACCTATCTATCTATCTATCTATCTATGTATCTATCTATCTATCTGTCTATCCACATTTAGATCGCTCACTATCTAATGATTTATCATTTATCTACCCACCCACCCACCCACCCATTTTTTCACCTAACCATCTATCTACAGTTAATGTGCTCAGTAAAAAAAAAGGGGTCCCAAAGGATAACAATTCCCTGCTGGCCGAGCTGTACTTTTACACAAGGAGTGAGGGATCACCCACATATCTTTTACAGATATTGCGCTTCAACCACCTAGCCATTTTCTATTTCATGTTTACCATCTACCTACCTACCCAATTAAGGATCCCACCCTCCCTGCTGGTCAAGCTGCAACATTACAAAGGGAAGAAGGTTGCTGACAGAAAAAAAGTGGGTTACTGACTTCCCTCCCACCCCCATGTCCGTTAAGCTGCCTTAGCGGACAGTGAAGGAAGGTATCAGTTTATATTTTACTCTTTCTATTTATCTCTACCTATCTCTATCTATTTAACTGTACACTAAGTAATCACAAAGTACAATAATAGAAGAGTTCATAGCTAGAAGTCCTATTTGTGAAGACCAAATGTATACCAAAAACATATTATCAGTAATTAATTTTCATTAATTACCTGACTTCGGTCTCCTGTTGCTGTGCTTAATCTTTGTTTTTTGACTTGAGGAGGATTCTGCAGTCCAGGTCACTTCGCAGTAGTCAGCTGTTATGACCTCATCATATGTTTTATGGAGAATTCTCACCTAAAAAATGGAAATAGGCATGATAATATGTTCTCAGTATACATTGACCCTAAAGCCCTGTACACACTGGGAGTCTAGGGGCACCATCTATATAGTCAACTATATCTGTGGTTCCACTATTCACACTGAAAGAAATCAGTTACCGATATCATTCAATGATGTCCCAGTGACCTGCTGAACATGCGGGTCATAGGCTATATGGCCAAAGATGACCTGTATGTTCAGGTGAAGGGGCAGGAGGGTGGTCGTTAAGGATGCGCGGGAGCACACATCATTAACTATATTGAGTATACATACTACAGATTTGATTTAAAGAAAAGAGATCGCTCAAAAATGCCATTCTGAGAGATAACTTTTCTTTTTGATTAGCGTTTATGGGGCTTTAGAAAAATGAGAGGGATCCCTCACCTCTTTATCCATGCCTCTATTTTATGAACTATTCTAGCTATGATTTGTCAATTTAATTAATAATTTACCATCTATCTACCTATCCACCCAATCTATCTGTCTATCCAATGATTTACGATCCATGTGCCTACACATCCATGTATCTATCTATCTATCTATCTATCTATCTCTCTACGGTTAGTGCGTTCAGTTAAAAAATATGTGGGTCCCAAAGGATAACAACTCCCTGCTGGCTGAGCTGCACTATAACACAAGGAGTAAGGGATCACCCACATATTTTTTTTACAGGTATTGCGCTTTACCCACTCACCTATCTATCTAACGATTTACCATTTATCCACGCACCCACCCACCCATTTATCTGTCTATCTAATGATTCACTATCTATACACGTACCCACCCAACATCCCACCCATTTATCTACCTAACCATCTATCTATCTATCCATATATCTATCTATCTATCTATCTATCTACAGTTAATGCGCTCAGTGAAAAAATATGTGAGGCCCAAACGATAACAACTCCCTGCTGGCTGAGCTGCACTATAACACAAGGAGTGAGGGATCGCCCACATATTTTTTTACAGGTATTGAGCTTCACCCACCCAACTATCTATCTATCTAATGATTTACCATTTATCCACCCACCCGCCCATTTATCTGTCTTTCTAATGATTCACTATCTATCCGACCTATCCAACCACCCTCCCATTTATCTACCTACCTATCTATCTATCTATCTACAGTTAGTGCGCTCAGTGAAAAAATATGTGGGTCCCAAAGGATAACAACTCCCTGCTGGCTGAGCTGCACTATAACACAAGGATTGAGGGATCACCCACATATTTTTTTACAGGTATTGAGATTCACCCACCCAACTATCTATCTATCTATCTATCTATCTATCTATCTATCTATCTAATGATTTACCATTTATCCACCCACCCGGTCATTTATCTGTCTATGTAATGATTCACTATCTATACACCTACCCACCCAACAACCCACCCATTTGTCTACCTACCCATCTATCTATCAACAGATAATGTGCTCAGTGAAAAAATATGTGGGGCCCAAAGGATAACAACTCCCTGCTGGCTAAGCTGCACTATAACACAAGGAGTGAGGGATCCCCCACATATTTTTTTAAAGGTATTGCGCTTCACCCACTCACCTATCTACCTAATGATTTACCATTTATCTACTTACCCACCCATTTATCTGTCTATCTAATGATTCACTATCTATCCGACCTATCCAACCACCCTCCCATTTATCTACCTACCTATCTATCTATCTATCTATCTATCTATCTATCTATCTATCTGTCTATCCACATTTAGATCGCTCACTATCTAATGATTTATCATTTATCTATCCACCCACCCACCCACCCATTTTTTCACCTAACCATCTATCTACAGTTAATGTGCTCAGTAAAAAAAAGGGGTCCCAAAGGATAACAATTCCCTGCTGGCCGAGCTGTACTTTTACACAAGGAGTGAGGGATCACCCACATATCTTTTACAGATATTGCGCTTCAACCACCTAGCCATTTTCTATTTCATGTTTACCATCTACCTACCTACACAATTAAGGATCCCACCCTCCCTGCTGGTCAAGCTGCAACATTACAAAGGGAAGAAAGTTGCTGACAGAAAAAAAGTGGGTTACTGACTTCCCTCCCACCCCCATGTCCGTTAAGCTGCCTTAGCGGACAGTGAAGGAAGGTATCAGTTTATATTTTACTCTTTCTATTTATCTCTACCTATCTCTATCTATTTAACTGTACACTAAGTAATCACAAAGTACAATAATAGAAGAGTTCATAGCTAGAAGTCCTATTTGTGAAGACCAAATGTATACCAAAAACATATTATCAGTAATTAATTTTCATTAATTACCTGACTTCGGTCTCCTGTTGCTGTGCTTAATCTTTGTTTTTTGACTTGAGGAGGATTCTGCAGTCCAGGTCACTTCGCAGTAGTCAGCTGTTATGACCTCATCATATGTTTTATGGAGAATTCTCACCTAAAAAATGGAAATAGGCATGATAATATGTTCTCAGTATACATTGACCCTAAAGCCCTGTACACACTGGGAGTCTAGGGGCACCATCTATATAGTCAACTATATCTGTGGTTCCACTATTCACACTGAAAGAAATCAGTTACCGATATCATTCAATGATGTCCCAGTGACCTGCTGAACATGCGGGTCATAGGCTATATGGCCAAAGATGACCTGTATGTTCAGGTGAAGGGGCAGGAGGGTGGTCGTTAAGGATGCGCGGGAGCACACATCATTAACTATATTGAGTATACATACTACAGATTTGTTTTAAAGAAAAGAGATCGCTCAAAAATGCCATTCTGAGCGATAACTTTTCTTTTTGATTAGCGTTTATGGGGCTTTAGAAAAATGAGAGGGATCCCTCACCTCTTTATCCATGCCTCTATTTTATGAACTATTCTAGCTATGATTTGTCAATTTAATTAATAATTTACCATCTATCTACCTATCCACCCAATCTATCTGTCTATCCAATGATTTACGATCCATGTGCCTACACATCCATCTATCTATCTATCTATCTATCTACGGTTAGTGCGTTCAGTTAAAAAATATGTGGGTCCCAAAGGATAACAACTCCCTGCTGGCTGAGCTGCACTATAACACAAGGAGTGAGGGATCACCCACATATTTTTTTACAGGTATTGCGCTTCACCCACTCACCTATCTATCTAACGATTTACCATTTATCCACGCACCCACCCACCCATTTATCTGTCTATCTAATGATTCACTATCTATACACGTACCCACCCAACATTGCACCCATTTATCTACCTAACCATCTATCTATCTATCCATATATCTATCTATCTATCTATCTATCTACAGTTAATGCGCTCAGTGAAAAAATATGTGAGGCCCAAACGATAACAACTCCCTGCTGGCTGAGCTGCACTATAACACAAGGAGTGAGGGATCGCACACATATTTTTTTACAGGTATTGAGCTTCACCCACCCAACTATCTATCTATCTAATGATTTACCATTTATCCACCCACCCGCCCATTTATCTGTCTATCTAATGATTCACTATCTATCCGACCTATCCAACCACCCTCCCATTTATCTACCTACCTATCTATCTATCTATCTATCTATCTACAGTTAGTGCGCTCAGTGAAAAAATATGTGGGTCCCAAAGCATAACAACTCCCTGCTGGCTGAGCTGCACTATAACACAAGGATTGAGGGATCACCCACATATTTTTTTGCAGTTATTGAGCTTCACCCACCCACCTATCTATCTATCTAATAATTTACCTTTTATCTACCCACCCACCAATTTATCTGTCTATCTAATGATTCACTATCTATCCGCCTACCCAACCACGCTCCCATTTATCTACCTACCTATCTATCTATCTATCTATCTATCTACAGTTAGTGCGCTCAGTGAAAAAATATGTGGGGCCCAAAGGATAACAACTCCCTGCTGGCTGAGCTGCACTATAACACAAGGAGTGAGGGATCACCCACATATTTTTTTACAGGTATTGAGATTCACCCATCCAACTATCTATATAATGATTTACCATTTATCCACCCACCCGCCCATTTATCTGTCTATCTAATGATTCACTAGCTATACACCTACCCACCCAACATCCCACCCATTTATCTACCTAACCATCTATCTATCTATCCATATATCTATTTATCTATCTACAGTTAATGCGTTCAGTGAAAAAATATGAGGGGCCCAAAGGATAACAACTCCCTGCTGGCTGAGCTGCACTATAACACAAGAAGTGAGGGATCACCCACATATTTTTTTTACAGGTATTGAGCTTCACCCACCCACCTATCTATCTAATAATTTACCTTTCATCTACCCACCCACCAATTTATCTGTCTATCTAATGATTCACTATCTATCCGCCTACCCAACCACGCTCCCATTTATCTACCTACCTATTTATCTATCTACAGTTAGTGCGCTCAGTGAAAAAATATGTGGGGCCCAAAGGATAAAAATTCCCTGCTGGCTGAGCTTCACTATAACACAAGGAGTGAGGGATCACCCACATATTTTTTTTTACAGGTATTGAGCTTCACCTACCCACCAAACTATCTAATGATTTATCATTTATCTACCCACCCACCCACCCATATATCTATCTAATTATTCACTATATATCCACCTAACCACCCACCCACCCATTTTTTTTACCTAACCATCTATCTATCTATCTACAGTTAATGTGGTTAATGTGCTCAGTAAAAAAAGGGGTCCCAAAGGATAACAATTCCCTGCTGGCTGAGCTGTACTTTTACACAAGGAGTGAGGGATCACCCACATATCTTTTACAGATATTGCGCTTCAACCACCTAGCCATTTTCTATTTCATGATTTACCATCTACCTACCTACCCAATTAAGGATCCCACCCTCCCTGCTGGTCAAGCTGCAACATTACAAAGGGAAGAAAGTTGCTGACTGAAAAAAGTGGGTTACTGACTTCCCTCCCACCCCCATGTCCGTTAAGCTGCCTTAGCGGACAGTGGAGGAAGGTATCAGTTTATATTTTACTCTTTCTATTTATCTCTACCTATCTCTATCTATTTAACTGTACACTAAGTAATCACAAAGTACAATAATAGAAGAGTTCATAGCTACAGTAGGAGCAAGTTTCATCTTTGCTCCTTTGGCCATGGCTAGCCATGGCTAGCCATGGCTATTCTATTGTTCTCAGCTGCAATACGTATTGTATTGCAGCTGAGAACAATAGAATAGCCATGGCTAGCCATGGCTAGTCATGACCAAAGGAGCAAAGATAAAACTTGCTCCTACTGTAGAAGTCCTATTTGTGAAGACCAAATGTATACCAAAAACATATTATCAGTAATTAATATTCATTAATTACCTGACTTCGGTCTCCTGTTGCTGTGCTTAATCTTTGTTTTTTGACTTGAGGAGGATTCTGCAGTCCAGGTCACTTCGCAGTAGTCAGCTGTTATGACCTCATCATATGTTTTATGGAGAATTCTCACCTAAAAAATGGAAATAGGCATGATAATATGTTCTCAGTATACATTGACCCTAAAGCCCTGTACACACTGGGAGTCTAGGGGCACCATCTATATAGTCAACTATATCTGTGGTTCCACTATTCACAATGAAAGAAATCAGTTACTGATATCATTCAATGATGTCCCAGTGACCTGCTGAACATGCGGGTCATAGGCTATATGGCCAAAGATGACCTGTATGTTCAGGTGAAGGGGCAGGAGGGTGGTCGTTAAGGATGCGCGGGAGCACACATCATTAACTATATTGAGTATACATACTACAGATTTGTTTTAAAGAAAAGAGATCGCTCAAAAATGCCATTCTGAGCGATAACTTTTCTTTTTGATTAGCGTTTATGGGGCTTTAGAAAAATGAGAGGGATCCCTCACCTCTTTATCCATGCCTCTATTTTATGAACTATTCTAGCTATGATTTGTCAATTTAATTAATAATTTACCATCTATCTACCTATCCACCCAATCTATCTGTCTATCCAATGATTTACGATCCATGTGCCTACACATCCATCTATCTATCTATCTATCTATCTATCTATCTATCTATCTATCTACGGTTAGTGCGTTCAGTTAAAAAATATGTGGGTCCCAAAGGATAACAACTCCCTGCTGGCTGAGCTGCACTATAACACAAGGATTGAGGGATCACCCACATATTTTTTTACAGGTATTGCGCTTCACCCACTCACCTATCTATCTAACGATTTACCATTTATCCACGCACCCACCCACCCATTTATCTGTCTATCTAATGATTCACTATCTATACACGTACCCACCCAACATCCCACCCATTTATCTACCTAACCATCTATCTATCCATATATCTATCTATCTATCTATCTATCTACAGTTAATGCGCTCAGTGAAAAAATATGTGAGGCCCAAACGATAACAACTCCCTGCTGGCTGAGCTGCACTATAACACAAGGAGTGAGGGATCGCCCACATATATTTTTACAGGTATTGAGCTTCACCCACCCAACTATCTATCTATCTAATGATTTACCATTTATCCACCCACCTGCCCATTTATCTGTCTATCTAATGATTCACTATCTATCCGACCTATCCAACCACCCTCCCATTTATCTACCTACCTATCTATCTATCTATCTACAGTTAGTGCGCTCAGTGAAAAAATATGTGGGTCCCAAAGGATAACAACTCCCTGCTGGCTGAGCTGCACTATAACACAAGGATTGAGGGATCACCCACATATTTTTTTACAGGTATTGAGATTCACCCACCCAACTATCTATCTATCTAATGATTTACCATTTATCCACCCACCCGCTCATTTATCTGTCTATGTAATGATTCACTATCTATACACCTACCCACCCAACAACCCACCCATTTGTCTACCTACCCATCTATCTATCTACAGATAATGTGCTCAGTGAAAAAATATGTAGGGCCCAAAGGATAACAACTCCCTGCTGGCTAAGCTGCACTATAACACAAGGGGTGAAATGTAATAGGGTGAGAGATTCAGAAAGTGAGAGATTTGGTAAGAAATCTCCATTTTTTTTAAAGCGGCAATCATTTACACTGCAAAATCAAACTGGTTTTGCAGTGTAAATGATTGCTGCTTTAAAAAAACTGGAGATTTCTTACCAAATCTCTCACTTTCTGAATCTCTCACCCTATTACATTTCACCCTATGAGTGAGGGATCACCCACATATTTTTTTAAAGGTATTGCGCTTCACCCACTCACCTATCTATCTAACGATTTACCATTTATCCACGCACCCACCCACCCATTTATCTGTCTATCTAATGATTCACTATCTATACACGTACCCACCCAACATCCCACCCATTTATCTACCTAACCATCTATCTATCCATATATCTATCTATCTATCTACAGTTAATGCGCTCAGTGAAAAAATATGAGGGGCCCAAAGGATAACAACTCCCTGCTGGCTGAGCTGCACTATAACACAAGAAGTGAGGGATCACCCACATATTTTTTTACAGGTATTGAGCTTCACCCACCCACCTATCTATCTAATAATTTACCTTTCATCTACCCACCCACCAATTTATCTGTCTATCTAATGATTCACTATCTATCCGCCTACCCAACCACGCTCCCATTTATCTACCTACCTATTTATCTATCTACAGTTAGTGCGCTCAGTGAAAAAATATGTGGGGCCCAAAGGATAAAAATTCCCTGCTGGCTGAGCTTCACTATAACACAAGGAGTGAGGGATCACCCACATATTTTTTTTTACAGGTATTGAGCTTCACCTACCCACCAAACTATCTAATGATTTATCATTTATCTACCCACCCACCCACCCACCCATATATCTATCTAATTATTCACTATATATCCACCTAACCACCCACCCACCCATTTTTTTTACCTAACCATCTATCTATCTATCTACAGTTAATGTGCTCAGTAAAAAAAGGGGTCCCAAAGGATAACAATTCCCTGCTGGCTGAGCTGTACTTTTACACAAGGAGTGAGGGATCACCCACATATCTTTTACAGATATTGCGCTTCAACCACCTAGCCATTTTCTATTTCATGATTTACCATCTACCTACCTACCCAATTAAGGATCCCACCCTCCCTGCTGGTCAAGCTGCAACATTACAAAGGGAAGAAAGTTGCTGACTGAAAAAAGTGGGTTACTGACTTCCCTCCCACCCCCATGTCCATTAAGCTGCCTTAGCGGACAGTGGAGGAAGGTATCAGTTTATATTTTACTCTTTCTATTTATCTCTACCTATCTCTATCTATTTAACTGTACACTAAGTAATCACAAAGTACAATAATAGAAGAGTTCATAGCTACAGTAGGAGCAAGTTTCATCTTTGCTCCTTTGGCCATGGCTAGCCATGGCTAGCCATGGCTATTCTATTGTTCTCAGCTGCAATACGTATTGTATTGCAGCTGAGAACAATAGAATAGCCATGGCTAGCCATGGCTAGTCATGACCAAAGGAGCAAAGATAAAACTTGCTCCTACTGTAGAAGTCCTATTTGTGAAGACCAAATGTATACCAAAAACATATTATCAGTAATTAATTTTCATTAATTACCTGACTTCGGTCTCCTGTTGCTGTGCTTAATCTTTGTTTTTTGACTTGAGGAGGATTCTGCAGTCCAGGTCACTTCGCAGTAGTCAGCTGTTATGACCTCATCATATGTTTTATGGAGAATTCTCACCTAAAAAATGGAAATAGGCATGATAATATGTTCTCAGTATACATTGACCCTAAAGCCCTGTACACACTGGGAGTCTAGGGGCACCATCTATATAGTCAACTATATCTGTGGTTCCACTATTCACACTGAAAGAAATCAGTTACCGATATCATTCAATGATGTCCCAGTGACCTGCTGAACATGCGGGTCATAGGCTATATGGCCAAAGATGACCTGTATGTTCAGGTGAAGGGGCAGGAGGGTGGTCGTTAAGGATGCGCGGGAGCACACATCATTAACTATATTGAGTATACATACTACAGATTTGTTTTAAAGAAAAGAGATCGCTCAAAAATGCCATTCTGAGCGATAACTTTTCTTTTTGATTAGCGTTTATGGGGCTTTAGAAAAATGAGAGGGATCCCTCACCTCTTTATCCATGCCTCTATTTTATGAACTATTCTAGCTATGATTTGTCAATTTAATTAATAATTTACCATCTATCTACCTATCCACCCAATCTATCTGTCTATCCAATGATTTACGATCCATGTGCCTACACATCCATCTATCTATCTATCTATCTATCTATCTATCTATCTATCTACGGTTAGTGCGTTCAGTTAAAAAATATGTGGGTCCCAAAGGATAACAACTCCCTGCTGGCTGAGCTGCACTATAACACAAGGATTGAGGGATCACCCACATATTTTTTTACAGGTATTGCGCTTCACCCACTCACCTATCTATCTAACGATTTACCATTTATCCACGCACCCACCCACCCATTTATCTGTCTATCTAATGATTCACTATCTATACACGTACCCACCCAACATCCCACCCATTTATCTACCTAACCATCTATCTATCCATATATCTATCTATCTATCTATCTACAGTTAATGCGCTCAGTGAAAAAATATGTGAGGCCCAAACGATAACAACTCCCTGCTGGCTGAGCTGCACTATAACACAAGGAGTGAGGGATCGCCCACATATTTTTTTACAGGTATTGAGCTTCACCCACCCAACTATCTATCTATCTAATGATTTACCATTTATCCACCCACCTGCCCATTTATCTGTCTATCTAATGATTCACTATCTATCCGACCTATCCAACCACCCTCCCATTTATCTACCTACCTATCTATCTATCTATCTATCTATCTACAGTTAGTGCGCTCAGTGAAAAAATATGTGGGTCCCAAAGGATAACAACTCCCTGCTGGCTGAGCTGCACTATAACACAAGGATTGAGGGATCACCCACATATTTTTTTACAGGTATTGAGATTCACCCACCCAACTATCTATCTATCTAATGATTTACCATTTATCCACCCACCCGCTCATTTATCTGTCTATGTAATGATTCACTATCTATACACCTACCCACCCAACAACCCACCCATTTGTCTACCTACCCATCTATCTATCTACAGATAATGTGCTCAGTGAAAAAATATGTAGGGCCCAAAGGATAACAACTCCCTGCTGGCTAAGCTGCACTATAACACAAGGAGTGAGGGATCACCCACATATTTTTTTAAAGGTATTGCGCTTCACCCACTCACCTATCTATCTAACGATTTACCATTTATCCACGCACCCACCCACCCACCCATTTATCTGTCTATCTAAAGATTCACTATCTATACACGTACCCACCCAACATCCCACCCATTTATCTACCTAACCATCTATCTATCCATATATCTATCTATCTATCTACAGTTAATGCGCTCAGTGAAAAAATATGTGAGGCCCAAACGATAACAACTCCCTGCTGGCTGAGCTGCACTATAACACAAGGAGTGAGGGATCGCCCACATATTTTTTTACAGGTATTGAGCTTCACCCACCCAACTATCTATCTATCTAATGATTTACCATTTATCCACCCACCCGCCCATTTATCTGTCTTTCTAATGATTCACTATCTATCCGACCTATCCAACCACCCTCCCATTTATCTACCTACCTATCTATCTATCTACAGTTAGTGCGCTCAGTGAAAAAATATGTGGGTCCCAAAGGATAACAACTCCCTGCTGGCTGAGCTGCACTATAACACAAGGATTGAGGGATCACCCACATATTTTTTTACAGGTATTGAGATTCAGCCACCCAACTATCTATCTATCTAATTATTTACCATTTATCCACCCACCCGCTCATTTATCTGTCTATGTAATGATTCACTATCTATACATCTACCCACCCAACAACCCACCCATTTGTCTACCTACCCATCTATCTATCAACAGATAATGTGCTCAGTGAAAAAATATGTGGGGCCCAAAGGATAACAACTCCCTGCTGGCTAAGCTGCACTATAACACAAGGAGTGAGGGATCACCCACATATTTTTTTAAAGGTATTGCGCTTCACCCACTCACCTATCTACCTAATGATTTACCATTTATCTACTTACCCACCCATTTATCTGTCTATCTAATGATTCACTATCTATCCGACCTATCCAACCACCCTCCCATTTATCTTCCTACCTATCTATCTATCTATCTATCTATCTGTCTATCCACATTTAGATCGCTCACTATCTAATGATTTATCATTTATCTACCCACCCACCCACCCACCCATTTTTTCACCTAACCATCTATCTACAGTTAATGTGCTCAGTAAAAAAAAAGGGGTCCCAAAGGATAACAATTCCCTGCTGGCCGAGCTGTACTTTTACACAAGGAGTGAGGGATCACCCACATATCTTTTACAGATATTGCGCTTCAACCACCTAGCCATTTTCTATTTCATGTTTACCATCTACCTACCTACCCAATTAAGGATCCCACCCTCCCTGCTGGTCAAGCTGCAACATTACAAAGGGAAGAAGGTTGCTGACAGAAAAAAAGTGGGTTACTGACTTCCCTCCCACCCCCATGTCCGTTAAGCTGCCTTAGCGGACAGTGAAGGAAGGTATCAGTTTATATTTTACTCTTTCTATTTATCTCTACCTATCTCTATCTATTTAACTGTACACTAAGTAATCACAAAGTACAATAATAGAAGAGTTCATAGCTAGAAGTCCTATTTGTGAAGACCAAATGTATACCAAAAACATATTATCAGTAATTAATTTTCATTAATTACCTGACTTCGGTCTCCAGTTGCTGTGCTTAATCTTTGTTTTTTGACTTGAGGAGGATTCTGCAGTCCAGGTCACTTCGCAGAAGTCAGCTGTTATGACCTCATCATATGTTTTATGGAGAATTCTCACCTAAAAAATGGAAATAGGCATGATAATATGTTCTCAGTATACATTGACCCTAAAGCCCTGTACACACTGGGAGTCTAGGGGCACCATCTATATAGTCAACTATATCTGTGGTTCCACTATTCACACTGAAAGAAATCAGTTACCGATATCATTCAATGATGTCCCAGTGACCTGCTGAACATGCGGGTCATAGGCTATATGGCCAAAGATGACCTGTATGTTCAGGTGAAGGGGCAGGAGGGTGGTCGTTAAGGATGCGCGGGAGCACACATCATTAACTATATTGAGTATACATACTACAGATTTGTTTTAAAGAAAAGAGATCGCTCAAAAATGCCATTCTGAGCGATAACTTTTCTTTTTGATTAGCGTTTATGGGGCTTTAGAAAAATGAGAGGGATCCCTCACCTCTTTATCCATGCCTCTATTTTATGAACTATTCTAGCTATGATTTGTCAATTTAATTAATAATTTACCATCTATCTACCTATCCACCCAATCTATCTGTCTATCCAATGATTTACGATCCATGTGCCTACACATCCATGTATCTATCTATCTATCTATCTATCTACAGATAATGTGCTCAGTGAAAAAATATGTGGGGCCCAAAGGATAACAACTCCCTGCTGGCTAAGCTGCACTATAACACAAGGAGTGAGGGATCACCCACATATTTTTTTAAAGGTATTGCTCTTCACCCACTCACCTATCTATCTAATGATTTACCATTTATCTACTCACCCGCCCATTTGTCTGTCTATCTAATGATTCACTATCTATCCGACCTACCCACCCAACATCCCACCCATTCATCTACCTAACATCTATCTATCTATCTATCCATATATCTATTTATCTGTCTACAGTTAATGCGCTCAGTGAAAAATATGTGAGGCCCAAAGGATAACAACTACCTGCTGGCTGAGCTGCACTATAACACACGGAGTGAGGAATCACCCACATATTTTTTTACAGGTATTGAGCTTCACCCACCAAACTATCTATCTATCTAATGATTTACCATTTATCCACCCACCCGCCCATTTATCTGTCTATCTAATGATTCACTATCTATCCGACCTATCCAACCACCCTCCCTTTTATCTACCTACCTACCTATCTATCTGTCTATCCACATTTAGATCGCTCAGTGAAAAAATATGTGGGGCCCAAAGGATAACAACTCCCTGCTGGCTGAGCTGCACTATAACACAAGGAGTGAGGGGTCACCCACATATTTTTTTACAGGTATTGCGCTTCACCCACTCACCTATCTATCTAACGATTTACCATTTAACCACCCACCCATTTATCTGTCTATCTAATGATTCACTATCTATCCGACCTACCCACCCACCCAACATCCCACCCATTTATCTACCTAACATCTATCTATCTATCCATATATCTGTTTATCTGTCTACAGTTAATGCGCTCAGTGAAAAATATGTGAGGCCCAAAGGATAACAACTCCCTGCTGGCTGAGCTGCACTATAACACACGGAGTGAGGGATCACCCACATATTTTTTTACAGGTATTGAGATTCACCCACCCAACTATCTATCTAATGATTTTCCATTTATCCACCCACCCGCCCATTTATCTGTTTATCTAATGATTCACTATCTATACACCTACCCACCCAACATCCCACCCATTTATCTACCTAACCATCTATCTATCCATATATCTATCTATCTACAGTTAATGCGCTCAGTGAACAAATATGTGGGGCCCAAAGGATAACAACTCCCTGATGGCCGAGCTGCACTATTACACAAGAAGTGAGGGATCACCCACATATTTTTTACAGTTATTGAAATCCACCCAACCAACTATCAATCAATCAATCTAATGATTTAACATTTATCTGTCTATCTAATGATTTACTATCGATACACCTACCCACCCAACAACCCACCCATTTGTCTACCTACCCATCTATATATCTGCAGATAATGTGCTCAGTGAAAAAATATGTGAGGCCCAAAGGATAACATCTCCCTGCTGGCTGATCTGCACTATAACACAAGGAGTGAGGGATCACCCACATATTTTTTTTACAGTTATTGAAAACCACCCACCCAACTATCAATCAATCAATCTAATGATTTAACATTTATCCACCCAACCGCCCATTTATCTGTCTATCTAATGATTCACTATCTATACACCTATCCACCCAACAACCCACCCATTTGTCTACCTACCCATCTATCTATCAACAGATAATGTGCTCAGTGAAAAAATATGTGGGGCCCAAAGGATAACAACTCCCTGCTGGCTAAGCTGCACTATAACACAAGGAGTGAGGGATCACCCACATATTTTTTAAAGGTATTGCGCTTCACCCACTCACCTATCTACCTAATGATTTACCATTTATCTACTTACCCACCCATTTATCTGTCTATCTAATGATTCACTATCTATCCGACCTATCCAACCACCCTCCCATTTATCTACCTACCTATCTATCTATCTATCTATCTATCTATCTATCTATCTATCTATCTATCTATCTATCTGTCTATCCACATTTAGATCGCTCACTGAAAAAATATGTGGGGCCCAAAGGATAACAACTCCCTGCTGGCTGAACTGCACTATAACACACGGAGTGAGGAATCACCCACATATTTTTTTACAGGTATTGAGCTTCACCCACCAAACTATCTATCTATCTATCTATCTATCTATCTATCTAATGATTTACCATTTATCCACCCACCCGCCCATTTATCTGTCTATCTAATGATTCACTATCTATCCGACCTATCCAACCACCCTCCCTTTTATCTACCTACCTACCTATCTATCTGTCTATCCACATTTAGATCGCTCAGTGAAAAAATATGTGGGGCCCAAAGGATAACAACTCCCTGCTGGCTGAGCTGCACTATAACACAAGGAGTGAGGGATCACCCACATATTTTTTTACAGGTATTGCGCTTCACCCACTCACCTATCTATCTAACGATTTACCATTTAACCACCCACCCATTTATCTGTCTATCTAATGATTCACTATCTATCCGACCTACCCACCCACCCAACATCCCACCCATTTATCTACCTAACATCTATCTATCTATCCATATATCTGTTTATCTGTCTACAGTTAATGCGCTCAGTGAAAAATATGTGAGGCCCAAAGGATAACAACTCCCTGCTGGCTGAGCTGCACTATAACACACGGAGTGAGGGATCACCCACATATTTTTTTACAGGTATTGAGATTCACCCACCCAACTATCTATCTAATGATTTTCCATTTATCCACCCACCCGCCCATTTATCTGTTTATCTAATGATTCACTATCTATACACCTACCCACCCAACATCCCACCCATTTATCTACCTAACCATCTATCTATCTATCCATATATCTATCTATCTACAGTTAATGCGCTCAGTGAACAAATATGTGGGGCCCAAAGGATAACAACTCCCTGATGGCCGAGCTGCACTATTACACAAGGAGTGAGGGATCACCCACATATTTTTTACAGTTATTGAAATCCACCCAACCAACTATCAATCAATCAATCTAATGATTTAACATTTATCTGTCTATCTAATGATTTACTATCGATACACCTACCCACCCAACAACCCACCCATTTGTCTACCTACCCATCTATATATCTGCAGATAATGTGCTCAGTGAAAAAATATGTGAGGCCCAAAGGATAACATCTCCCTGCTGGCTGATCTGCACTATAACACAAGGAGTGAGGGATCACCCACATATTTTTTTTACAGTTATTGAAAACCACCCACCCAACTATCAATCAATCAATCTAATGATTTAACATTTATCCACCCAACCGCCCATTTATCTGTCTATCTAATGATTCACTATCTATACACCTACCCACCCAACAACCCACCCATTTGTCTACCTACCCATCTATCTATCTATCAAAAGATAATGTGCTCAGTGAAAAAATATGTGGGGCCCAAATGATAACAACTCCCTGCTGGCTAAGCTGCACTATAACACAAGGAGTGAGGGATCATCCACATTTTTTTTACAGTTATTGAAAACCACCCACCCAACTATCAATCAATCTAATGATTTAACATTTATCCACCCAACCGCCCATTTATCTGTCTATCTAATGATTCACTATCTATACACCTATCCACCCAACAACCCACCCATTTGTCTACCTACCCATCTATCTATCAACAGATAATGTGCTCAGTGAAAAAATATGTGGGGCCCAAAGGATAACAACTCCCTGCTGGCTAAGCTGCACTATAACACAAGGAGTGAGGGATCACCCACATATTTTTTAAAGGTATTGCGCTTCACCCACTCACCTATCTACCTAATGATTTACCATTTATCTACTTACCCACCCATTTATCTGTCTATCTAATGATTCACTATCTATCCGACCTATCCAACCACCCTCCCATTTATCTACCTACCTATCTATCTATCTATCTATCTATCTATCTGTCTATCCACATTTAGATCGCTCACTGAAAAAATATGTGGGGCCCAAAGGATAACAACTCCCTGCTGGCTGAACTGCACTATAACACACGGAGTGAGGAATCACCCACATATTTTTTTACAGGTATTGAGCTTCACCCACCAAACTATCTATCTATCTATCTATCTATCTAATGATTTACCATTTATCCACCCACCCGCCCATTTATCTGTCTATCTAATGATTCACTATCTATCCGACCTATCCAACCACCCTCCCTTTTATCTACCTACCTACCTATCTATCTGTCTATCCACATTTAGATCGCTCAGTGAAAAAATATGTGGGGCCCAAAGGATAACAACTCCCTGCTGGCTGAGCTGCACTATAACACAAGGAGTGAGGGATCACCCACATATTTTTTTACAGGTATTGCGCTTCACCCACTCACCTATCTATCTAACGATTTACCATTTAACCACCCACCCATTTATCTGTCTATCTAATGATTCACTATCTATCCGACCTACCCACCCACCCAACATCCCACCCATTTATCTACCTAACATCTATCTATCTATCCATATATCTGTTTATCTGTCTACAGTTAATGCGCTCAGTGAAAAATATGTGAGGCCCAAAGGATAACAACTCCCTGCTGGCTGAGCTGCACTATAACACACGGAGTGAGGGATCACCCACATATTTTTTTACAGGTATTGAGATTCACCCACCCAACTATCTATCTAATGATTTTCCATTTATCCACCCACCCGCCCATTTATCTGTTTATCTAATGATTCACTATCTATACACCTACCCACCCAACATCCCACCCATTTATCTACCTAACCATCTATCTATCTATCCATATATCTATCTATCTACAGTTAATGCGCTCAGTGAACAAATATGTGGGGCCCAAAGGATAACAACTCCCTGATGGCCGAGCTGCACTATTACACAAGGAGTGAGGGATCACCCACATATTTTTTACAGTTATTGAAATCCACCCAACCAACTATCAATCAATCAATCTAATGATTTAACATTTATCTGTCTATCTAATGATTTACTATCGATACACCTACCCACCCAACAACCCACCCATTTGTCTACCTACCCATCTATATATCTGCAGATAATGTGCTCAGTGAAAAAATATGTGAGGCCCAAAGGATAACATCTCCCTGCTGGCTGATCTGCACTATAACACAAGGAGTGAGGGATCACCCACATATTTTTTTTACAGTTATTGAAAACCACCCACCCAACTATCAATCAATCAATCAATCTAATGATTTAACATTTATCCACCCAACCGCCCATTTATCTGTCTATCTAATGATTCACTATCTATACACCTACCCACCCAACAACCCACCCATTTGTCTACCTACCCATCTATCTATCTATCTATCAAAAGATAATGTGCTCAGTGAAAAAATATGTGGGGCCCAAATGATAACAACTCCCTGCTGGCTAAGCTGCACTATAACACAAGGAGTGAGGGATCATCCACATTTTTTTTACAGTTATTGAAAACCACCCACCCAACTATCAATCAATCTAATGATTTAACATTTATCCACCCAACCGCCCATTTATCTGTCTATCTAATGATTCACTATCTATACACCTATCCACCCAACAACCCACCCATTTGTCTACCTACCCATCTATCTATCAACAGATAATGTGCTCAGTGAAAAAATATGTGGGGCCCAAAGGATAACAACTCCCTGCTGGCTCAGCTGCACTATAACACAAGGAGTGAGGGATCACCCACATATTTTTTAAAGGTATTGCGCTTCACCCACTCACCTATCTACCTAATGATTTACCATTTATCTACTTACCCACCCATTTATCTGTCTATCTAATGATTCACTATCTATCCGACCTATCCAACCACCCTCCCATTTATCTACCTACCTATCTATCTATCTATCTATCTGTCTATCCACATTTAGATCGCTCACTGAAAAAATATGTGGGGCCCAAAGGATAACAACTCCCTGCTGGCTGAACTGCACTATAACACAAGGAGTGAGGGATCACCCATATTTTTTTTTACAGGTATTGAGATTCACACACCCATCTATCTATCTAATGATTTATCATTTATCTACCCACCCACCCATTTTTTAACCTAACCATCTATCTACAGTTAATGTGCTCAGTAAAAAAAAAGGGGTCCCAAAGGATAACAATTCCCTGCTGGCCGAGCTGTACTTTTACACAAGGAGTGAGGGATCACCCACATATCTTTTACAGATATTGCGCTTCAACCACCTAGCCATTTTCTATTTCATGTTTACCATCTACCTACCTACCCAATTAAGGATCCCACCCTCCCTGCTGGTCAAGCTGCAACATTACAAAGGGAAGAAAGTTGCTGACAGAAAAAAAGTGGGTTACTGACTTCCCTCCCACCCCCATGTCCGTTAAGCTGCCTTAGCGGACAGTGAAGGAAGGTATCAGTTTATATTTTACTCTTTCTATTTATCTCTACCTATCTCTATCTATTTAACTGTACACTAAGTAATCACAAAGTACAATAATAGAAGAGTTCATAGCTAGAAGTCCTATTTGTGAAGACCAAATGTATACCAAAAACATATTATCAGTAATTAATTTTCATTAATTACCTGACTTCGGTCTCCTGTTGCTGTGCTTAATCTTTCAGAGTTTTTTGACTTGAGGAGGATTCTGCAGTCCAGGTCACTTCGCAGTAGTCAGCTGTTATGACCTCATCATATGTTTTATGGAGAATTCTCACCTAAAAAATGGAAATAGGCATGATAATATGTTCTCAGTATACATTGACCCTAAAGCCCTGTACACACTGGGAGTCTAGGGGCACCATCTATATAGTCAACTATATCTGTGGTTCCACTATTCACACTGAAAGAAATCAGTTACCGATATCATTCAATGATGTCCCAGTGACCTGCTGAACATGCGGGTTATAGGCTATATGGCCAAAGATGACCTGTATGTTCAGGTGAAGGGGCAGGAGGGTGGTCGTTAAGGATGCGCGGGAGCACACATCATTAACTATATTGAGTATACATACTACAGATTTGTTTTAAAGAAAAGAGATCGCTCAAAAATGCCATTCTGAGCGATAACTTTTCTTTTTGATTAGCGTTTATGGGGCTTTAGAAAAATGAGAGGGATCCCTCACCTCTTTATCCATGCCTCTATTTTATGAACTATTCTAGCTATGATTTGTCAATTTAATTAATAATTTACCATCTATCTACCTATCCACCCAATCTATCTGTCTATCCAATGATTTACGATCCATGTGCCTACACATCCATCTATCTATCTATCTATCTATCTACGGTTAGTGCGTTCAGTTAAAAAATATGTGGGTCCCAAAGGATAACAACTCCCTGCTGGCTGAGCTGCACTATAACACAAGGATTGAGGGATCACCCACATATTTTTTTACAGGTATTGCGCTTCACCCACTCACCTATCTATCTAACGATTTACCATTTATCCACGCACCCACCCACCCATTTATCTGTCTATCTAATGATTCACTATCTATACACGTACCCACCCAACATCCCACCCATTTATCTACCTAACCATCTATCTATCCATATATCTATCTATCTATCTATCTATCTATCTATCTATCTATCTATCTACAGTTAATGCGCTCAGTGAAAAAATATGTGAGGCCCAAACGATAACAACTCCCTGCTGGCTGAGCTGCACTATAACACAAGGAGTGAGGGATCGCCCACATATTTTTTTACAGGTATTGAGCTTCACCCACCCAACTATCTATCTATCTAATGATTTACCATTTATCCACCCACCTGCCCATTTATCTGTCTATCTAATGATTCACTATCTATCCGACCTATCCAACCACCCTCCCATTTATCTACCTACCTATCTATCTATCTATCTATCTATCTATCTATCTATCTATCTACAGTTAGTGCGCTTAGTGAAAAAATATGTGGGTCCCAAAGGATAACAACTCCCTGCTGGCTGAGCTGCACTATAACACAAGGATTGAGGGATCACCCACATATTTTTTTACAGGTATTGAGATTCACCCACCCAACTATCTATCTATCTAATGATTTACCATTTATCCACCCACCCGCTCATTTATCTGTCTATGTAATGATTCACTATCTATACACCTACCCACCCAACAACCCACCCATTTGTCTACCTACCCATCTATCTATCTACAGATAATGTGCTCAGTGAAAAAATATGTAGGGCCCAAAGGATAACAACTCCCTGCTGGCTAAGCTGCACTATAACACAAGGAGTGAGGGATCACCCACATATTTTTTTAAAGGTATTGCGCTTCACCCACTCACCTATCTATCTAACGATTTACCATTTATCCACGCACCCACCCACCCACCCATTTATCTGTCTATCTAATGATTCACTATCTATACACGTACCCACCCAACATCCCACCCATTTATCTACCTAACCATCTATCTATCCATATATCTATCTATCTATAGTTAATGCGCTCAGTGAAAAAATATGTGAGGCCCAAACGATAACAACTCCCTGCTGGCTGAGCTGCACTATAACACAAGGAGTGAGGGATCGCCCACATATTTTTTTACAGGTATTGAGCTTCACCCACCCAACTATCTATCTATCTAATGATTTACCATTTATCCACCCACCCGCCCATTTATCTGTCTTTCTAATGATTCACTATCTATCCGACCTATCCAACCACCCTCCCATTTATCTACCTACCTATCTATCTATCTACAGTTAGTGCGCTCAGTGAAAAAATATGTGGGTCCCAAAGGATAACAACTCCCTGCTGGCTGAGCTGCACTATAACACAAGGATTGAGGGATCACCCACATATTTTTTTACAGGTATTGAGATTCACCCACCCAACTATCTATCTATCTAATGATTTACCATTTATCCACCCACCCGCTCATTTATCTGTCTATGTAATGATTCACTATCTATACACCTACCCACCCAACAACCCACCCATTTGTCTACCTACCCATCTATCTATCAACAGATAATGTGCTCAGTGAAAAAATATGTGGGGCCCAAAGGATAACAACTCCCTGCTGGCTAAGCTGCACTATAACACAAGGAGTGAGGGATCACCCACATATTTTTTTAAAGGTATTGCGCTTCACCCACTCACCTATCTACCTAATGATTTACCATTTATCTACTTACCCACCCATTTATCTGTCTATCTAATGATTCACTATCTATCCGACCTATCCAACCACCCTCCCATTTATCTACCTACCTATCTATCTATCTATCTGTCTATCCACATTTAGATCGCTCACTATCTAATGATTTATCATTTATCTATCCACCCACCCACCCATTTTTTCACCTAACCATCTATCTACAGTTAATGTGCTCAGTAAAAAAAAAAGGGGTCCCAAAGGATAACAATTCCCTGCTGGCCGAGCTGTACTTTTACACAAGGAGTGAGGGATCACCCACATATCTTTTACAGATATTGCGCTTCAACCACCTAGCCATTTTCTATTTCATGTTTACCATCTACCTACCTACCCAATTAAGGATCCCACCCTCCCTGCTGGTCAAGCTGCAACATTACAAAGGGAAGAAAGTTGCTGACAGAAAAAAAGTGGGTTACTGACTTCCCTCCCACCCCCATGTCCGTTAAGCTGCCTTAGCGGACAGTGAAGGAAGGTATTAGTTTATATTTTACTCTTTCTATTTATCTCTACCTATCTCTATCTATTTAACTGTACACTAAGTAATCACAAAGTACAATAATAGAAGAGTTCATAGCTAGAAGTCCTATTTGTGAAGACCAAATGTATACCAAAAACATATTATCAGTAATTAATTTTCATTAATTACCTGACTCCGGTCTCCTGTTGCTGTGCTTAAACTTTGTTTTTTGACTTGAGGAGGATTCTGCAGTCCAGGTCACTTCGCAGTAGTCAGCTGTTATGACCTCATCATATGTTTTATGGAGAATTCTCACCTAAAAAATGGAAATAGGCATGATAATATGTTCTCAGTATACATTGACCCTAAAGCCCTGTACACACTGGGAGTCTAGGGGCACCATCTATATAGTCAACTATATCTGTGGTTCCACTATTCACACTGAAAGAAATCAGTTACCGATATCATTCAATGATGTCCCAGTGACCTGCTGAACATGCGGGTCATAGGCTATATGGCCAAAGATGACCTGTATGTTCAGGTGAAGGGGCAGGAGGGTGGTCGTTAAGGATGCGCGGGAGCACACATCATTAACTATATTGAGTATACATACTACAGATTTGTTTTAAAGAAAAGAGATCGCTCAAAAATGCCATTCTGAGCGATAACTTTTCTTTTTGATTAGCGTTTATGGGGCTTTAGAAAAATGAGAGGGATCCCTCACCTCTTTATCCATGCCTCTATTTTATGAACTATTCTAGCTATGATTTGTCAATTTAATTAATAATTTACCATCTATCTACCTATCCACCCAATCTATCTGTCTATCCAATGATTTACGATCCATGTGCCTACACATCCATGTATCTATCTATCTATCTATCTATCTATCTATCTATCTATCTACAGATAATGTGCTCAGTGAAAAAATATGTGGGGCCCAAAGGATAACAACTCCCTGCTGGCTAAGCTGCACTATAACACAAGGATTGAGGGATCACCCACATATTTTTTTAAAGGTATTGCTCTTCACCCACTCACCTATCTATCTAATGATTTACCATTTATCTACTCACCCGCCCATTTGTCTGTCTATCTAATGATTCACTATCTATCCGACCTACCCACCCACCCAACATCCCACCCATTCATCTACCTAACATCTATCTATCTATCCATATATCTATTTATCTGTCTACAGTTAATGAGCTCAGTGAAAAATATGTGAGGCCCAAAGGATAACAACTACCTGCTGGCTGAGCTGCACTATAACACACGGAGTGAGGAATCACCCACATATTTTTTTACAGGTATTGAGCTTCACCCACCAAACTATCTATCTATCTATCTAATGATTTACCATTTATCCACCCACCCGCCCATTTATCTGTCTATCTAATGATTCACTATCTATCCGACCTATCCAACCACCCTCCCTTTTATCTACCTACCTACCTATCTATCTGTCTATCCACATTTAGATCGCTCAGTGAAAAAATATGTGGGGCCCAAAGGATAACAACTCCCTGCTGGCTGAGCTGCACTATAACACAAGGAGTGAGGGATCACCCACATATTTTTTTACAGGTATTGCGCTTCACCCACTCACCTATCTATCTAACGATTTACCATTTAACCACCCACCCATTTATCTGTCTATCTAATGATTCACTATCTATCCGACCTACCCACCCACCCAACATCCCACCCATTTATCTACCTAACATCTATCTATCTATCCATATATCTGTTTATCTGTCTACAGTTAATGCGCTCAGTGAAAAATATGTGAGGCCCAAAGGATAACAACTCCCTGCTGGCTGAGCTGCACTATAACACACGGAGTGAGGGATCACCCACATATTTTTTTACAGGTATTGAGATTCACCCACCCAACTATCTATCTAATGATTTTCCATTTATCCACCCACCCGCCCATTTATCTGTTTATCTAATGATTCACTATCTATACACCTACCCACCCAACATCCCACCCATTTATCTACCTAACCATCTATCTATCTATCCATATATCTATCTATCTACAGTTAATGCGCTCAGTGAACAAATATGTGGGGCCCAAAGGATAACAACTCCCTGATGGCCGAGCTGCACTATTACACAAGGAGTGAGGGATCACCCACATATTTTTTACAGTTATTGAAATCCACCCAACCAACTATCAATCAATCAATCTAATGATTTAACATTTATCTGTCTATCTAATGATTTACTATCGATACACCTACCCACCCAACAACCCACCCATTTGTCTACCTACCCATCTATATATCTGCAGATAATGTGCTCAGTGAAAAAATATGTGGGGCCCAAAGGATAACATCTCCCTGCTGGCTGATCTGCACTATAACACAAGGAGTGAGGGATCACCCACATATTTTTTTTACAGTTATTGAAAACCACCCACCCAACTATCAATCAATCAATCTAATGATTTAACATTTATCCACCCAACCGCCCATTTATCTGTCTATCTAATGATTCACTATCTATACACCTACCCACCCAACAACCCACCCATTTGTCTACCTACCCATCTATCTATCTATCAAAAGATAATGTGCTCAGTGAAAAAATATGTGGGGCCCAAAGGATAACAACTCCCTGCTGGCTAAGCTGCACTATAACACAAGGAGTGAGGGATCATCCACATTTTTTTTACAGTTATTGAAAACCACCCACCCAACTATCAATCAATCTAATGATTTAACATTTATCCACCCAACCGCCCATTTATCTGTCTATCTAATGATTCACTATCTATACACCTATCCACCCAACAACCCACCCATTTGTCTACCTACCCATCTATCTATCAACAGATAATGTGCTCAGTGAAAAAATATGTGGGGCCCAAAGGATAACAACTCCCTGCTGGCTAAGCTGCACTATAACACAAGGAGTGAGGGATCACCCACATATTTTTTAAAGGTATTGCGCTTCACCCACTCACCTATCTACCTAATGATTTACCATTTATCTACTTACCCACCCATTTATCTGTCTATCTAATGATTCACTATCTATCCGACCTATCCAACCACCCTCCCATTTATCTACCTACCTATCTATCTATCTATCTGTCTATCCACATTTAGATCGCTCACTGAAAAAATATGTGGGGCCCAAAGGATAACAACTCCCTGCTGGCTGAACTGCACTATAACACAAGGAGTGAGGGATCACCCATATTTTTTTTTACAGGTATTGAGATTCACACACCCATCTATCTATCTAATGATTTATCATTTATCTACCCACCCACCCATTTTTTAACCTAACCATCTATCTACAGTTAATGTGCTCAGTAAAAAAAAAGGGGTCCCAAAGGATAACAATTCCCTGCTGGCTGAGCTGTACTTTTACACAAGGAGTGAGGGATCACCCACATATCTTTTACAGATATTGCGCTTCAACCACCTAGCCATTTTCTATTTCATGTTTACCATCTACCTACCTACCCAATTAAGGATCCCACCCTCCCTGCTGGTCAAGCTGCAACATTACAAAGGGAAGAAAGTTGCTGACAGAAAAAAAGTGGGTTACTGACTTCCCTCCCACCCCCATGTCCGTTAAGCTGCCTTAGCGGACAGTGAAGGAAGGTATCAGTTTATATTTTACTCTTTCTATTTATCTCTACCTATCTCTATCTATTTAACTGTACACTAAGTAATCACAAAGTACAATAATAGAAGAGTTCATAGCTAGAAGTCCTATTTGTGAAGACCAAATGTATACCAAAAACATATTATCAGTAATTAATTTTCATTAATTACCTGACTTCGGTCTCCTGTTGCTGTGCTTAATCTTTGTTTTTTGACTTGAGGAGGATTCTGCAGTCCAGGTCACTTCGCAGTAGTCAGCTGTTATGACCTCATCATATGTTTTATGGAGAATTCTCACCTAAAAAATGGAAATAGGCATGATAATATGTTCTCAGTATACATTGACCCTAAAGCCCTGTACACACTGGGAGTCTAGGGGCACCATCTATATAGTCAACTATATCTGTGGTTCCACTATTCACACTGAAAGAAATCAGTTACCGATATCATTCAATGATGTCCCAGTGACCTGCTGAACATGCGGGTCATAGGCTATATGGCCAAAGATGACCTGTATGTTCAGGTGAAGGGGCAGGAGGGTGGTCGTTAAGGATGCGCGGGAGCACACATCATTAACTATATTGAGTATACATACTACAGATTTGTTTTAAAGAAAAGAGATCGCTCAAAAATGCCATTCTGAGCGATAACTTTTCTTTTTGATTAGCGTTTATGGGGCTTTAGAAAAATGAGAGGGATCCCTCACCTCTTTATCCATGCCTCTATTTTATGAACTATTCTAGCTATGATTTGTCAATTTAATTAATAATTTACCATCTATCTACCTATCCACCCAATCTATCTGTCTATCCAATGATTTACGATCCATGTGCCTACACATCCATCTATCTATCTATCTACGGTTAGTGCGTTCAGTTAAAAAATATGTGGGTCCCAAAGGATAACAACTCCCTGCTGGCTGAGCTGCACTATAACACAAGGATTGAGGGATCACCCACATATTTTTTTACAGGTATTGCGCTTCACCCACTCACCTATCTATCTAACGATTTACCATTTATCCACGCACCCACCCACCCATTTATCTGTCTATCTAATGATTCACTATCTATACACGTACCCACCCAACATCCCACCCATTTATCTACCTAACCATCTATCTATCCATATATCTATCTATCTATCTATCTACAGTTAATGCGCTCAGTTAAAAAATATGTGAGGCCCAAACGATAACAACTCCCTGCTGGCTGAGCTGCACTATAACACAAGGAGTGAGGGATCGCCCACATATTTTTTTACAGGTATTGAGCTTCACCCACCCAACTATCTATCTATCTAATGATTTACCATTTATCCACCCACCCGCCCATTTATCTGTCTATCTAATGATTCACTATCTATCCGACCTATCCAACCACCCTCCCATTTATCTACCTACCTATCTATCTATCTATCTACAGTTAGTGCGCTCAGTGAAAAAATATGTGGGTCCCAAAGGATAACAACTCCCTGCTGGCTGAGCTGCACTATAACACAAGGATTGAGGGATCACCCACATATTTTTTACAGGTATTGAGATTCAACCACCCAACTATCTATCTATCTAATGATTTACCATTTATCCACCCACCCGCTCATTTATCTGTCTATGTAATGATTCACTATCTATACACCTACCCACCCAACAACCCACCCATTTGTGTACCTACCCATCGATCTATCTACAGATAATGTGCTTAGTGAAAAAATATGTGGGGCCCAAAGGATAACAACTCCCTGCTGGCTAAGCTGCACTATAACACAAGGAGTGAGGGATCACCCACATATTTTTTTAAAGGTATTGCGCTTCACCCACTCACCTATCTATCTAACGACTTACCATTTATCCACGCACCCACCCACCCATTTATCTGTCTATCTAATGATTCACTATCTATACACGTACCCACCCAACATCCCACCCATTTATCTACCTAACCATCTATCTATCCATATATCTATCTATCTATCTACAGTTAATGCGCTCAGTGAAAAAATATGTGAGGCCCAAACGATAACAACTCCCTGCTGGCTGAGCTGCACTATAACACAAGGAGTGAGGGATCGCCCACATATTTTTTTACAGGTATTGTGCTTCACCCACCCAACTATCTATCTATCTAATGATTTACCATTTATCCACCCACCCGCCCATTTATCTGTATTTCTAATGATTCACTATCTATCCAACCTATCCAACCACCCTCCCATTTATCTACCTACCTATCTATCTATCTACAGTTAGTGCGCTCAGTGAAAAAATATGTGGGTCCCAAAGGATAACAACTCCCTGCTGGCTGAGCTGCACTATAACACAAGGATTGAGGGATCACCCACATATTTTTTTACAGGTATTGAGATTCACCCACCCAACTATCTATCTATCTATCTATCTATCTATCTATCTAATGATTTACCATTTATCCACCCACCCGCTCATTTATCTGTCTATGTAATGATTCACTCTCTATACACCTACCCACCCAACAACCCACCCATTTGTCTACCTACCCATCTATCTATCAACAGATAATGTGCTCAGTGAAAAAATACGTGGGGCCCAAAGGATAACAACTCCCTGCTGGCTAAGCTGCACTATAACACAAGGAGTGAGGGATCACCCACATATTTTTTTAAAGGTATTGCGCTTCACCCACTCACCTATCTACCTAATGATTTACCATTTATCTACTTACCCACCCATTTATCTGTCTATCTAATGATTCACTATCTATCCGACCTATCCAACCACCCTCCCATTTATCTACCTACCTATCTATCTATCTATCTATCTGTCTATCCACATTTAGATCGCTCACTATCTAATGATTTATCATTTATCTATCCACCCACCCACCCACCCACCCATTTTTTCACCTAACCATCTATCTACAGTTAATGTGCTCAGTAAAAAAAAAGGGGTCCCAAAGGATAACAATTCCCTGCTGGCCGAGCTGTACTTTTACACAAGGAGTGAGGGATCACCCACATATCTTTTACAGATATTGCGCTTCAACCACCTAGCCATTTTCTATTTCATGTTTACCATCTACCTACCTACCCAATTAAGGATCCCACCCTCCCTGCTGGTCAAGCTGCAACATTACAAAGGGAAGAAAGTTGCTGACAGAAAAAAAGTGGGTTACTGACTTCCCTCCCACCCCCATGTCCGTTAAGCTGCCTTAGCGGACAGTGAAGGAAGGTATCAGTTTATATTTTACTCTTTCTATTTATCTCTACCTATCTCTATCTATTTAACTGTACACTAAGTAATCACAAAGTACAATAATAGAAGAGTTCATAGCTAGAAGTCCTATTTGTGAAGACCAAATGTATACCAAAAACATATTATCAGTAATTAATTTTCATTAATTACCTGACTTCGGTCTCCTGTTGCTGTGCTTAAACTTTGTTTTTTGACTTGAGGAGGATTCTGCAGTCCAGGTCACTTCGCAGTAGTCAGCTGTTATGACCTCATCATATGTTTTATGGAGAATTCTCACCTAAAAAATGGAAATAGGCATGATAATATGTTCTCAGTATACATTGACCCTAAAGCCCTGTACACACTGGGAGTCTAGGGGCACCATCTATATAGTCAACTATATCTGTGGTTCCACTATTCACACTGAAAGAAATCAGTTACCGATATCATTCAATGATGTCCCAGTGACCTGCTGAACATGCGGGTCATAGGCTATATGGCCAAAGATGACCTGTATGTTCAGGTGAAGGGGCAGGAGGGTGGTCGTTAAGGATGCGCGGGAGCACACATCATTAACTATATTGAGTATACATACTACAGATTTGTTTTAAAGAAAAGAGATCGCTCAAAAATGCCATTCTGAGCGATAACTTTTCTTTTTGATTAGCGTTTATGGGGCTTTAGAAAAATGAGAGGGATCCCTCACCTCTTTATCCTTGCCTCTATTTTATGAACTATTCTAGCTATGATTTGTCAATTTAATTAATAATTTACCATCTATCTACCTATCCACCCAATCTATCTGTCTATCCAATGATTTACGATCCATGTGCCTACACATCCATGTATCTATCTATCTATCTATCTATCTACAGATAATGTGCTCAGTGAAAAAATATGTGGGGCCCAAAGGATAACAACTCCCTGCTGGCTAAGCTGCACTATAACACAAGGAGTGAGGGATCACCCACATATTTTTTTAAAGGTATTGCTCTTCACCCACTCACCTATCTATCTAATGATTTACCATTTATCTACTCACCCGCCCATTTGTCTGTCTATCTAATGATTCACTATCTATCCGACCTACCCACCCACCCAACATCCCACCCATTCATCTACCTAACATCTATCTATCCATATATCTATTTATCTGTCTACAGTTAATGCGCTCAGTGAAAAATATGTGAGGCCCAAAGGATAACAACTACCTGCTGGCTGAGCTGCACTATAACACACGGAGTGAGGAATCACCCACATATTTTTTTACAGGTATTGAGCTTCACCCACCAAACTAACTATCTATCTATCTATCTATCTATCTGTCTATCTAATGATTTACCATTTATCCACCCACCCGCCCATTTATCTGTCTATCTAATGATTCACTATCTATCCGACCTATCCAACCACCCTCCCTTTTATCTACCTACCTACCTATCTATCTGTCTATCCACATTTAGATCGCTCAGTGAAAAAATATGTGGGGCCCAAAGGATAACAACTCCCTGCTGGCTGAGCTGCACTATAACACAAGGAGTGAGGGATCACCCACATATTTTTTTACAGGTATTGCGCTTCACCCACTCACCTATCTATCTAACGATTTACCATTTAACCACCCACCCATTTATCTGTCTATCTAATGATTCACTATCTATCCGACCTACCCACCCACCCAACATCCCACCCATTTATCTACCTAACATCTATCTATCTATCCATATATCTGTTTATCTGTCTACAGTTAATGCGCTCAGTGAAAAATATGTGAGGCCCAAAGGATAACAACTCCCTGCTGGCTGAGCTGCACTATAACACACGGAGTGAGGGATCACCCACATATTTTTTTACAGGTATTGAGATTCACCCACCCAACTATCTATCTAATGATTTTCCATTTATCCACCCACCCGCCCATTTATCTGTTTATCTAATGATTCACTATCTATACACCTACCCACCCAACATCCCACCCATTTATCTACCTAACCATCTATCTATCTATCCATATATCTATCTATCTACAGTTAATGCGCTCAGTGAACAAATATGTGGGGCCCAAAGGATAACAACTCCCTGATGGCCGAGCTGCACTATTACACAAGGAGTGAGGGATCACCCACATATTTTTTACAGTTATTGAAATCCACCCAACCAACTATCAATCAATCAATCTAATGATTTAACATTTATCTGTCTATCTAATGATTTACTATCGATACACCTACACACCCAACAACCCACCCATTTGTCTACCTACCCATCTATATATCTGCAGATAATGTGCTCAGTGAAAAAATATGTGGGGCCCAAAGGATAACATCTCCCTGCTGGCTGATCTGCACTATAACACAAGGAGTGAGGGATCACCCACATATTTTTTTTACAGTTATTGAAAACCACCCACCCAACTATCAATCAATCAATCTAATGATTTAACATTTATCCACCCAACCGCCCATTTATCTGTCTATCTAATGATTCACTATCTATATACCTACCCACCCAACAACCCACCCATTTGTCTACCTACCCATCTATCTATCTATCAAAAGATAATGTGCTCAGTGAAAAAATATGTGGGGCCCAAAGGATAACAACTCCCTGCTGGCTAAGCTGCACTATAACACAAGGAGTGAGGGATCATCCACATTTTTTTTACAGTTATTGAAAACCACCCACCCAACTATCAATCAATCTAATGATTTAACATTTATCCACCCAACCGCCCATTTATCTGTCTATCTAATGATTCACTATCTATACACCTATCCACCCAACAACCCACCCATTTGTCTACCTACCCATCTATCTATCAACAGATAATGTGCTCAGTGAAAAAATATGTGGGGCCCAAAGGATAACAACTCCCTGCTGGCTAAGCTGCACTATAACACAAGGAGTGAGGGATCACCCACATATTTTTTAAAGGTATTGCGCTTCACCCACTCACCTATCTACCTAATGATTTACCATTTATCTACTTACCCACCCATTTATCTGTCTATCTAATGATTCACTATCTATCCGACCTATCCAACCACCCTCCCATTTATCTACCTACCTATCTATCTATCTATCTATCTATCTATCTATCTGTCTATCCACATTTAGATCGCTCACTGAAAAAATATGTGGGGCCCAAAGGATAACAACTCCCTGCTGGCTGAACTGCACTATAACACAAGGAGTGAGGGATCACCCATATTTTTTTTTACAGGTATTGAGATTCACACACCCATCTATCTATCTAATGATTTATCATTTATCTACCCACCCACCCATTTTTTAACCTAACCATCTATCTACAGTTAATGTGCTCAGTAAAAAAAAAAGGGGTCCCAAAGGATAACAATTCCCTGCTGGCCGAGCTGTACTTTTACACAAGGAGTGAGGGATCACCCACATATCTTTTACAGATATTGCGCTTCAACCACCTAGCCATTTTCTATTTCATGTTTACCATCTACCTACCTACCCAATTAAGGATCCCACCCTCCCTGCTGGTCAAGCTGCAACATTACAAAGGGAAGAAAGTTGCTGACAGAAAAAAAGTGGGTTACTGACTTCCCTCCCACCCCCATGTCCGTTAAGCTGCCTTAGCGGACAGTGAAGGAAGGTATCAGTTTATATTTTACTCTTTCTATTTATCTCCACCTATCTCTATCTATTTAACTGTACACTAAGTAATCACAAAGTACAATAATAGAAGAGTTCATAGCTAGAAGTCCTATTTGTGAAGACCAAATGTATACCAAAAACATATTATCAGTAATTAATTTTCATTAATTACCTGACTTCGGTCTCCTGTTGCTGTGCTTAATCTTTGTTTTTTGACTTGAGGAGGATTCTGCAGTCCAGGTCACTTCGCAGTAGTCAGCTGTTATGACCTCATCATATGTTTTATGGAGAATTCTCACCTAAAAAATGGAAATAGGCATGATAATATGTTCTCAGTATACATTGACCCTAAAGCCCTGTACACACTGGGAGTCTAGGGGCACCATCTATATAGTCAACTATATCTGTGGTTCCACTATTCACACTGAAAGAAATCAGTTACCGATATCATTCAATGATGTCCCAGTGACCTGCTGAACATGCGGGTCATAGGCTATATGGCCAAAGATGACCTGTATGTTCAGGTGAAGGGGCAGGAGGGTGGTCGTTAAGGATGCGCGGGAGCACACATCATTAACTATATTGAGTATACATACTACAGATTTGTTTTAAAGAAAAGAGATCGCTCAAAAATGCCATTCTGAGCGATAACTTTTCTTTTTGATTAGCGTTTATGGGGCTTTAGAAAAATGAGAGGGATCCCTCACCTCTTTAGCCATGCCTCTATTTTATGAACTATTCTAGCTATGATTTGTCAATTTAATTAATAATTTACCATCTATCTACCTATCCACCCAATCTATCTGTCTATCCAATGATTTACGATCCATGTGCCTACACATCCATCTATCTATCTATCTACGGTTAGTGCGTTCAGTTAAAAAATATGTGGGTCCCAAAGGATAACAACTCCCTGCTGGCTGAGCTGCACTATAACACAAGGATTGAGGGATCACCCACATATTTTTTTACAGGTATTGCGCTTCACCCACTCACCTATCTATCTAACGATTTACCATTTATCCACGCACCCACCCACCCATTTATCTGTCTATCTAATGATTCACTATCTATACACGTACCCACCCAACATCCCACCCATTTATCTACCTAACCATCTATCTATCCATATATCTATCTATCTATCTATCTATCTACAGTTAATGCGCTCAGTTAAAAAATATGTGAGGCCCAAACGATAACAACTCCCTGCTGGCTGAGCTGCACTATAACACAAGGAGTGAGGGATCGCCCACATATTTTTTTACAGGTATTGAGCTTCACCCACCCAACTATCTATCTATCTATCTAATGATTTACCATTTATCCACCCACCCGCCCATTTATCTGTCTATCTAATGATTCACTATCTATCCGACCTATCCAACCACCCTCCCATTTATCTACCTACCTATCTATCTATCTATCTATCTATCTATCTACAGTTAGTGCGCTCAGTGAAAAAATATGTGGGTCCCAAAGGATAACAACTCCCTGCTGGCTGAGCTGCACTATAACACAAGGATTGAGGGATCACCCACATATTTTTTACAGGTATTGAGATTCAACCACCCAACTATCTATCTATCTAATGATTTACCATTTATCCACCCACCCGCTCATTTATCTGTCTATGTAATGATTCACTATCTATACACCTACCCACCCAACAACCCACCCATTTGTGTACCTACCCATCGATCTATCTACAGATAATGTGCTCAGTGAAAAAATATGTGGGGCCCAAAGGATAACAACTCCCTGCTGGCTAAGCTGCACTATAACACAAGGAGTGAGGGATCACCCACATATTTTTTTAAAGGTATTGCGCTTCACCCACTCACCTATCTATCTAACGACTTACCATTTATCCACGCACCCACCCACCCATTTATCTGTCTATCTAATGATTCACTATCTATACACGTACCCACCCAACATCCCACCCATTTATCTACCTAACCATCTATCTATCCATATATCTATCTATCTATCTACAGTTAATGCGCTCAGTGAAAAAATATGTGAGGCCCAAACGATAACAACTCCCTGCTGGCTGAGCTGCACTATAACACAAGGAGTGAGGGATCGCCCACATATTTTTTTACAGGTATTGAGCTTCACCCACCCAACTATCTATCTATCTAATGATTTACCATTTATCCACCCACCCGCCCATTTATCTGTATTTCTAATGATTCACTATCTATCCGACCTATCCAACCACCCTCCCATTTATCTACCTACCTATCTATCTATCTACAGTTAGTGCGCTCAGTGAAAAAATATGTGGGTCCCAAAGGATAACAACTCCCTGCTGGCTGAGCTGCACTATAACACAAGGATTGAGGGATCACCCACATATTTTTTTACAGGTATTGAGATTCACCCACCCAACTATCTATCTATCTATCTATCTATCTAATGATTTACCATTTATCCACCCACCCGCTCATTTATCTGTCTATGTAATGATTCACTCTCTATACACCTACCCACCCAACAACCCACCCATTTGTCTACCTACCCATCTATCTATCAACAGATAATGTGCTCAGTGAAAAAATACGTGGGGCCCAAAGGATAACAACTCCCTGCTGGCTAAGCTGCACTATAACACAAGGAGTGAGGGATCACCCACATATTTTTTTAAAGGTATTGCGCTTCACCCACTCACCTATCTACCTAATGATTTACCATTTATCTACTTACCCACCCATTTATCTGTCTATCTAATGATTCACTATCTATCCGACCTATCCAACCACCCTCCCATTTATCTACCTACCTATCTATCTATCTATCTATCTATCTGTCTATCCACATTTAGATCGCTCACTATCTAATGATTTATCATTTATCTATCCACCCACCCACCCACCCATTTTTTCACCTAACCATCTATCTACAGTTAATGTGCTCAGTAAAAAAAAAGGGGTCCCAAAGGATAACAATTCCCTGCTGGCCGAGCTGTCTTTTTACACAAGGAGTGAGGGATCACCCACATATCTTTTACAGATATTGCGCTTCAACCACCTAGCCATTTTCTATTTCATGTTTACCATCTACCTACCTACCCAATTAAGGATCCCACCCTCCCTGCTGGTCAAGCTGCAACATTACAAAGGGAAGAAAGTTGCTGACAGAAAAAAAGTGGGTTACTGACTTCCCTCCCACCCCCATGTCCGTTAAGCTGCCTTAGCGGACAGTGAAGGAAGGTATCAGTTTATATTTTACTCTTTCTATTTATCTCTACCTATCTCTATCTATTTAACTGTACACTAAGTAATCACAAAGTACAATAATAGAAGAGTTCATAGCTAGAAGTCCTATTTGTGAAGACCAAATGTATACCAAAAACATATTATCAGTAATTAATTTTCATTAATTACCTGACTTCGGTCTCCTGTTGCTGTGCTTAATCTTTGTTTTTTGACTTGAGGAGGATTCTGCAGTCCAGGTTACTTCGCAGTAGTCAGCTGTTATGACCTTATCATATGTTTTATGGAGAATTCTCACCTAAAAAATGGAAATAGGCATGATAATATGTTCTCAGTATACATTGACCCTAAAGCCCTGTACACACTGGGAGTCTAGGGGCACCATCTATATAGTCAACTATATCTGTGGTTCCACTATTCACACTGAAAGAAATCAGTTACCGATATCATTCAATGATGTCCCAGTGACCTGCTGAACATGCGGGTCATAGGCTATATGGCCAAAGATGACCTGTATGTTCAGGTGAAGGGGCAGGAGGGTGGTCGTTAAGGATGCGCGGGAGCACACATCATTAACTATATTGAGTATACATACTACAGATTTGTTTTAAAGAAAAGAGATCGCTCAAAAATGCCATTCTGAGCGATAACTTTTCTTTTTGATTAGCGTTTATGGGGCTTTAGAAAAATGAGAGGGATCCCTCACCTCTTTATCCATGCCTCTATTTTATGAACTATTCTAGCTATGATTTGTCAATTTAATTAATAATGTACCATCTATCTACCTATCCACCCAATCTATCTGTCTATCCAATGATTTACGATCCATGTGCCTACACATCCATCTATCTATCTATCTATCTATCTACGGTTAGTGCGTTCAGTTAAAAAATATGTGGGTCCCAAAGGATAACAACTCCCTGCTGGCTGAGCTGCACTATAACACAAGAAGTGAGGGATCACCCACATATTTTTTTACAGGTATTGAGCTTCACCCACCCACCTATCTATCTAATAATTTACCTTTTATCTACCCACCCACCAATTTATCTGTCTATCTAATGATTCACTATCTATCAGCCTACCCAACCACGCTCCCATTTATCTACCTACCTACCTATCTATCTATCTATCTACAGTTAGTGCGCTCAGTGAAAAAATATGTGGGGCCCAAAGGATAACAACTCCCTGCTGGCTGAGCTGCACTATCACACAAGGAGTGAGGGATCACCCACATATTTTTTTACAGGTATTGCGCTTCACCCACTCACCTATCTATCTAACGATTTACCATTTATCCACCCAACCACCCACCCACCCATTTATCTGTCTATCTAATGATTCACTATCTATACACGTACCCACCCAACATCCCACCCATTTTTCTACCTAACCATCTATCTATCTATCCATATATCTATCTATCTACAGTTAATGCGCTCAGTGAACAAATATGTGGGGCCCAAAGGATAACAACTCCCTGATGGCCGAGCTGCAATATTACACAAGGAGTGAGGGATCACCCACATATTTTTTACAGTTATTGAAATCCACCCAACCAACTATCAATCAATCAATCTAATGATTTAACATTTATCTGTCTATCTAATGATTTACTATCGATACACCTACCCACCCAACAACCCACCCATTTGTCTACCTACCCATCTATATATCTGCAGATAATGTGCTCAGTGAAAAAATATGTGGGGCCCAAAGGATAACATCTCCCTGCTGGCTGATCTGCACTATAACACAAGGAGTGAGGGATCACCCACATATTTTTTTTACAGTTATTGAAAACCACCCACCCAACTATCAATCAATCAATCTAATGATTTAACATTTATCCACCCAACCGCCCATTTATCTGTCTATCTAATGATTCACTATCTATACACCTACCCACCCAACAACCCACCCATTTGTCTACCTACCCATCTATCTATCAACAGATAATGTGCTCAGTGAAAAAATATGTGGGGCCCAAAGGATAACAACTCCCTGCTGGCTAAGCTGCACTATAACACAAGGAGTGAGGGATCACCCACATATTTTTTTAAAGGTATTGCGCTTCACCCACTCACCTATCTACCTAATGATTTATCATTTATCTACTTACCCACCCATTTATCTGTCTATCTAATGATTCACTATCTATCCGACCTATCCAACCACCCTCCCATTTATCTACCTACCTATCTATCTATCTATCTATCTGTCTATCCACATTTAGATCGCTCACTGAAAAAATATGTGGGGCCCAAAGGATAACAACTCCCTGCTGGCTGAACTGCACTATAACACAAGGAGTGAGGGATCACCCATATTTTTTTTTACAGGTATTGAGATTCACACACCCATCTATCTATCTAATGATTTATCATTTATCTACCCACCCACCCATTTTTTAACCTAACCATCTATCTACAGTTAATGTGCTCAGTAAAAAAAAAGGGGTCCCAAAGGATAACAATTCCCTGCTGGCCGAGCGGTACTTTTACACAAGGAGTGAGGGATCACCCACATATCTTTTACAGATATTGCGCTTTAACCACCTAGCCATTTTCTATTTCATGTTTACCATCTACCTACCTACCCAATTAAGGATCCCACCCTCCCTGCTGGTCAAGCTGCAACATTACAAAGGGAAGAAAGTTGCTGACAGAAAAAAAGTGGGTTACTGACTTCCCTCCCACCCCCATGTCCGTTAAGCTGCCTTAGCGGACAGTGAAGGAAGGTATCAGTTTATATTTTACTCTTTCTATTTATCTCTACCTATCTCTATCTATTTAACTGTACACTAAGTAATCACAAATTACAATAATAGAAGAGTTCATAGCTAGAAGTCCTATTTGTGAAGACCAAATGTATACCAAAAACATATTATCAGTAATTAATTTTCATTAATTACCTGACTTCGGTCTCCTGTTGCTGTGTGCTGTGCTTAATCTTTGTTTTTTGACTTGAGGAGGATTCTGCAGTCCAGGTCACTTCGCAGTAGTCAGCTGTCATGACCTCATCATATGTTTTATGGAGAATTCTCACCTAAAAAATGGAAATAGGCATGATAATATGTTCTCAGTATACATTGACCCTAAAGCCCTGTACACACTGGGAGTCTAGGGGCACCATCTATATAGTCAACTATATCTGTGGTTCCACTATTCACACTGAAAGAAATCAGTTACCGATATCATTCAATGATGTCCCAGTGACCTGCTGAACATGCGGGTCATAGGCTATATGGCCAAAGATGACCTGTATGTTCAGGTGAAGGGGCAGGAGGGTGGTCGTTAAGGATGCGCGGGAGCACACATCATTAACTATATTGAGTATACATACTACAGATTTGTTTTAAAGAAAAGAGATCGCTCAAAAATGCCATTCTGAGCGATAACTTTTCTTTTTGATTAGCATTTATGGGGCTTTAGAAAAATGAGAGGGATCCCTCACCTCTTTATCCATGCCTCTATTTTATGAACTATTCTAGCTATGATTTGTCAATTTAATTAATAATTTACCATCTATCTACCTATCCACCCAATCTATCTGTCTATCCAATGATTTACGATCCATGTGCCTACACATCCATCTATCTATCTATCTATCTACGGTTAGTGCGTTCAGTTAAAAAATATGTGGGTCCCAAAGGATAACAACTCCCTGCTGGCTGAGCTGCACTATAACACAAGGATTGAGGGATCACCCACATATTTTTTTACAGGTATTGCGCTTCACCCACTCACCTATCTATCTAACGATTTACCATTTATCCACGCACCCACCCACCCATTTATCTGTCTATCTAATGATTCACTATCTATACACGTACCCACCCAACATCCCACCCATTTATCTACCTAACCATCTATCTATCCCTATATCTATCTATCTATCTATCTATCTACAGTTAATGCGCTCAGTTAAAAAATATGTGAGGCCCAAACGATAACAACTCCCTGCTGGCTGAGCTGCACTATAACACAAGGAGTGAGGGATCACCCACATATTTTTTACAGGTATTGAGCTTCACCCACCCAACTATCTATCTATCTAATGATTTACCATTTATCCACCCACCCGCCCATTTATCTGTCTATCTAATGATTCACTATCTATCCGACCTATCCAACCACCCTCCCATTTATCTACCTACCTATCTATCTATCTATCTATCTACAGTTAGTGCGCTCAGTGAAAAAATATGTGGGTCCCAAAGGATAACAACTCCCTGCTGGCTGAGCTGCACTATAACACAAGGATTGAGGGATCACCCACATATTTTTTACAGGTATTGAGATTCAACCACCCAACTATCTATCTATCTAATGATTTACCATTTATCCACCCACCCGCTCATTTATCTGTCTATGTAATGATTCACTATCTATACACCTACCCACCCAACAACCCACCCATTTGTGTACCTACCCATCGATCTATCTACAGATAATGTGCTCAGTGAAAAAATATGTGGGGCCCAAAGGATAACAACTCCCTGCTGGCTAAGCTGCACTATAACACAAGGAGTGAGGGATCACCCACATATTTTTTTAAAGGTATTGCGCTTCACCCACTCACCTATCTATCTAACGACTTACCATTTATCCACGCACCCACCCACCCATTTATCTGTCTATCTAATGATTCACTATCTATACACGTACCCACCCAACATCCCACCCATTTATCTACCTAACCATCTATCTATCCATATATCTATCTATCTATCTACAGTTAATGCGCTCAGTGAAAAAATATGTGAGGCCCAAATGATAACAACTCCCTGCTGGCTGAGCTGCACTATAACACAAGGAGTGAGGGATCGCCCACATATTTTTTTACAGGTATTGAGCTTCACCCACCCAACTATCTATCTATCTATCTATCTAATGATTTACCATTTTTCCACCCACCCGCCCATTTATCTGTATTTCTAATGATTCACTATCTATCCGACCTATCCAACCACCCTCCCATTTATCTACCTACCTATCTATCTATCTATCTACAGTTAGTGCGCTCAGTGAAAAAATATGTGGGTCCCAAAGGATAACAACTCCCTGCTGGCTGAGCTGCACTATAACACAAGGATTGAGGGATCACCCACATATTTTTTTACAGGTATTGAGATTCACCCACCCAACTATCTATCTATCTATCTATCTAATGATTTACCAATTATCCACCCACCCGCTCATTTATCTGTCTATGTAATGATTCACTCTCTATACACCTACCCACCCAACAACCCACCCATTTGTCTACCTACCCATCTATCTATCAACAGATAATGTGCTCAGTGAAAAAATACGTGGGGCCCAAAGGATAACAACTCCCTGCTGGCTAAGCTGCACTATAACACAAGGAGTGAGGGATCACCCACATATTTTTTTAAAGGTATTGCGCTTCACCCACTCACCTATCTACCTAATGATTTACCATTTATCTACTTACCCACCCATTTATCTGTCTATCTAATGATTCACTATCTATCCGACCTATCCAACCACCCTCCCATTTATCTACCTACCTATCTATCTATCTATCTATCTGTCTATCCACATTTAGATCGCTCACTATCTAATGATTTATCATTTATCTATCCACCCACCCACCCATTTTTTTACCTAACCATCTATCTACAGTTAATGTGCTCAGTAAAAAAAAAGGGGTCCCAAAGGATAACAATTCCCTGCTGGCCGAGCTGTACTTTTACACAAGGAGTGAGGGATCACCCACATATCTTTTACAGATATTGCGCTTCAACCACCTAGCCATTTTCTATTTCATGTTTACCATCTACCTACCTACCCAATTAAGGATCCCACCCTCCCTGCTGGTCAAGCTGCAACATTACAAAGGGAAGAAAGTTGCTGACAGAAAAAAAGTGGGTTACTGACTTCCCTCCCACCCCCATGTCCGTTAAGCTGCCTTAGCGGACAGTGAAGGAAGGTATCAGTTTATATTTTACTCTTTCTATTTATCTCTACCTATCTCTATCTATTTAACTGTACACTAAGTAATCACAAAGTACAATAATAGAAGAGTTCATAGCTAGAAGTCCTATTTGTGAAGACCAAATGTATACCAAAAACATATTATCAGTAATTAATTTTCATTAATTACCTGACTTCGGTCTCCTGTTGCTGTGCTTAATCTTTGTTTTTTGACTTGAGGAGGATTCTGCAGTCCAGGTCACTTCGCAGTAGTCAGCTGTTATGACCTCATCATATGTTTTATGGAGAATTCTCACCTAAAAAATGGAAATAGGCATGATAATATGTTCTCAGTATACATTGACCCTAAGGCCCTGTACACACTGGGAGTCTAGGGGCACCATCTATATAGTCAACTATATCTGTGGTTCCACTATTCACACTGAAAGAAATCAGTTACCGATATCATTCAATGATGTCCCAGTGACCTGCTGAACATGCGGGTCATAGGCTATATGGCCAAAGATGACCTGTATGTTCAGGTGAAGGGGCAGGAGGGTGGTCGTTAAGGATGCGCGGGAGCACACATCATTAACTATATTGAGTATACATACTACAGATTTGTTTTAAAGAAAAGAGATCGCTCAAAAATGCCATTCTGAGCGATAACTTTTCTTTTTGATTAGCGTTTATGGGGCTTTAGAAAAATGAGAGGGATCCCTCACCTCTTTATCCATGCCTCTATTTTATGAACTATTCTAGCTATGATTTGTCAATTTAATTAATAATTTACCATCTATCTACCTATCCACCCAATCTATCTGTCTATCCAATGATTTACGATCCATGTGCCTACACATCCATCTATCTATCTATCTACGGTTAGTGCGTTCAGTTAAAAAATATGTGGGTCCCAAAGGATAACAACTCCCTGCTGGCTGAGCTGCACTATAACACAAGGATTGAGGGATCACCCACATATTTTTTTACAGGTATTGCGCTTCACCCACTCACCTATCTATCTAACGATTTACCATTTATCCACGCACCCACCCACCCATTTATCTGTCTATCTAATGATTCACTATCTATACACGTACCCACCCAACATCCCACCCATTTATCTACCTAACCATCTATCTATCCATATATCTATCTATCTATCTATCTATCTATCTACAGTTAATGCGCTCAGTTAAAAAATATGTGAGGCCCAAACGATAACAACTCCCTGCTGGCTGAGCTGCACTATAACACAAGGAGTGAGGGATCGCCCACATATTTTTTTACAGGTATTGAGCTTCACCCACCCAACTATCTATCTATCTAATGATTTACCATTTATCCACCCACCCGCCCATTTATCTGTCTATCTAAGGATTCACTATCTATCCGACCTATCCAACCACCCTCCCATTTATCTACCTACCTATCTATCTATCTATCTATCTATCTATCTACAGTTAGTGCGCTCAGTGAAAAAATATGTGGGTCCCAAAGGATAACAACTCCCTGCTGGCTGAGCTGCACTATAACACAAGGATTGAGGGATCACCCACATATTTTTTACAGGTATTGAGATTCAACCACCCAACTATCTATCTATCTAATGATTTACCATTTATCCACCCACCCGCTCATTTATCTGTCTATGTAATGATTCACTATCTATACACCTACCCACCCAACAACCCACCCATTTGTGTACCTACCCATCGATCTATCTACAGATAATGTGCTCAGTGAAAAAATATGTGGGGCCCAAAGGATAACAACTCCCTGCTGGCTAAGCTGCACTATAACACAAGGAGTGAGGGATCACCCACATATTTTTTAAAGGTATTGCGCTTCACCCACTCACCTATCTATCTAACGACTTACCATTTATCCACGCACCCACCCACCCATTTATCTGTCTATCTAATGATTCACTATCTATACACGTACCCACCCAACATCCCACCCATTTATCTACCTAACCATCTATCTATCCATATATCTATCTATCTATCTACAGTTAATGCGCTCAGTGAAAAAATATGTGAGGCCCAAACGATAACAACTCCCTGCTGGCTGAGCTGCACTATAACACAAGGAGTGAGGGATCGCCCACATATTTTTTTACAGGTATTGAGCTTCACCCACCCAACTATCTATCTATCTAATGATTTACCATTTATCCACCCACCCGCCCATTTATCTGTATTTCTAATGATTCACTATCTATCCGACCTATCCAACCACCCTCCCATTTATCTACCTACCTATCTATCTATCTACAGTTAGTGCGCTCAGTGAAAAAATATGTGGGTCCCAAAGGATAACAACTCCCTGCTGGCTGAGCTGCACTATAACACAAGGATTGAGGGATCACCCACATATTTTTTTACAGGTATTGAGATTCACCCACCCAACTATCTATCTATCTATCTATCTATCTAATGATTTACCATTTATCCACCCACCCGCTCATTTATCTGTCTATGTAATGATTCACTCTCTATACACCTACCCACCCAACAACCCACCCATTTGTCTACCTACCCATCTATCTATCAACAGATAATGTGCTCAGTGAAAAAATACGTGGGGCCCAAAGGATAACAACTCCCTGCTGGCTAAGCTGCACTATAACACAAGGAGTGAGGGATCACCCACATATTTTTTTAAAGGTATTGCGCTTCACCCACTCACCTATCTACCTAATGATTTACCATTTATCTACTTACCCACCCATTTATCTGTCTATCTAATGATTCACTATCTATCCGACCTATCCAACCACCCTCCCATTTATCTACCTACCTATCTATCTATCTATCTATCTATCTGTCTGTCTATCCACATTTAGATCGCTCACTATCTAATGATTTATCATTTATCTATCCACCCACCCACCCACCCATTTTTTCACCTAACCATCTATCTACAGTTAATGTGCTCAGTAAAAAAAAAGGGGTCCCAAAGGATAACAATTCCCTGCTGGCCGAGCTGTCTTTTTACACAAGGAGTGAGGGATCACCCACATATCTTTTACAGATATTGCGCTTCAACCACCTAGCCATTTTCTATTTCATGTTTACCATCTACCTACCTACCCAATTAAGGATCCCACCCTCCCTGCTGGTCAAGCTGCAACATTACAAAGGGAAGAAAGTTGCTGACAGAAAAAAAGTGGGTTACTGACTTCCCTCCCACCCCCATGTCCGTTAAGCTGCCTTAGCGGACAGTGAAGGAAGGTATCAGTTTATATTTTACTCTTTCTATTTATCTCTACCTATCTCTATCTATTTAACTGTACACTAAGTAATCACAAAGTACAATAATAGAAGAGTTCATAGCTAGAAGTCCTATTTGTGAAGACCAAATGTATACCAAAAACATATTATCAGTAATTAATTTTCATTAATTACCTGACTTCGGTCTCCTGTTGCTGTGCTTAATCTTTGTTTTTTGACTTGAGGAGGATTCTGCAGTCCAGGTCACTTCGCAGTAGTCAGCTGTTATGACCTCATCATATGTTTTATGGAGAATTCTCACCTAAAAAATGGAAATAGGCATGATAATATGTTCTCAGTATACATTGACCCTAAAGCCCTGTACACACTGGGAGTCTAGGGGCACCATCTATATAGTCAACTATATCTGTGGTTCCACTATTCACACTGAAAGAAATCAGTTACCGATATCATTCAATGATGTCCCAGTGACCTGCTGAACATGCGGGTCATAGGCTATATGGCCAAAGATGACCTGTATGTTCAGGTGAAGGGGCAGGAGGGTGGTCGTTAAGGATGCGCGGGAGCACACATCATTAACTATATTGAGTATACATACTACAGATTTGTTTTAAAGAAAAGAGATCGCTCAAAAATGCCATTCTGAGCGATAACTTTTCTTTTTGATTAGCGTTTATGGGGCTTTAGAAAAATGAGAGGGATCCCTCACCTCTTTATCCATGCCTCTATTTTATGAACTATTCTAGCTATGATTTGTCAATTTAATTAATAATTTACCATCTATCTACCTATCCACCCAATCTATCTGTCTATCCAATGATTTACGATCCATGTGCCTACACATCCATCTATCTATCTATCTATCTACGGTTAGTGCGTTCAGTTAAAAAATATGTGGGTCCCAAAGGATAACAACTCCCTGCTGGCTGAGCTGCACTATAACACAAGAAGTGAGGGATCACCCACATATTTTTTTACAGGTATTGAGCTTCACCCACCCACCTATCTATCTAATAATTTACCTTTTATCTACCCACCCACCAATTTATCTGTCTATCTAATGATTCACTATCTATCAGCCTACCCAACCACGCTCCCATTTATCTACCTACCTACCTATCTATCTATCTATCTACAGTTAGTGCGCTCAGTGAAAAAATATGTGGGGCCCAAAGGATAACAACTCCCTGCTGGCTGAGCTGCACTATCACACAAGGAGTGAGGGATCACCCACATATTTTTTTACAGGTATTGCGCTTCACCCACTCACCTATCTATCTAACGATTTACCATTTATCCACCCAACCACCCACCCACCCATTTATCTGTCTATCTAATGATTCACTATCTATACACGTACCCACCCAACATCCCACCCATTTTTCTACCTAACCATCTATCTATCTATCCATATATCTATCTATCTACAGTTAATGCGCTCAGTGAACAAATATGTGGGGCCCAAAGGATAACAACTCCCTGATGGCCGAGCTGCACTATTACACAAGGAGTGAGGGATCACCCACATATTTTTTACAGTTATTGAAATCCACCCAACCAACTATCAATCAATCAATCTAATGATTTAACATTTATCTGTCTATCTAATGATTTACTATCGATACACCTACCCACCCAACAACCCACCCATTTGTCTACCTACCCATCTATATATCTGCAGATAATGTGCTCAGTGAAAAAATATGTGGGGCCCAAAGGATAACATCTCCCTGCTGGCTGATCTGCACTATAACACAAGGAGTGAGGGATCACCCACATATTTTTTTTACAGTTATTGAAAACCACCCACCCAACTATCAATCAATCAATCTAATGATTTAACATTTATCCACCCAACCGCCCATATATCTGTCTATCTAATGATTCACTATCTATACACCTACCCACCCAACAACCCACCCATTTGTCTACCTACCCATCTATCTATCTATCAAAAGATAATGTGCTCAGTGAAAAAATATGTGGGGCCCAAAGGATAACAACTCCCTGCTGGCTAAGCTGCACTTTAACACAAGGAGTGAGGGATCACCCACATATTTTTTTTACAGTTATTGAAAACCACCCACCCAACTATCAATCAATCTAATGATTTAACATTTATCCACCCAACCGCCCATTTATCTGTCTATCTAATGATTCACTATCTATACACCTATCCACCCAACAACCCACCCATTTGTCTACCTACCCATCTATCTATCAACAGATAATGTGCTCAGTGAAAAAATATGTGGGGCCCAAAGGATAACAACTCCCTGCTGGCTAAGCTGCACTATAACACAAGGAGTGAGGGATCACCCACATATTTTTTTAAAGGTATTGCGCTTCACCCACTCACCTATCTACCTAATGATTTATCATTTATCTACTTACCCACCCATTTATCTGTCTATCTAATGATTCACTATCTATCCGACCTATCCAACCACCCTCCCATTTATCTACCTACCTATCTATCTATCTATCTATCTATCTGTCTATCCACATTTAGATCGCTCACTGAAAAAATATGTGGGGCCCAAAGGATAACAACTCCCTGCTGGCTGAACTGCACTATAACACAAGGAGTGAGGGATCACCCATATTTTTTTTTACAGGTATTGAGATTCACACACCCATCTATCTATCTAATGATTTATCATTTATCTACCCACCCACCCATTTTTTAACCTAACCATCTATCTACAGTTAATGTGCTCAGTAAAAAAAAAGGGGTCCCAAAGGATAACAATTCCCTGCTGGCCGAGCTGTACTTTTACACAAGGAGTGAGGGATCACCCACATATCTTTTACAGATATTGCGCTTTAACCACCTAGCCATTTTCTATTTCATGTTTACCATCTACCTACCTACCCAATTAAGGATCCCACCCTCCCTGCTGGTCAAGCTGCAACATTACAAAGGGAAGAAAGTTGCTGACAGAAAAAAAGTGGGTTACTGACTTCCCTCCCACCCCCATGTCCGTTAAGCTGCCTTAGCGGACAGTGAAGGAAGGTATCAGTTTATATTTTACTCTTTCTATTTATCTCTACCTATCTCTATCTATTTAACTGTACACTAAGTAATCACAAATTACAATAATAGAAGAGTTCATAGCTAGAAGTCCTATTTGTGAAGACCAAATGTATACCAAAAACATATTATCAGTAATTAATTTTCATTAATTACCTGACTTCGGTCTCCTGTTGCTGTGTGCTGTGCTTAATCTTTGTTTTTTGACTTGAGGAGGATTCTGCAGTCCAGGTCACTTCGCAGTAGTCAGCTGTCATGACCTCATCATATGTTTTATGGAGAATTCTCACCTAAAAAATGGAAATAGGCATGATAATATGTTCTCAGTATACATTGACCCTAAAGCCCTGTACACACTGGGAGTCTAGGGGCACCATCTATATAGTCAACTATATCTGTGGTTCCACTATTCACACTGAAAGAAATCAGTTACCGATATCATTCAATGATGTCCCAGTGACCTGCTGAACATGCGGGTCATAGGCTATATGGCCAAAGATGACCTGTATGTTCAGGTGAAGGGGCAGGAGGGTGGTCGTTAAGGATGCGCGGGAGCACACATCATTAACTATATTGAGTATACATACTACAGATTTGTTTTAAAGAAAAGAGATCGCTCAAAAATGCCATTCTGAGCGATAACTTTTCTTTTTGATTAGCATTTATGGGGCTTTAGAAAAATGAGAGTGATCCCTCACCTCTTTATCCATGCCTCTATTTTATGAACTATTCTAGCTATGATTTGTCAATTTAATTAATAATTTACCATCTATCTACCTATCCACCCAATCTATCTGTCTATCCAATGATTTACGATCCATGTGCCTACACATCCATCTATCTATCTATCTATCTACGGTTAGTGCGTTCAGTTAAAAAATATGTGGGTCCCAAAGGATAACAACTCCCTGCTGGCTGAGCTGCACTATAACACAAGGATTGAGGGATCACCCACATATTTTTTTACAGGTATTGCGCTTCACCCACTCACCTATCTATCTAACGATTTACCATTTATCCACGCACCCACCCACCCATTTATCTGTCTATCTAATGATTCACTATCTATACACGTACCCACCCAACATCCCACCCATTTATCTACCTAACCATCTATCTATCCCTATATCTATCTATCTATCTATCTATCTATCTATCTATCTATCTACAGTTAATGCGCTCAGTTAAAAAATATGTGAGGCCCAAACGATAACAACTCCCTGCTGGCTGAGCTGCACTATAACACAAGGAGTGAGGGATCACCCACATATTTTTTTACAGGTATTGAGCTTCACCCACCCAACTATCTATCTAATGATTTACCATTTATCCACCCACCCGCCCATTTATCTGTCTATCTAATGATTCACTATCTATCCGACCTATCCAACCACCCTCCCATTTATCTACCTACCTATCTATCTATCTATCTATCTACAGTTAGTGCGCTCAGTGAAAAAATATGTGGGTCCCAAAGGATAACAACTCCCTGCTGGCTGAGCTGCACTATAACACAAGGATTGAGGGATCACCCACATATTTTTTACAGGTATTGAGATTCAACCACCCAACTATCTATCTATCTAATGATTTACCATTTATCCACCCACCCGCTCATTTATCTGTCTATGTAATGATTCACTATCTATACACCTACCCACCCAACAACCCACCCATTTGTGTACCTACCCATCGATCTATCTACAGATAATGTGCTCAGTGAAAAAATATGTGGGGCCCAAAGGATAACAACTCCCTGCTGGCTAAGCTGCACTATAACACAAGGAGTGAGGGATCACCCACATATTTTTTTAAAGGTATTGCGCTTCACCCACTCACCTATCTATCTAACGACTTACCATTTATCCACGCACCCACCCACCCATTTATCTGTCTATCTAATGATTCACTATCTATACACGTACCCACCCAACATCCCACCCATTTATCTACCTAACCATCTATCTATCCATATATCTATCTATCTATCTACAGTTAATGCGCTCAGTGAAAATATATGTGAGGCCCAAATGATAACAACTCCCTGCTGGCTGAGCTGCACTATAACACAAGGAGTGAGGGATCGCCCACATATTTTTTTACAGGTATTGAGCTTCACCCACCCAACTATCTATCTATCTAATGATTTACCATTTATCCACCCACCCGCCCATTTATCTGTATTTCTAATGATTCACTATCTATCCGACCTATCCAACCACCCTCCCATTTATCTACCTACCTATCTATCTATCTACAGTTAGTGCGCTCAGTGAAAAAATATGTGGGTCCCAAAGGATAACAACTCCCTGCTGGCTGAGCTGCACTATAACACAAGGATTGAGGGATCACCCACATATTTTTTTACAGGTATTGAGATTCACCCACCCAACTATCTATCTATCTATCTATCTAATGATTTACCAATTATCCACCCACCCGCTCATTTATCTGTCTATGTAATGATTCACTCTCTATACACCTACCCACCCAACAACCCACCCATTTGTCTACCTACCCATCTATCTATCAACAGATAATGTGCTCAGTAAAAAAATACGTGGGGCCCAAAGGATAACAACTCCCTGCTGGCTAAGCTGCACTATAACACAAGGAGTGAGGGATCACCCACATATTTTTTTAAAGGTATTGCGCTTCACCCACTCACCTATCTACCTAATGATTTACCATTTATCTACTTACCCACCCATTTATCTGTCTATCTAATGATTCACTATCTATCCGACCTATCCAACCACCCTCCCATTTATCTACCTACCTATCTATCTATCTATCTGTCTATCCACATTTAGATCACTCACTATCTAATGATTTATCATTTATCTATCCACCCACCCACCCACCCACCCATTTTTTCACCTAACCATCTATCTACAGTTAATGTGCTCAGTAAAAAAAAAGGGGTCCCAAAGGATAACAATTCCCTGCTGGCCGAGCTGTACTTTTACACAAGGAGTGAGGGATCACCCACATATCTTTTACAGATATTGCGCTTCAACCACCTAGCCATTTTCTATTTCATGTTTACCATCTACCTACCTACCCAATTAAGGATCCCACCCTCCCTGCTGGTCAAGCTGCAACATTACAAAGGGAAGAAAGTTGCTGACAGAAAAAAAGTGGGTTACTGACTTCCCTCCCACCCCCATGTCCGTTAAGCTGCCTTAGCGGACAGTGAAGGAAGGTATCAGTTTATATTTTACTCTTTCTATTTATCTCTACCTATCTCTATCTATTTAACTGTACACTAAGTAATCACAAAGTACAATAATAGAAGAGTTCATAGCTAGAAGTCCTATTTGTGAAGACCAAATGTATACCAAAAACATATTATCAGTAATTAATTTTCATTAATTACCTGACTTCGGTCTCCTGTTGCTGTGCTTAATCTTTGTTTTTTGACTTGAGGAGGATTCTGCAGTCCAGGTCACTTCGCAGTAGTCAGCTGTTATGACCTCATCATATGTTTTATGGAGAATTCTCACCTAAAAAATGGAAATAGGCATGATAATATGTTCTCAGTATACATTGACCCTAAAGCCCTGTACACACTGGGAGTCTAGGGGCACCATCTATATAGTCAACTATATCTGTGGTTCCACTATTCACACTGAAAGAAATCAGTTACCGATATCATTCAATGATGTCCCAGTGACCTGCTGAACATGCGGGTCATAGGCTATATGGCCAAAGATGACCTGTATGTTCAGGTGAAGGGGCAGGAGGGTGGTCGTTAAGGATGCGCGGGAGCACACATCATTAACTATATTGAGTATACATACTACAGATTTGTTTTAAAGAAAAGAGATCGCTCAAAAATGCCATTCTGAGCGATAACTTTTCTTTTTGATTAGCGTTTATGGGGCTTTAGAAAAATGAGAGGGATCCCTCACCTCTTTATCCATGCCTCTATTTTATGAACTATTCTAGCTATGATTTGTCAATTTAATTAATAATTTACCATCTATCTACCTATCCACCCAATCTATCTGTCTATCCAATGATTTACGATCCATGTGCCTACACATCCATCTATCTATCTATCTATCTATCTACGGTTAGTGCGTTCAGTTAAAAAATATGTGGGTCCCAAAGGATAACAACTCCCTGCTGGCTGAGCTGCACTATAACACAAGAAGTGAGGGATCACCCACATATTTTTTTACAGGTATTGAGCTTCACCCACCCACCTATCTATCTAATAATTTACCTTTTATCTACCCACCCACCAATTTATCTGTCTATCTAATGATTCACTATCTATCAGCCTACCCAACCACGCTCCCATTTATCTACCTACCTACCTATCTATCTATCTATCTACAGTTAGTGCGCTCAGTGAAAAAATATGTGGGTCCCAAAGGATAACAACTCCCTGCTGGCTGAGCTGCACTATAACACAAGAAGTGAGGGATCACCCACATATTTTTTTACAGGTATTGAGCTTCACCCACCCACCTATCTATCTAATAATTTACCTTTTATCTACCCACCCACCAATTTATCTGTCTATCTAATGATTCACTATCTATCAGCCAACCCAACCACGCTCCCATTTATCTACCTACCTACCTATCTATCTATCTATCTACAGTTAGTGCGCTCAGTGAAAAAATATGTGGGGCCCAAAGGATAACAACTCCCTGCTGGCTGAGCTGCACTATCACACAAGGAGTGAGGGATCACCCACATATTTTTTTACAGGTATTGCGCTTCACCCACTCACCTATCTATCTAACGATTTACCATTTATCCACCCACCCACCCACCCACCCATTTATCTGTCTATCTAATGATTCACTATCTATACACGTACCCACCCAACATCCCACCCATTTATCTACCTAACCATCTATCTATCTATCCATATATCTATCTATCTACAGTTAATGCGCTCAGTGAACAAATATGTGGGGCCCAAAGGATAACAACTCCCTGATGGCCGAGCTGCACTATTACACAAGGAGTGAGGGATCACCCACATATTTTTTACAGTTATTGAAATCCACCCAACCAACTATCAATCAATCAATCTAATGATTTAACATTTATCTGTCTATCTAATGATTTACTATCGATACACCTACCCACCCAACAACCCACCCATTTGTCTACCTACCCATCTATATATCTGCAGATAATGCGCTCAGTGAAAAAATATGTGGGGCCCAAAGGATAACATCTCCCTGCTGGCTGATCTGCACTATAACACAAGGAGTGAGGGATCACCCACATATTTTTTTTACAGTTATTGAAAACCACCCACCCAACTATCAATCAATCAATCTAATGATTTAACATTTATCCACCCAACCGCCCATTTATCTGTCTATCTAATGATTCACTATCTATACACCTACCCACCCAACAACCCACCCATTTGTCTACCTACCCATCTATCTATCTATCAAAAGATAATGTGCTCAGTGAAAAAATATGTGGGGCCCAAAGGATAACAACTCCCTGCTGGCTAAGCTGCACTATAACACAAGGAGTGAGGGATCACCCACATATTTTTTTTACAGTTATTGAAAACCACCCACCCAACTATTAATCAATCTAATGATTTAACATTTATCAACCCAACCGCCCATTTATCTGTCTATCTAATGATTCACTATCTATACACCTATCCACCCAACAACCCACCCATTTGTCTACCTACCCATCTATCTATCAACAGATAATGTGCTCAGTGAAAAAATATGTGGGGCCCAAAGGATAACAACTCCCTGCTGGCTAAGCTGCACTATAACACAAGGAGTGAGGGATCACCCACATATTTTTTTAAAGGTATTGCGCTTCACCCACTCACCTATCTACCTAATGATTTATCATTTATCTACTTACCCACCCATTTATCTGTCTATCTAATGATTCACTATCTATCCGACCTATCCAACCACCCTCCCATTTATCTACCTACCTATCTATCTATCTATCTATCTGTCTATCCACATTTAGATCGCTCACTGAAAAAATATGTGGGGCCCAAAGGATAACAACTCCCTGCTGGCTGAACTGCACTATAACACAAGGAGTGAGGGATCACCCATATTTTTTTTTACAGGTATTGAGATTCACACACCCATCTATCTATCTAATGATTTATCATTTATCTACCCACCCACCCATTTTTTAACCTAACCATCTATCTACAGTTAATGTGCTCAGTAAAAAAAAAGGGGTCCCAAAGGATAACAATTCCCTGCTGGCCGAGCTGTACTTTTACACAAGGAGTGAGGGATCACCCACATATCTTTTACAGATATTGCGCTTCAACCACCTAGCCATTTTCTATTTCATGTTTACCATCTACCTACCTACCCAATTAAGGATCCCACCCTCCCTGCTGGTCAAGCTGCAACATTACAAAGGGAAGAAAGTTGCTGACAGAAAAAAAGTGGGTTACTGACTTCCCTCCCACCCCCATGTCCGTTAAGCTGCCTTAGCGGACAGTGAAGGAAGGTATCAGTTTATATTTTACTCTTTCTATTTATCTCTACCTATCTCTATCTATTTAACTGTACACTAAGTAATCACAAAGTACAATAATAGAAGAGTTCATAGCTAGAAGTCCTATTTGTGAAGACCAAATGTATACCAAAAACATATTATCAGTAATTAATTTTCATTATTACCTGACTTCGGTCTCCTGTTGCTGTGTGCTGTGCTTAATCTTTGTTTTTTGACTTGAAGAGGATTCTGCAGTCCAGGTCACTTCGCAGTAGTCAGCTGTTATGACCTCATCATATGTTTTATGGAGAATTCTCACCTAAAAAATGGAAGTAGGCATGATAATATGTTCTCAGTATACATTGACCCTAAAGCCCTGTACACACTGGGAGTCTAGGGGCACCATCTATATAGTCAACTATATCTGTGGTTCCACTATTCACACTGAAAGAAATCAGTTACCGATATCATTCAATGATGTCCCAGTGACCTGCTGAACATGCGGGTCATAGGCTATATGGCCAAAGATGACCTGTATGTTCAGGTGAAGGGGCAGGAGGGTGGTCGTTAAGGATGCGCGGGAGCACACATCATTAACTATATTGAGTATACATACTACAGATTTGTTTTAAAGAAAAGAGATCGCTCAAAAATGCCATTCTGAGCGATAACTTTTCTTTTTGATTAGCGTTTATGGGGCTTTAGAAAAATGAGAGGGATCCCTCACCTCTTTATCCATGCCTCTATTTTATGAACTATTCTAGCTATGATTTGTCAATTTAATTAATAATTTACCATCTATCTACCTATCCACCCAATCTATCTGTCTATCCAATGATTTACGATCCATGTGCCTACACATCTATCTACGGTTAGTGCGTTCAGTTAAAAAATATGTGGGTCCCAAAGGATAACAACTCCCTGCTGGCTGAGCTGCACTATAACACAAGGATTGAGGGATCACCCACATATTTTTTTACAGGTATTGCGCTTCACCCACTCACCTATCTATCTAACGATTTACCATTTATCCACGCACCCACCCATTTATCTGTCTATCTAATGATTCACTATCTATACACGTACCCACCCAACATCCCACCCATTTATCTACCTAACCATCTATCTATCCCTATATCTATCTATCTATCTACAGTTAATGCGCTCAGTTAAAAAATATGTGAGGCCCAAACGATAACAACTCCCTGCTGGCTGAGCTGCACTATAACACAAGGAGTGAGGGATCACCCACATATTTTTTTACAGGTATTGAGCTTCACCCACCCAACTATCTATCTATCTAATGATTTACCATTTATCCACCCACCCGCCCATTTATCTGTCTATCTAATGATTCACTATCTATCCGACCTATCCAACCACCCTCCCATTTATCTACCTACCTATCTATCTATCTATCTATCTATCTACAGTTAGTGCGCTCAGTGAAAAAATATGTGGGTCCCAAAGGATAACAACTCCCTGCTGGCTGAGCTGCACTATAACACAAGGATTGAGGGATCACCCACATATTTTTTACAGGTATTGAGATTCAACCACCCAACTATCTATCTATCTAATGATTTACCATTTATCCACCCACCCGCTCATTTATCTGTCTATGTAATGATTCACTATCTATACACCTACCCACCCAACAACCCACCCATTTGTGTACCTACCCATCGATCTATCTACAGATAATGTGCTCAGTGAAAAAATATGTGGGGCCCAAAGGATAACAACTCCCTGCTGGCTAAGCTGCACTATAACACAAGGAGTGAGGGATCACCCACATATTTTTTTAAAGGTATTGCGCTTCACCCACTCACCTATCTATCTAACGACTTACCATTTATCCACGCACCCACCCACCCATTTATCTGTCTATCTAATGATTCACTATCTATACACGTACCCACCCAACATCCCACCCATTTATCTACCTAACCATCTATCTATCCATATATCTATCTATCTATCTACAGTTAATGCGCTCAGTGAAAAAATATGTGAGGCCCAAATGATAACAACTCCCTGCTGGCTGAGCTGCACTATAACACAAGGAGTGAGGGATCGCCCACATATTTTTTTACAGGTATTGAGCTTCACCCACCCAACTATCTATCTATCTAATGATTTACCATTTATCCACCCACCCGCCCATTTATCTGTATTTCTAATGATTCACTATCTATCCGACCTATCCAACCACCCTCCCATTTATCTACCTACCTATCTATCTATCTATCTATCTACAGTTAGTGCGCTCAGTGAAAAAATATGTGGGTCCCAAAGGATAACAACTCCCTGCTGGCTGAGCTGCACTATAACACAAGGATTGAGGGATCACCCACATATTTTTTTACAGGTATTGAGATTCACCCACCCAACTATCTATCTATCTATCTATCTATCTATCTAATGATTTACCATTTATCCACCCACCCGCTCATTTATCTGTCTATGTAATGATTCACTCTCTATACACCTACCCACCCAACAACCCACCCATTTGTCTACCTACCCATCTATCTATCAACAGATAATGTGCTCAGTGAAAAAATACGTGGGGCCCAAAGGATAACAACTCCCTGCTGGCTAAGCTGCACTATAACACAAGGAGTGAGGGATCACCCACATATTTTTTTAAAGGTATTGCGCTTCACCCACTCACCTATCTACCTACCTAATGATTTACCATTTATCTACTTACCCACCCATTTATCTGTCTATCTAATGATTCACTATCTATCCGACCTATCCAACCACCCTCCCATTTATCTACCTACCTATCTATCTATCTATCTATCTGTCTATCCACATTTAGATCGCTCACTATCTAATGATTTATCATTTATCTATCCACCCACCCACCCACCCACCCATTTTTTCACCTAACCATCTATCTACAGTTAATGTGCTCAGTAAAAAAAAAGGGGTCCCAAAGGATAACAATTCCCTGCTGGCCGAGCTGTACTTTTACACAAGGAGTGAGGGATCACCCACATATCTTTTACAGATATTGCGCTTCAACCACCTAGCCATTTTCTATTTCATGTTTACCATCTACCTACCTACCCAATTAAGGATCCCACCCTCCCTGCTGGTCAAGCTGCAACATTACAAAGGGAAGAAAGTTGCTGACAGAAAAAAAGTGGGTTACTGACTTCCCTCCCACCCCCATGTCCGTTAAGCTGCCTTAGCGGACAGTGAAGGAAGGTATCAGTTTATATTTTACTCTTTCTATTTATCTCTACCTATCTCTATCTATTTAACTGTACACTAAGTAATCACAAAGTACAATAATAGAAGAGTTCATAGCTAGAAGTCCTATTTGTGAAGACCAAATGTATACCAAAAACATATTATCAGTAATTAATTTTCATTAATTACCTGACTTCGGTCTCCTGTTGCTGTGCTTAATCTTTGTTTTTTGACTTGAGGAGGATTCTGCAGTCCAGGTCACTTCGCAGTAGTCAGCTGTTATGACCTCATCATATGTTTTATGGAGAATTCTCACCTAAAAAATGGAAATAGGCATGATAATATGTTCTCAGTATACATTGACCCTAAAGCCCTGTACACACTGGGAGTCTAGGGGCACCATCTATATAGTCAACTATATCTGTGGTTCCACTATTCACACTGAAAGAAATCAGTTACCGATATCATTCAATGATGTCCCAGTGACCTGCTGAACATGCGGGTCATAGGCTATATGGCCAAAGATGACCTGTATGTTCAGGTGAAGGGGCAGGAGGGTGGTCGTTAAGGATGCGCGGGAGCACACATCATTAACTATATTGAGTATACATACTACAGATTTGTTTTAAAGAAAAGAGATCGCTCAAAAATGCCATTCTGAGCGATAACTTTTCTTTTTGATTAGCGTTTATGGGGCTTTAGAAAAATGAGAGGGATCCCTCACCTCTTTATCCATGCCTCTATTTTATGAACTATTCTAGCTATGATTTGTCAATTTAATTAATAATTTACCATCTATCTACCTATCCACCCAATCTATCTGTCTATCCAATGATTTACGATCCATGTGCCTACACATCCATCTATCTATCTATCTACGGTTAGTGCGTTCAGTTAAAAAATATGTGGGTCCCAAAGGATAACAACTCCCTGCTGGCTGAGCTGCACTATAACACAAGAAGTGAGGGATCACCCACATATTTTTTTACAGGTATTGAGCTTCACCCACCCACCTATCTATCTAATAATTTACCTTTTATCTACCCACCCACCAATTTATCTGTCTATCTAATGATTCACTATCTATCAGCCTACCCAACCACGCTCCCATTTATCTACCTACCTACCTATCTATCTATCTATCTACAGTTAGTGCGCTCAGTGAAAAAATATGTGGGGCCCAAAGGATAACAACTCCCTGCTGGCTGAGCTGCACTATAACACAAGAAGTGAGGGATCACCCACATATTTTTTTACAGGTATTGCGCTTCACCCACTCACCTATCTATCTAACGATTTACCATTTATCCACCCACCCACCCACCCATTTATCTGTCTATCTAATGATTCACTATCTATACACGTACCCACCCAACATCCCACCCATTTATCTACCTAACCATCTATCTATCCATATATCTATCTATATATCTATAGTTAATGCGCTCAGTGAAAAAATATGTGAGGCCCAAAGGATAACAACTCCCTGCTGGCTGAGCTGCACTATAACATAAGGAGTGAGGGATCGCCCACATATTTTTTTACATGTATTGAGCTTCACCCACCCAACTATCTATCTATCTAATGATTTACCATTTATCCACCCACCCGCTCATTTATCTGTCTATCTAATGATTCACTATCTATACACCTACCCACCCAACAACCCACCCATTTGTCTACCTACCCATCTATCTATCTATCTACAGATAATGTGCTCAGTGAAAAAATATGTGGGGCCCAAAGGATAACAACTCCCTGCTGGCTAAGCTGCACTATAACACAAGGAGTGAGGGATCACCCACATATTTTTTTAAAGGTATTGCTCTTCACCCACTCACCTATCTATCTAATGATTTACCATTTATCTACTCACCCACCCATTTGTCTTTCTATCTAATGATTCACTATCTATCCGACCTACCCACCCACCCAACATCCCACCCATTTATCTACCTAACATCTATCTATCTATCCATATATCTATTTATCTGTCTACAGTTAATGCGCTCAGTGAAAAATATGTGAGGCCCAAAGGATAACAACTCCCTGCTGGCTGAGCTGCACTATAACACACGGAGTGAGGGATCACCCACATATTTTTTTACAGGTATTGAGCTTCACCCACCAAACTATCTATCTATCTATCTAATGATTTACCATTTATCCACCCACGCGCCCATTTATCTGTCTATCTAATGATTCACTATCTGTCCGACCTATCCAACCACCCTGCCATTTATCTACCTACCTATCTATCTGTCTATCCACATTTAGATCCCTCAGTGAAAAATATGTGGGGCCCAAAGGATAACAACTCCCTGCTGGCCGAGCTGCACTATTACACAAGGAGTGAGGGATCACCCACATATTTTTTTACAGGTATTGCGCTTCACCCACTCACCTATCTATCTAACGATTTACCATTTATCCACCCACCCACCCACCCACCCATTTATCTGTCTATCTAATGATTCACTTTCTATACACGTACCCACCCAACATCCCACCCATTTATCTACCTAACCATCTATCTATCCATATATCTATCTATCTATATATCTATAGTTAATGCGCTCAGTGAAAAAATATGTGAGGCCCAAAGGATAACAACTCCCTGCTGGCTGAGCTGCACTATAACATAAGGAGTGAGGGATCGCCCACATATTTTTTTACATGTATTGAGCTTCACCCACCCAACTATCTATCTATCTAATGAATTACCATTTATCCACCCACCCGCTCATTTATCTGTCTATCTAATGATTCACTATCTATACACCTACCCACCCAACAACCCACCCATTTGTCTACCTACCCATTTATCTATCTATCTACAGATAATGTGCTCAGTGAAAAAATATGTGGGGCCCAAAGGATAACAACTCCCTGCTGGCTAAGCTGCACTATAACACAAGGAGTGAGGGATCACCCACATATTTTTTTAAAGGTATTGCTCTTCACCCACTCACCTATCTATCTAATGATTTACCATTTATCTACTCACCCACCCATTTGTCTTTCTATCTAATGATTCACTATCTATCCGACCTACCCACCCACCCAACATCCCACCCATTTATCTACCTAACATCTATCTATCTATCCATATATCTATTTATCTGTCTACAGTTAATGCGCTCAGTGAAAAATATGTGAGGCCCAAAGGATAACTCCCTGCTGGCTGAGCAGCACTATAACACACGGAGTGAGGGATCACCCACATATTTTTTTACAGGTATTGAGCTTCACCCACCAAACTATCTATCTATCTATCTAATGATTTACCATTTATCCACCCACGCGCCCATTTATCTGTCTATCTAATGATTCACTATCTGTCCGACCTATCCAACCACCCTGCCATTTATCTACCTACCTATCTATCTGTCTATCCACATTTAGATCCCTAAGTGAAAAATATGTGGGGCCCAAAGGATAACAACTCCCTGCTGGCCGAGCTGCACTATTACACAAGGAGTGAGGGATCACCCACATATTTTTTTACAGGTATTTAGCTTCACCCACACATCTATCTAATAATTTACCTTTTATCTACCCACCCACCAATTTATCTGTCTATCTAATGATTCACTATCTATCCGCCTACCCAACCACGCTCCCATTTATCTACCTACCTATCTATCTATCTATCTATCTATCTACAGTTAGTGCACTCAGTGAAAAAATATGTGGGGCCCAAAGGATAACAACTCCCTGCTGGCTGAGCTGCACTATAACACAAGGAGTGAGGGATCACCCACATATTTTTTTACAGGTATTGAGATTCACCCATCCAACTATCTATATAATGATTTACCATTTATCCACCCACCCGCTCATTTATCTGTCTATCTAATGATTCACTAGCTATACACCTACCCACCCAACATCCCACCCATTTATCTACCTAACCATCTATCTATCCATATATCTATTTATCTATCTACAGTTAATGCGCTCAGTGAAAAAATATGAGGGGCCCAAAGGATAACAACTCCCTGCTGGCTGAGCTGCACTATAACACAAGAAGTGAGGGATCACCCACATATTTTTTTACAGGTATTGAGCTTCACCCACCCACCTATCTATCTAATAATTTACCTTTTATCTACCCACCCACCAATTTATCTGTCTATCTAATGATTCACTATCTATCCGCCTACCCAACCACGCTCCCATTTATCTACCTACCTACCTACCTATCTATCTATCTATCTACAGTTAGTGCGCTCAGTGAAAAAATATGTGGGGCCCAAAGGATAAAAACTCCCTGCTGGCTGAGCTTCACTATAACACAAGGAGTGAGGGATCACCCACATATTTTTTTTTACAGGTATTGAGCTTCACCCACCCAACGATCTATCTATCTATCTATCTATCTAATGATTTACCATTTATCCACCCACCCGCTCATTTATCTGTCTATCTAATGATTCACTATCTATACACCTACCCACCCAACAACCCACACATTTGTCTACCTACCCATCTATCTATCTACAGATAATGTGCTCAGTGAAAACATATGTGGGGCCCAAAGGATAACAACTCCCTGCTGGCTAAGCTGCACTATAACACAAGGAGTGAGGGATCACCCACATATTTTTTTAAAGGTATTGCTCTTCACCCACTCACCTATCTATCTAATGATTTACCATTTATCTACTCAACCACCCATTTGTCTGTCTATCTAATGATTCACTATCTATCCGACCTACCCACCCACCCAACATCCCACCCATTTATCTACCTAACATCTGTCTATCTATCCATACATCTATTTATCTGTCTACAGTTAATGCGCTCAGTGAAAAATATGTGAGGCCCAAAGGATAACAACTCCCTGCTGGCTGAGCTGCACTATAACACAAGGAGTGAGGGATCACCCACATATTTTTTTACAGGTATTGAGCTTCACCCACCAAACTATCTATCTAATGATTTACCGTTTATCCACCCACCCGCCCATTTATCTGTCTATCTAATGATTCACTATCTATCCGACCTATCCAACCACCCTCCCATTTATCTACCTACCTACCTATCTATCTATCTATCTATCTATCTGTCTATCCACATTTAGATCGCTCAGTTAAAAAATATGTGGGGCCCAAAGGATAACAACTCCCTGCTGGCCGAGCTGCACTATTACACAAGGAGTGAGGGATCACCCACATATTTTTTTACAGGTATTGAGATTCACCCATCCAACTATCTATATAATGATTTACCATTTATCCACCCACCCGCTCATTTATCTGTCTATCTAATGATTCACTAGCTATACACCTACCCACCCAACATCCCACCCATTTATCTACCTAACCATCTATCTATCCATATATCTATTTATCTATCTACAGTTAATGCGCTCAGTGAAAAAATATGAGGGGCCCAAAGGATAACAACTCCCTGCTGGCTGAGCTGCACTATAACACAAGAAGTGAGGGATCACCCACATATTTTTTTACAGGTATTGAGCTTCACCCACCCACCTATCTATCTAATAATTTACCTTTTTTCTACCCACCCACCAATTTATCTGTCTATCTAATGATTCACTATCTATCCGCCTACCCAACCACGCTCCCATTTATCTACCTACCTACCTATCTATCTATCTACAGTTAGTGCGCTCAGTGAAAAAATATGTGGGGCCCAAAGGATAAAAACTCCCTGCTGGCTGAGCTTCACTATAACACAAGGAGTGAGGGATCACCCACATATTTTTTTTTACAGGTATTGAGCTTCACCTACCCACCAAACTATCTAATGATTTATCATTTATCTACCCACCCACACATATATCTATCTAATTATTCACTATATATCCACCTAACCACCCACCCACCCATTTTTTTACCTAACCATCTATCTATCTATCTACAGTTAATGTGCTCAGTAAAAAAAAGGGATCCCAAAGGATAACAATTCCCTGCTGGCTGAGCTGTACTTTTACACAAGGAGTGAGGGATCACCCACATATCTTTTACAGATATTGCGCTTCAACCACCTAGCCATTTTCTATTTCATGATTTACCATCTACCTACCTACCCAATTAAGGATCCCACCCTCCCTGCTGGTCAAGCTGTAATATTACAAAGGGAAGAAAGTTGCTGACTGAAAAAAGTGGGTTACTGACTTCCCTCCCACCCCCATGTCCGTTAAGCTGCCTTAGCGGACAGTGGAGGAAGGTATCAGTTTATATTTTACTCTTTCTATTTATCTCTACCTATCTCTATCTATTTAACTGTACACTAAGTAATCACAAAGTACAATAATAGAAGAGTTCATAGCTAGAAGTCCTATTTGTGAAGACCAAATGGTATACCAAAAACATATTATCAGTAATTAATTTTCATTAATTACCTGACTTCGGTCTCCTGTTGCTGTGCTTAATCTTTGTTTTTTGACTTGAGGAGGATTCTGCAGTCCAGGTCACTTCGCAGTAGTCAGCTGTTATGACCTCATCATATGTTTCATGGAGAATTCTCACCTAAAAAATGGAAATAGGCATGATAATATGTTCTCAGTATACATTGACCCTAAAGCCCTGTACACACTGGGAGTCTAGGGGCACCATCTATATAGTCAACTATATCTGTGGTTCCACTATTCACACTGAAAGAAATCAGTTACCGATATCATTCAATGATGTCCCAGTGACCTGCTGAACATGCGGGTCATAGGCTATATGGCCAAAGATGACCTGTATGTTCAGGTGAAGGGGCAGGAGGGTGGTCGTTAAGGATGCGCGGGAGCACACATCATTAACTATATTGAGTATACATACTACAGATTTGTTTTAAAGAAAAGAGATCGCTCAAAAATGCCATTCTGAGCGATAACTTTTCTTTTTGATTAGCGTTTATGGGGCTTTAGAAAAAATGAGAGGGATCCCTCACCTCTTTATTCATGCCTCTACTTTATGAACTATTCTAGCTATGATTTGTCTGTTTAATTAATAATTTACCATCTATCTACCTATCCACCCAATCTATCTGTCTATCCAATGATTTACGATCCATGTGCCTACACATCCATCTATCTATCTATCTATCTATCTACGGTTAGTGCGTTCAGTTAAAAAATATGTGGGTCCCAAAGGATAACAACTCCCTGCTGGCCGAGCTGCACTATTACACAAGGAGTGAGGGATCACCCACATATTTTTTTACAGTTATTGAAATCCACCCACCCAACTATCAATCACTCTAATGATTTAACATTTATCCACCCAACCGCCCATTTATCTGTCTATCTAATGATTCACTCTCTATACACCTACCCACCCAACAACCCACCCATTTGTCTACCTACACATCTATCTATCTACAGATAATGTGCTCAGTGAAAAAATATGTGGAGCCTAAAGGATAACAACTCCCTGCTGGCTGAGCTGCACTATAACACAAGGAGTGAGGGATCACCCACATATTTTTTTACAGGTATTGAGATTCACCCATCCAACTATCTATATAATGATTTACCATTTATCCACCCACCCGCCCATTTATCTGTCTATCTAATGATTCACTAGCTATACACCTACCCACCCAACATCCCACCCATTTATCTACCTAACCATCTATCTATCCATATATCTATTTATCTATCTACAGTTAATGCACTCAGTGAAAAAATATGAGGGGCCCAAAGGATAACAACTCCCTGCTGGCTGAGCTGCACTATAACACAAGAAGTGAGGGATCACCCACATATTTTTTTACAGGTATTGAGCTTCACCCACCCACCTATCTATCTATCTAATAATTTACCTTTTATCTACCCACCCACCAATTTATCTTTCTATCTAATGATTCACTATCTATACACGTACCCACCCAACATCCCACCCATTTATCTACCTAACCATCTATATATCCATATATCTATCTATCTATCTATCTATCTATCTATCTACAGTTAATGCGCTCAGTGAAAAAATATGTGAGGCCCAAAGGATAACAACTCCCTGCTGGCTGAGCTGCACTATAACACAAGGAGTGAGGGATCGCCCACATATTTTTTTACAGGTATTGAGCTTCACCCACCCAACTATCTATCTATCTAATGATTTACCATTTATCCACCCACCCGCTCATTTATCTGTCTATCTAATGATTCACTATCTATACACCTACCCACCCAACAACCCACCCATTTGTCTACCTACCCATCTATCTATCTACAGATAATGTGCTCAGTGAAAAAATATGTGGGGCCCAAAGGATAACAACTCCCTGCTGGCTAAGCTGCACTATAACACAAGGAGTGAGGGATCACCCACATATTTTTTTAAAGGTATTGCTCTTCACCCACTCACCTATCTATCTAATGATTTACCATTTATCTACTCACCCACCCATTTGTCTGTCTATCTAATGATTCACTATCTATCCGACCTACCCACCCACCCAACATCCCACCCATTTATCTACCTAACATCTATCTATCTATCTATCCATATATCTATTTATCTGTCTACAGTTAATGCGCTCAGTGAAAAATATGTGAGGCCCAAAGGATAACAACTCCCTGCTGGCTGAGCTGCACTATAACACACGGAGTGAGGGATCACCCACATATTTTTTTACAGGTATTGAGCTTCATCCACCAAACTATCTATCTATCTAATGATTTACCATTTATCCACCCACCCGCCCATTTATCTGTCTATCTAATGATTCACTATCTATCCGACCTATCCAACCACCCTCCCATTTATCTACCAACCTACCTATCTATCTATCTGTCTATCCACATTTAGATCCCTCAGTGAAAAAATATGAGGGGCCCAAAGGATAACAACTCCCTGCTGGCTGAGCTGCACTATAACACAAGAAGTGAGGGATCACCCACATATTTTTTTACAGGCATTGAGCTTCACCCACCCACCTATCTATCTAATAATTTACCTTTTATCTACCCACCCACCAATTTATCTGTCTATCTAATGATTCACTATCTATCCGCCTACCCAACCACGCTCCCATTTATCTACCTACCTATCTATCTATCTACAGTTAGTGCGCTCAGTGAAAAAATATGTGGGGCCCAAAGGATAAAAACTCCCTGCTGGCTGAGCTTCACTATAACACAAGGAGTGAGGGATCACCCACATATTTTTTTTTACAGGTATTGAGTTTCACCTACCCACCAAACTATCTAATGATTTATCATTTATCTACCCACCCACCCACCCATATATCTATCTAATTATTCACTATATATCCACCTAATCACCCACCCACCCACCCATTTTTTTACCTAACCATCTATCTATCTATCTACAGTTAATGTGCTCAGTAAAAAAAAAGGGTTCCCAAAGGATAACAATTCCCTGCTGGCTGAGCTGTACTTTTACACAAGGAGTGAGGGATCACCCACATATCTTTTACATATATTGCGCTTCAACCACCTAGCCATTTTCTATTTCATGATTTACCATCTACCTACCTACCCAATTAAGGATCCCACCCTCCCTGCTGGTCAAGCTGCAATATTACAAAGGGAAGAAAGTTGCTGACTGAAAAAAGTGGGTTACTGACTTCCCTCCCACCCCCATGTCCGTTAAGCTGCCTTAGCGGACAGTGGAGGAAGGTATCAGTTTATATTTTACTCTTTCTATTTATCTCTACCTATCTCTATCTATTTAACTGTACACTAAGTAATCACAAAGTACAATAATAGAAGAGTTCATAGCTAGAAGTCCTATTTGTGAAGACCAAATGTATACCAAAAACATATTATCAGTAATTAATTTTCATTAATTACCTGACTTCGGTCTCCTGTTGCTGTGCTTAATCTTTGTTTTTTGACTTGAGGAGGATTCTGCAGTCCAGGTCACTTCTCAGTAGTAAGCTGTTATGACCTCATCATATGTTTTATGGAGAATTCTCACCTAAAAAATGGAAATAGGCATGATAATATGTTCTCAGTATACATTGACCCTAAAGCCCTGTACACAATGGGAGTCTAGGGGCACCATCTATATAGTCAACTATATCTGTGGTTCCACTATTCACAATGAAAGAAATCAGTTACTGATATCATTCAATGATGTCCCAGTGACCTGCTGAACATGCGGGTCATATGCTATATGGCCAAAGATGACCTGTATGTTCAGGTGAAGGGGCAGGAGGGTGGTCGTTAAGGATGCGCGGGAGCACACATCATTAACTATATTGAGTATACATACTACAGATTTGTTTTAAAGAAAAGAGATCGCTCAAAAATGCCATTCTGAGCGATAACTTTTCTTTTTGATTAGCGTTTATGGGGCTTTAGAAAAAATGAGAGGGATCCCTCACCTCTTTATCCATGCCTCTACTTTATGAACTATTCTAGCTATGATTTGTCTATTAATTAATAATTTACCATCTATCTACCTATCCACCCAATCTATCTGTCTATCCAATGATTTACGATCCATGTGCCTACACATCCATCTATCTATCTATCTATCTATCTATCTATCTATCTACGGTTAGTGCGTTCAGTTAAAAAATATGTGGGTCCCAAAGGATAACAACTCCCTGCTGGCCGAGCTGCACTATAACACAAGGAGTGAGGGATCACCCACATATTTTTTTACAGTTATTGAAATCCACCCACCCAACTATCAATCAAGCTAATGATTTAACATTTATCCACCCAACCGCCCATTTATCTGTCTATCTAATGATTCACTCTCTATACACCTACCCACCCAACAACCCACCCATTTGTCTACCTACCCATCTATCTATCTACAGATAATGTGCTCAGTGAAAAAATATGTGGAGCCTAAAGGATAACAACTCCCTGCTGGCTGAGCTGCACTATAACACAAGGAGTGAGGGATCACCCACATATTTTTTTACAGGTATTGAGATTCACCCATCCAACTATCTATATAATGATTTACCATTTATCCACCCACCCGCCCATTTATCTGTCTATCCAATGATTCACTAGCTATACACCTACCCGCCCAACATCCCACCAATTTATCTACCTAACCATCTATCTATCCATATATCTATCTATTTATCTATCTACAGTTATTGCGCTCAGTGAAAAAATATGAGGGGCCCAAAGGATAACAACTCCCTGCTGGCTGAGCTGCACTATAACACAAGAAGTGAGGGATCACCCACATATTTTTTTACAGGTATTGAGCTTCACCCACCCAACTATCTATCTATCTAATAATTTACCTTTTATCTACCCAACCACCAATTTATCTGTCTATCTAATGATTCACTATCTATCCGCCTACAAAACCACGCTCCCATTTATCTACCTACCTATCTATCTATCTACAGTTAGTGCGCTCAGTGAAAAAATATGTGGGGCCCAAAGGATAACAACTCGCTGCTGGCTGAGCTGCACTATAACACAAGGAGTGAGGGATCACCCACATATTTTTTTACAGGTATTGCGCTTCACCCACTTACCTATCTATCTAACGATTTACCATTTATCCACCCACCCGCCCATTTATCTGTCTATCTAATGATTCACTATCTATACACGTACCTACCCAACATCCCACCCATTTATCTACCTAACCATCTATCTATCTATCCATATATCTATCTATCTACAGTATCTACAGTTAATGCGCTTAGTAAAAAAATATGTGGGGCCCAAAGGATAACAACTCCCTGCTGGCTGAGATGCACTATAACACAAGGAGTAAGGGATCACCACATTTTTTTTACAGGTATTGCGCTTCACTCACCTATCTATCTAATAAATTACCTTTTTTCTACCCACCTACCCATTTATCTGTCTATCTAATGATTCACTAATCAGCCTACCCAACCACCCTCCCATTTATCTACCTACCTATCTGTCTATCCACATTTAGTTCGCTCAGTGAAAAAATATGTGGGGCCCAAAGGATAACAACTCCCTGCTGGCTGAGCTGCACTATAACACAAGGAGTGAGGGATCACCCACATATTTTTTTAACTGGTATTGCGCTTCACCCACTCACCTATCTATCTAACGATTTACCATTTATCCACCCACGCGCCCATGTATCTGTCTATCTCATGATTCACTATCTATACACCTACCCACTCAACATCCCACCCATTTATCTACCTAACCATCTATCTATCTATCTATCCATATATCTATCTATCTATCTATCTATCTAACTATCTACAGTTAATGCGCTCAGTGAAAAAATATGTGGGGCCCAAAGGATAACAACTCCCTGCTGGCTGAGCTGCACTATAACACAAGGAGTGAGGGATCACACACATATTTTTTTTACAGGTATTGAGCTTCACCTACCCACCAAACTATCTAATGATTTATCATTTATCTACACACCCACCCATATATCTATCTAATTATTCACTATATATCCACCTAACCACCCACCCACCCATTTTTTTACCTAACCATCTATCTATCTATCTATCTACAGTTAATGTGCTCAGTAAAAAAAAAAGGGGTCCCAAAGGATAACAATTCCCTGCTGGCCGAGCTGTACTTTTACACAAGGAGTGAGGGATCACCCACATATCTTTTACAGATATTGCGCTTCAACCACCTAGCCATTTTCTATTTCATGATTTACCATCTACCTACCTACCCAATTAAGGATCCCACCCTCCCTGCTGGTCAAGCTGCAACATTACAAAGGGAAGAAAGTTGCTGACTGAAAAAAGTGGGTTACTGACTTCCCTCCCACCCCCATGTCCGTTAAGCTGCCTTAGCGGACAGTGAAGGAAGGTATCAGTTTATATTTTACTCTTTCTATTTATCTCTACCTATCTCTATCTATTTAACTGTACACTAAGTAATCACAAAGTACAATAATAGAAGAGTTCATAGCTAGAAGTCCTATTTGTGAAGACCAAATGTATACCAAAAACATATTATCAGTAATTAATTTTCATTAATTACCTGACTTCGGTCTCCTGTTGCTGTGTGCTGTGCTTAATCTTTGTTTTTTGACTTGAGGAGGATTCTGCAGTCCAGGTCACTTCGCAGTAGTCAGCTGTTATGACCTCATCATATGTTTTATGGAGAATTCTCACCTAAAAAATGGAAATAGGCATGATAATATGTTCTCAGTATACATTGACCCTAAAGCCCTGTACACACTGGGAGTCTAGGGGCACCATCTATATAGTCAACTATATCTGTGGTTCCACTATTCACACTGAAAGAAATCAGTTACCGATATCATTCAATGATGTCCCAGTGACCTGCTGAACATGCGGGTCATAGGCTATATGGCCAAAGATGACCTGTATGTTCAGGTGAAGGGGCAGGAGGGTGGTCGTTAAGGATGCGCGGGAGCACACATCATTAACTATATTGAGTATACATACTACAGATTTGTTTTAAAGAAAAGAGATCGCTCAAAAATGCCATTCTGAGCGATAACTTTTCTTTTTGATTAGCGTTTATGGGGCTTTAGAAAAATGAGAGGGATCCCTCACCTCTTTATCCATGCCTCTATTTTATGAACTATTCTAGCTATGATTTGTCAATTTAATTAATAATTTACCATCTATCTACCTATCCACCCAATCTATCTGTCTATCCAATGATTTACGATCCATGTGCCTACACATCCATCTATCTATCTATCTATCTATCTACGGTTAGTGCGTTCAGTTAAAAAATATGTGGGTCCCAAAGGATAACAACTCCCTGCTGGCTGAGCTGCACTATAACACAAGGATTGAGGGATCACCCACATATTTTTTTACAGGTATTGCGCTTCACCCACTCACCTATCTATCTAACGATTTACCATTTATCCACGCACCCACCCACCCATTTATCTGTCTATCTAATGATTCACTATCTATACACGTACCCACCCAACATCCCACCCATTTATCTACCTAACCATCTATCTATCCCTATATCTATCTATCTATCTATCTATCTACAGTTAATGCGCTCAGTTAAAAAATATGTGAGGCCCAAACGATAACAACTCCCTGCTGGCTGAGCTGCACTATAACACAAGGAGTGAGGGATCGCCCACATATTTTTTTACAGGTATTGAGCTTCACCCACCCAACTATCTATCTATCTAATGATTTACCATTTATCCACCCACCCGCCCATTTATCTGTCTATCTAATGATTCACTATCTATCCGACCTATCCAACCACCCTCCCATTTATCTACCTACCTATCTATCTATCTATCTACAGTTAGTGCGCTCAGTGAAAAAATATGTGGGTCCCAAAGGATAACAACTCCCTGCTGGCTGAGCTGCACTATAACACAAGGATTGAGGGATCACCCACATATTTTTTACAGGTATTGAGATTCAACCACCCAACTATCTATCTATCTAATGATTTACCATTTATCCACCCACCCGCTCATTTATCTGTCTATGTAATGATTCACTATCTATACACCTACCCACCCAACAACCCACCCATTTGTGTACCTACCCATCGATCTATCTACAGATAATGTGCTCAGTGAAAAAATATGTGGGGCCCAAAGGATAACAACTCCCTGCTGGCTAAGCTGCACTATAACACAAGGAGTGAGGGATCACCCACATATTTTTTTAAAGGTATTGCGCTTCACCCACTCACCTATCTATCTAACGACTTACCATTTATCCACGCACCCACCCACCCATTTATCTGTCTATCTAATGATTCACTATCTATACACGTACCCACCCAACATCCCACCCATTTATCTACCTAACCATCTATCTATCCATATATCTATCTATCTATCTACAGTTAATGCGCTCAGTTAAAAAATATGTGAGGCCCAAACGATAACAACTCCCTGCTGGCTGAGCTGCACTATAACACAAGGAGTGAGGGATCGCCCACATATTTTTTTACAGGTATTGAGCTTCACCCACCCAACTATCTATCTATCTAATGATTTACCATTTATCCACCCACCCGCCCATTTATCTGTATTTCTAATGATTCACTATCTATCCGACCTATCCAACCACCCTCCCATTTATCTACCTACCTATCTATCTATCTATCTACAGTTAGTGCGCTCAGTGAAAAAATATGTGGGTCCCAAAGGATAACAACTCCCTGCTGGCTGAGCTGCACTATAACACAAGGATTGCGGGATCACCCACATATTTTTTTACAGGTATTGAGATTCACCCACCCAACTATCTATCTATCTATCTATCTATCTAATGATTTACCATTTATCCACCCACCCGCTCATTTATCTGTCTATGTAATGATTCACTCTCTATACACCTACACACCCAACAACCCACCCATTTGTCTACCTACCCATCTATCTATCAACAGATAATGTGCTCAGTGAAAAAATACGTGGGGCCCAAAGGATAACAACTCCCTGCTGGCTAAGCTGCACTATAACACAAGGAGTGAGGGATCACCCACATATTTTTTTAAAGGTATTGCGCTTCACCCACTCACCTATCTACCTAATGATTTACCATTTATCTACTTACCCACCCATTTATCTGTCTATCTAATGATTCACTATCTATCCGACCTATCCAACCACCCTCCCATTTATCTACCTACCTATCTATCTATCTATCTATCTATCTGTCTATCCACATTTAGATCGCTCACTATCTAATGATTTATCATTTATCTATCCACCCACCCACCCATTTTTTCACCTAACCATCTATCTACAGTTAATGTGCTCAGTAAAAAAAAAAGGGGTCCCAAAGGATAACAATTCCCTGCTGGCCGATCTGTACTTTTACACAAGGAGTGAGGGATCACCCACATATCTTTTACAGATATTGCGCTTCAACCACCTAGCCATTTTCTATTTCATGTTTACCATCTACCTACCTACCCAATTAAGGATCCCACCCTCCCTGCTGGTCAAGCTGCAACATTACAAAGGGAAGAAAGTTGCTGACAGAAAAAAAGTGGGTTACTGACTTCCCTCCCACCCCCATGTCCGTTAAGCTGCCTTAGCGGACAGTGAAGGAAGGTATCAGTTTATATTTTACTCTTTCTATTTATCTCTACCTATCTCTATCTATTTAACTGTACACTAAGTAATCACAAAGTACAATAATAGAAGAGTTCATAGCTAGAAGTCCTATTTGTGAAGACCAAATGTATACCAAAAACATATTATCAGTAATTAATTTTCATTAATTACCTGACTTCGGTCTCCTGTTGCTGTGCTTAATCTTTGTTTTTTGACTTGAGGAGGATTCTGCAGTCCAGGTCACTTCGCAGTAGTCAGCTGTTATGACCTCATCATATGTTTTATGGAGAATTCTCACCTAAAAAATGGAAATAGGCATGATAATATGTTCTCAGTATACATTGACCCTAAAGCCCTGTACACACTGGGAGTCTAGGGGCACCATCTATATAGTCAACTATATCTGTGGTTCCACTATTCACACTGAAAGAAATCAGTTACCGATATCATTCAATGATGTCCCAGTGACCTGCTGAACATGCGGGTCATAGGCTATATGGCCAAAGATGACCTGTATGTTCAGGTGAAGGGGCAGGAGGGTGGTCGTTAAGGATGCGCGGGAGCACACATCATTAACTATATTGAGTATACATACTACAGATTTGTTTTAAAGAAAAGAGATCGCTCAAAAATGCCATTCTGAGCGATAACTTTTCTTTTTGATTAGCGTTTATGGGGCTTTAGAAAAATGAGAGGGATCCCTCACCTCTTTATCCATGCCTCTATTTTATGAACTATTCTAGCTATGATTTGTCAATTTAATTAATAATTTACCATCTATCTACCTATCCACCCAATCTATCTGTCTATCCAATGATTTACGATCCATGTGCCTACACATCCATCTATCTATCTATCTATCTACGGTTAGTGCGTTCAGTTAAAAAATATGTGGGTCCCAAAGGATAACAACTCCCTGCTGGCTGAGCTGCACTATAACACAAGAAGTGAGGGATCACCCACATATTTTTTTACAGGTATTGAGCTTCACCCACCCACCTATCTATCTAATAATTTACCTTTTATCTACCCACCCACCAATTTATCTGTCTATCTAATGATTCACTATCTATCAGCCTACCCAACCACGCTCCCATTTATCTACCTACCTACCTATCTATCTATCTATCTACAGTTAGTGCGCTCAGTGAAAAAATATGTGGGGCCCAAAGGATAACAACTCCCTGCTGGCTGAGCTGCACTATCACACAAGGAGTGAGGGATCACCCACATATTTTTTTACAGGTATTGCGCTTCACCCACTCACCTATCTATCTAACGATTTACCATTTATCCACCCACCCACCCACCCATTTATCTGTCTATCTAATGATTCACTATCTATACACGTACCCACCCAACATCCCACCCATTTATCTACCTAACCATCTATCTATCCATATATCTATCTATCTATATATCTATAGTTAATGCGCTCAGTGAAAAAATATGTGAGGCCCAAAGGATAACAACTCCCTGCTGGCTGAGCTGCACTATAACATAAGGAGTGAGGGATCGCCCACATATTTTTTTACATGTATTGAGCTTCACCCACCCAACTATCTATCTATCTAATGATTTACCATTTATCCACCCACCCGCTCATTTATCTGTCTATCTAATGATTCACTATCTATACACCTACCCACCCAACAACCCACCCATTTGTCTACCTACCCATCTATCTACCTATCTACAGATAATGTGCTCAGTGAAAAAATATGTGGGGCCCAAAGGATAAAAACTCCCTGCTGGCTAAGCTGCACTATAACACAAGGAGTGAGGGATCACCCACATATTTTTTTAAAGGTATTGCTCTTCACCCACTCACCTATCTATCTAATGATTTACCATTTATCTACTCACCCACCCATTTGTCTTTCTATCTAATGATTCACTATCTATCCGACCTACCCACCCACCCAACATCCCACCCATTTATCTACCTAACATCTATCTATCCATATATCTATTTATCTGTCTACAGTTAATGCGCTCAGTGAAAAATATGTGAGGCCCAAAGGATAACAACTCCCTGCTGGCTGAGCTGCACTATAACACACGGAGTGAGGGATCACCCACATATTTTTTTACAGGTATTGAGCTTCACCCACCAAACTATCTATCTATCTATCTAATGATTTACCATTTATCCACCCACGCGCCCATTTATCTGTCTATCTAATGATTCACTATCTGTCCGACCTATCCAACCACCCTCCCATTTATCTACCTACCTATCTATCTGTCTATCCACATTTAGATCCCTCAGTGAAAAATATGTGGGGCCCAAAGGATAACAACTCCCTGCTGGCCGAGCTGCACTATTACACAAGGAGTGAGGGATCACCCACATATTTTTTTACAGGTATTGAGCTTCACCCACCCATCTATCTAATAATTTACCTTTTATCTACCCACCCACCAATTTATCTGTCTATCTAATGATTCACTATCTATCCGCCTACCCAACCACGCTCCCATTTATCTACCTACCTATCTATCTATCTATCTATCTATCTACAGTTAGTGCACTCAGTGAAAAAATATGTGGGGCCCAAAGGATAACAACTCCCTGCTGGCTGAGCTGCACTATAACACAAGGAGTGAGGGATCACCCACATATTTTTTTACAGGTATTGAGATTCACCCATCCAACTATCTATATAATGATTTACCATTTATCCACCCACCCGCTCATTTATCTGTCTATCTAATGATTCACTAGCTATACACCTACCCACCCAACATCCCACCCATTTATCTACCTAACCATCTATCTATCCATATATCTATTTATCTATCTACAGTTAATGCGCTCAGTGAAAAAATATGAGGGGCCCAAAGGATAACAACTCCCTGCTGGCTGAGCTGCACTATAACACAAGAAGTGAGGGATCACCCACATATTTTTTTACAGGTATTGAGCTTCACCCACCCACCTATCTATCTAATAATTTACCTTTTATCTACCCACCCACCAATTTATCTGTCTATCTAATGATTCACTATCTATCCGCCTACCCAACCACGCTCCCATTTATCTACCTACCTACCTATCTATCTATCTACAGTTAGTGCGCTTAGTGAAAAAATATGTGGGGCCCAAAGGATAAAAACTCCCTGCTGGCTGAGCTTCACTATAACACAAGGAGTGAGGGATCACCCACATATTTTTTTTTACAGGTATTGAGCTTCACCCACCCAACTATCTATCTATCTATCTAATGATTTACCATTTATCCACCCACCCGCTCATTTATCTGTCTATCTAATGATTCACTATCTATACACCTACCCACCCAACAACCCACACATTTGTCTACCTACCCATCTATCTATCTACAGATAATGTGCTCAGTAAAAACATATGTGGGGCCCAAAGGATAACAACTCCCTGCTGGCTAAGCTGCACTATAACACAAGGAGTGAGGGATCACCCACATATTTTTTTAAAGGTATTGCTCTTCACCCACTCACCTATCTATCTAATGATTTACCATTTATCTACTCACCCACCCATTTGTCTGTCTATCTAATGATTCACTATCTATCCGACCTACCCACCCACCCAACATCCCACCCATTTATCTACCTAACATCTGTCTATCTATCCATATATCTATTTATCTGTCTACAGTTAATGCGCTCAGTGAAAAATATGTGAGGCCCAAAGGATAACAACTCCCTGCTGGCTGAGCTGCACTATAACACAAGGAGTGAGGGATCACCCACATATTTTTTTACAGGTATTGAGCTTCACCCACCAAACTATCTATCTAATGATTTACCGTTTATCCACCCACCCGCCCATTTATCTGTCTATCTAATGATTCACTATCTATCCGACCTACCCACCCACCCAACATCCCACCCATTTATCTACCTAACATCTATCTATCTATCCATATATCTATTTATCTGTCTACAGTTAATGCGCTCAGTGAAAAATATGTGAGGCCCAAAGGATAACAACTCCCTGCTGGCTGAGCTGCACTATAACACACGGAGTGAGGGATCACCCACATATTTTTTTACAGGTATTGAGCTTCACCCACCAAACTATCTATCTATCTATCTAATGATTTACCATTTATCCACCCACGCGCCCATTTATCTGTCTATCTAATGATTCACTATCTGTCCGACCTATCCAACCACCCTCCCATTTATCTACCTACCTATCTATCTGTCTATCCACATTTAGATCCCTCAGTGAAAAATATGTGGGGCCCAAAGGATAACAACTCCCTGCTGGCCGAGCTGCACTATTACACAAGGAGTGAGGGATCACCCACATATTTTTTTACAGGTATTGAGCTTCACCCACCCATCTATCTAATAATTTACCTTTTATCTACCCACCCACCAATTTATCTGTCTATCTAATGATTCACTATCTATCCGCCTACCCAACCACGCTCCCATTTATCTACCTACCTATCTATCTATCTATCTATCTATCTACAGTTAGTGCACTCAGTGAAAAAATATGTGGGGCCCAAAGGATAACAACTCCCTGCTGGCTGAGCTGCACTATAACACAAGGAGTGAGGGATCACCCACATATTTTTTTACAGGTATTGAGATTCACCCATCCAACTATCTATATAATGATTTACCATTTATCCACCCACCCGCTCATTTATCTGTCTATCTAATGATTCACTAGCTATACACCTACCCACCCAACATCCCACCCATTTATCTACCTAACCATCTATCTATCCATATATCTATTTATCTATCTACAGTTAATGCGCTCAGTGAAAAAATATGAGGGGCCCAAAGGATAACAACTCCCTGCTGGCTGAGCTGCACTATAACACAAGAAGTGAGGGATCACCCACATATTTTTTTACAGGTATTGAGCTTCACCCACCCACCTATCTATCTAATAATTTACCTTTTATCTACCCACCCACCAATTTATCTGTCTATCTAATGATTCACTATCTATCCGCCTACCCAACCACGCTCCCATTTATCTACCTACCTACCTATCTATCTATCTATCTACAGTTAGTGCGCTCAGTGAAAAAATATGTGGGGCCCAAAGGATAAAAACTCCCTGCTGGCTGAGCTTCACTATAACACAAGGAGTGAGGGATCACCCACATATTTTTTTTTACAGGTATTGAGCTTCACCCACCCAACTATCTATCTATCTATCTAATGATTTACCATTTATCCACCCACCCGCTCATTTATCTGTCTATCTAATGATTCACTATCTATACACCTACCCACCCAACAACCCACACATTTGTCTACCTACCCATCTATCTATCTACAGATAATGTGCTCAGTGAAAACATATGTGGGGCCCAAAGGATAACAACTCCCTGCTGGCTAAGCTGCACTATAACACAAGGAGTGAGGGATCACCCACATATTTTTTTAAAGGTATTGCTCTTCACCCACTCACCTATCTATCTAATGATTTACCATTTATCTACTCACCCACCCATTTGTCTGTCTATCTAATGATTCACTATCTATCCGACCTACCCACCCACCCAACATCCCACCCATTTATCTACCTAACATCTGTCTATCTATCCATATATCTATTTATCTGTCTACAGTTAATGCGCTCAGTGAAAAATATGTGAGGCCCAAAGGATAACAACTCCCTGCTGGCTGAGCTGCACTATAACACAAGGAGTGAGGGATCACCCACATATTTTTTTACAGGTATTGAGCTTCACCCACCAAACTATCTATCTAATGATTTACCGTTTATCCACCCACCCGCCCATTTATCTGTCTATCTAATGATTCACTATCTATCCGACCTACCCACCCACCCAACATCCCACCCATTTATCTACCTAACATCTATCTATCTATCCATATATCTATTTATCTGTCTACAGTTAATGCGCTCAGTGAAAAATATGTGAGGCCCAAAGGATAACAACTCCCTGCTGGCTGAGCTGCACTATAACACACGGAGTGAGGGATCACCCACATATTTTTTTACAGGTATTGAGCTTCACCCACCAAACTATCTATCTATCTATCTAATGATTTACCATTTATCCACCCACGCGCCCATTTATCTGTCTATCTAATGATTCACTATCTGTCCGACCTATCCAACCACCCTCCCATTTATCTACCTACCTATCTATCTGTCTATCCACATTTAGATCCCTCAGTGAAAAATATGTGGGGCCCAAAGGATAACAACTCCCTGCTGGCCGAGCTGCACTATTACACAAGGAGTGAGGGATCACCCACATATTTTTTTACAGGTATTGAGCTTCACCCACCCATCTATCTAATAATTTACCTTTTATCTACCCACCCACCAATTTATCTGTCTATCTAATGATTCACTATCTATCCGCCTACCCAACCACGCTCCCATTTATCTACCTACCTATCTATCTATCTATCTATCTATCTATCTACAGTTAGTGCACTCAGTGAAAAAATATGTGGGGCCCAAAGGATAACAACTCCCTGCTGGCTGAGCTGCACTATAACACAAGGAGTGAGGGATCACCCACATATTTTTTTACAGGTATTGAGATTCACCCATCCAACTATCTATATAATGATTTACCATTTATCCACCCACCCGCTCATTTATCTGTCTATCTAATGATTCACTAGCTATACACCTACCCACCCAACATCCCACCCATTTATCTACCTAACCATCTATCTATCCATATATCTATTTATCTATCTACAGTTAATGCGCTCAGTGAAAAAATATGAGGGGCCCAAAGGATAACAACTCCCTGCTGGCTGAGCTGCACTATAACACAAGAAGTGAGGGATCACCCACATATTTTTTTACAGGTATTGAGCTTCACCCACCCACCTATCTATCTAATAATTTACCTTTTATCTACCCACCCACCAATTTATCTGTCTATCTAATGATTCACTATCTATCCGCCTACCCAACCACGCTCCCATTTATCTACCTACCTACCTATCTATCTATCTATCTACAGTTAGTGCGCTCAGTGAAAAAATATGTGGGGCCCAAAGGATAAAAACTCCCTGCTGGCTGAGCTTCACTATAACACAAGGAGTGAGGGATCACCCACATATTTTTTTTTACAGGTATTGAGCTTCACCCACCCAACTATCTATCTATCTATCTAATGATTTACCATTTATCCACCCACCCGCTCATTTATCTGTCTATCTAATGATTCACTATCTATACACCTACCCACCCAACAACCCACACATTTGTCTACCTACCCATCTATCTATCTACAGATAATGTGCTCAGTGAAAAAATATGTGGGGCCCAAAGGATAACAACTCCCTGCTGGCTAAGCTGCACTATAACACAAGGAGTGAGGGATCACCCACATATTTTTTTAAAGGTATTGCTCTTCACCCACTCACCTATCTATCTAATGATTTACCATTTATCTACTCACCCACCCATTTGTCTGTCTATCTAATGATTCACTATCTATCCGACCTACCCACCCACCCAACATCCCACCCATTTATCTACCTAACATCTATCTATCTATCTATCTATCCATATATCTATTTATCTGTCTACAGTTAATGCGCTCAGTGAAAAATATGTGAGGCCCAAAGGATAACAACTCCCTGCTGGCTGAGCTGCACTATAACACACGGAGTGAGGGATCACCCACATATTTTTTTACAGGTATTGAGCTTCATCCACCAAACTATCTATCTATCTAATGATTTACCATTTATCCACCCACCCGCCCATTTATCTGTCTATCTAATGATTCACTATCTATCCGACCTATCCAACCACCCTCCCATTTATCTACCAACCTACCTATCTATCTATCTGTCTATCCACATTTAGATCCCTCAGTGAAAAAATATGAGGGGCCCAAAGGATAACAACTCCCTGCTGGCTGAGCTGCACTATAACACAAGAAGTGAGGGATCACCCACATATTTTTTTACAGGCATTGAGCTTCACCCACCCACCTATCTATCTAATAATTTACCTTTTATCTACCCACCCACCAATTTATCTGTCTATCTAATGATTCACTATCTATCCGCCTACCCAACCACGCTCCCATTTATCTACCTACCTATCTATCTATCTACAGTTAGTGCGCTCAGTGAAAAAATATGTGGGGCCCAAAGGATAAAAACTCCCTGCTGGCTGAGCTTCACTATAACACAAGGAGTGAGGGATCACCCACATATTTTTTTTTACAGGTATTGAGCTTCACCTACCCACCAAACTATCTAATGATTTATCATTTATCTACCCACCCACCCACCCATATATCTATCTAATTATTCACTATATATCCACCTAATCACCAACCCACCCACCCATTTTTTTACCTAACCATCTATCTATCTATCTACAGTTAATGTGCTCAGTAAAAAAAAGGGTTCCCAAAGGATAACAATTCCCTGCTGGCTGAGCTGTACTTTTACACAAGGAGTGAGGGATCACCCACATATCTTTTACATATATTGCGCTTCAACCACCTAGCCATTTTCTATTTCATGATTTACCATCTACCTACCTACCCAATTAAGGATCCCACCCTCCCTGCTGGTCAAGCTGCAATATTACAAAGGGAAGAAAGTTGCTGACTGAAAAAAGTGGGTTACTGACTTCCCTCCCACCCCCATGTCCGTTAAGCTGCCTTAGCGGACAGTGGAGGAAGGTATCAGTTTATATTTTACTCTTTCTATTTATCTCTACCTATCTCTATCTATTTAACTGTACACTAAGTAATCACAAAGTACAATAATAGAAGAGTTCATAGCTAGAAGTCCTATTTGTGAAGACCAAATGTATACCAAAAACATATTATCAGTAATTAATTTTCATTAATTACCTGACTTCGGTCTCCTGTTGCTGTGCTTAATCTTTGTTTTTTGACTTGAGGAGGATTCTGCAGTCCAGGTCACTTCTCAGTAGTAAGCTGTTATGACCTCATCATATGTTTTATGGAGAATTCTCACCTAAAAAATGGAAATAGGCATGATAATATGTTCTCAGTATACATTGACCCTAAAGCCCTGTACACACTGGGAGTCTAGGGGCACCATCTATATAGTCAACTATATCTGTGGTTCCACTATTCACAATGAAAGAAATCAGTTACTGATATCATTCAATGATGTCCCAGTGACCTGCTGAACATGCGGGTCATATGCTATATGGCCAAAGATGACCTGTATGTTCAGGTGAAGGGGCAGGAGGGTGGTCGTTAAGGATGCGCGGGAGCACACATCATTAACTATATTGAGTATACATACTACAGATTTGTTTTAAAGAAAAGAGATCGCTCAAAAATGCCATTCTGAGCGATAACTTTTCTTTTTGATTAGCGTTTATGGGGCTTTAGAAAAAATGAGAGGGATCCCTCACCTCTTTATCCATGCCTCTACTTTATGAACTATTCTAGCTATGATTTGTCTATTAATTAATAATTTACCATCTATCTACCTATCCACCCAATCTATCTGTCTATCCAATGATTTACGATCCATGTGCCTACACATACATCTATCTATCTATCTATCTATCTATCTATCTATCTATCTACGGTTAGTGCGTTCAGTTAAAAAATATGTGGGTCCCAAAGGATAACAACTCCCTGCTGGCCGAGCTGCACTATAACACAAGGAGTGAGGGATCACCCACATATTTTTTTACAGTTATTGAAATCCACCCACCCAACTATCAATCAAGCTAATGATTTAACATTTATCCACCCAACCGCCCATTTATCTGTCTATCTAATGATTCACTCTCTATACACCTACCCACCCAACAACCCACCCATTTGTCTACCTACCCATCTATCTATCTACAGATAATGTGCTCAGTGAAAAAATATGTGGAGCCTAAAGGATAACAACTCCCTGCTGGCTGAGCTGCACTATAACACAAGGAGTGAGGGATCACCCACATATTTTTTTACAGGTATTGAGATTCACCCATCCAACTATCTATATAATGATTTACCATTTATCCACCCACCCGCCCATTTATCTGTCTATCCAATGATTCACTAGCTATACACCTACCCACCCAACATCCCACCAATTTATCTACCTAACCATCTATCTATCCATATATCTATCTATTTATCTATCTACAGTTATTGCGCTCAGTGAAAAAATATGAGGGGCCCAAAGGATAACAACTCCCTGCTGGCTGAGCTGCACTATAACACAAGAAGTGAGGGATCACCCACATATTTTTTTACAGGTATTGAGCTTCACCCACCCAACTATCTATCTATCTAATAATTTACCTTTTATCTACCCAACCACCAATTTATCTGTCTATCTAATGATTCACTATCTATCCGCCTACAAAACCACGCTCCCATTTATCTACCTACCTATCTATCTATCTATCTACAGTTAGTGCGCTCAGTGAAAAAATATGTGGGGCCCAAAGGATAACAACTCGCTGCTGGCTGAGCTGCACTATAACACAAGGAGTGAGGGATCACCCACATATTTTTTTACAGGTATTGCGCTTCACCCACTCACCTATCTATCTAACGATTTACCATTTATCCACCCACCCGCCCATTTATCTGTCTATCTAATGATTCACTATCTATACACGTACCTACCCAACATCCCACCCATTTATCTACCTAACCATCTATCTATCCATATATCTATCTATCTACAGTATCTACAGTTAATGCGTTTAGTAAAAAAATATGTGGGGCCCAAAGGATAACAACTCCCTGCTGGCTGAGATGCACTATAACACAAGGAGTAAGGGATCACCACATTTTTTTTACAGGTATTGCGCTTCACTCACCTATCTATCTAATAAATTACCTTTTTTCTACCCACCTACCCATTTATCTGTCTATCTAATGATTCACTAATCTGCCTACCCAACCACCCTCCCATTTATCTACCTACCTATCTGTCTATCCACATTTAGTTCGCTCAGTGAAAAAATATGAGGGGCCCAAAGGATAACAACTCCCTGCTGGCTGAGCTGCACTATAACACAAGAAGTGAGGGATCACCCACATATTTTTTACAGGCATTGAGCTTCACCCACCCACCTATCTATCTAATAATTTACCTTTTATCTACCCACCCACCAATTTATCTGTCTATCTAATGATTCACTATCTATCCGCCTACCCAACCACGCTCCCATTTATCTACCTACCTATCTATCTATCTACAGTTAGTGCGCTCAGTGAAAAAATATGTGGGGCCCAAAGGATAAAAACTCCCTGCTGGCTGAGCTTCACTATAACACAAGGAGTGAGGGATCACCCACATATTTTTTTTTACAGGTATTGAGCTTCACCTACCCACCAAACTATCTAATGATTTATCATTTATCTACCCACCCACCCACCCATATATCTATCTAATTATTCACTATATATCCACCTAATCACCCACCCACCCACCCATTTTTTTACCTAACCATCTATCTATCTATTTACAGTTAATGTGCTCAGTAAAAAAAAGGGTTCCCAAAGGATAACAATTCCCTGCTGGCTGAGCTGTACTTTTACACAAGGAGTGAGGGATCACCCACATATCTTTTACATATATTGCGCTTCAACCACCTAGCCATTTTCTATTTCATGATTTACCATCTACGTACCTACCCAATTAAGGATCCCACCCTCCCTGCTGGTCAAGCTGCAATATTACAAAGGGAAGAAAGTTGCTGACTGAAAAAAGTGGGTTACTGACTTCCCTCCCACCCCCATGTCCGTTAAGCTGCCTTAGCGGACAGTGGAGGAAGGTATCAGTTTATATTTTACTCTTTCTATTTATCTCTACCTATCTCTATCTATTTAACTGTACACTAAGTAATCACAAAGTACAATAATAGAAGAGTTCATAGCTAGAAGTCCTATTTGTGAAGACCAAATGTATACCAAAAACATATTATCAGTAATTAATTTTCATTAATTACCTGACTTCGGTCTCCTGTTGCTGTGCTTAATCTTTGTTTTTTGACTTGAGGAGGATTCTGCAGTCCAGGTCACTTCTCAGTAGTAAGCTGTTATGACCTCATCATATGTTTTATGGAGAATTCTCACCTAAAAAATGGAAATAGGCATGATAATATGTTCTCAGTATACATTGACCCTAAAGCCCTGTACACACTGGGAGTCTAGGGGCACCATCTATATAGTCAACTATATCTGTGGTTCCACTATTCACAATGAAAGAAATCAGTTACTGATATCATTCAATGATGTCCCAGTGACCTGCTGAACATGCGGGTCATATGCTATATGGCCAAAGATGACCTGTATGTTCAGGTGAAGGGGCAGGAGGGTGGTCGTTAAGGATGCGCGGGAGCACACATCATTAACTATATTGAGTATACATACTACAGATTTGTTTTAAAGAAAAGAGATCGCTCAAAAATGCCATTCTGAGCGATAACTTTTCTTTTTGATTAGCGTTTATGGGGCTTTAGAAAAAATGAGAGGGATCCCTCACCTCTTTATCCATGCCTCTACTTTATGAACTATTCTAGCTATGATTTGTCTATTAATTAATAATTTACCATCTATCTACCTATCCACCCAATCTATCTGTCTATCCAATGATTTACGATCCATGTGCCTACACATCCATCTATCTATCTATCTATCTATCTATCTACGGTTAGTGCGTTCAGTTAAAAAATATGTGGGTCCCAAAGGATAACAACTCCCTGCTGGCCGAGCTGCACTATAACACAAGGAGTGAGGGATCACCCACATATTTTTTTACAGTTATTGAAATCCACCCACCCAACTATCAATCAAGCTAATGATTTAACATTTATCCAACCAACCGCCCATTTATCTGTCTATCTAATGATTCACTCTCTATACACCTACCCACCCAACAACCCACCCATTTGTCTACCTACCCATCTATCTATCTACAGATAATGTGCTCAGTGAAAAAATATGTGGAGCCTAAAGGATAACGACTCCCTGCTGGCTGAGCTGCACTATAACACAAGGAGTGAGGGATCACCCACATATTTTTTTACAGGTATTGAGATTCACCCATCCAACTATCTATATAATGATTTACCATTTATCCACCCACCCGCCCATTTATCTGTCTATCCAATGATTCACTAGCTATACACCTACCCACCCAACATCCCACCAATTTATCTACCTAACCATCTATCTATCCATATATCTATCTATTTATCTATCTACAGTTATTGCGCTCAGTGAAAAAATATGAGGGGCCCAAAGGATAACAACTCCCTGCTGGCTGAGCTGCACTATAACACAAGAAGTGAGGGATCACCCACATATTTTTTTACAGGTATTGAGCTTCACCCACCCAACTATCTATCTATCTAATAATTTACCTTTTATCTACCCAACCACCAATTTATCTGTCTATCTAATGATTCACTATCTATCCGCCTACAAAACCACGCTCCCATTTATCTACCTACCTATCTATCTATCTATCTACAGTTAGTGCGCTCAGTGAAAAAATATGTGGGGCCCAAAGGATAACAACTCGCTGCTGGCTGAGCTGCACTATAACACAAGGAGTGAGGGATCACCCACATATTTTTTTACAGGTATTGCGCTTCACCCACTCACCTATCTATCTAACGATTTACCATTTATCCACCCACCCGCCCATTTATCTGTCTATCTAATGATTCACTATCTATACACGTACCTACCCAACATCCCACCCATTTATCTACCTAACCATCTATCTATCCATATATCTATCTATCTACAGTATCTACAGTTAATGCGTTTAGTAAAAAAATATGTGGGGCCCAAAGGATAACAACTCCCTGCTGGCTGAGATGCACTATAACACAAGGAGTAAGGGATCACCACATTTTTTTTACAGGTATTGCGCTTCACTCACCTATCTATCTAATAAATTACCTTTTTTCTACCCACCTACCCATTTATCTGTCTATCTAATGATTCACTAATCTGCCTACCCAACCACCCTCCCATTTATCTACCTACCTATCTGTCTATCCACATTTAGTTCGCTCAGTGAAAAAATATGTGGGGCCCAAAGGATAACAACTCCCTGCTGGCTGAGCTGCACTATAACACAAGGAGTGAGGGATCACCCACATATTTTTTTAACTGGTATTGCGCTTCACCCACTCACCTATCTATCTAACGATTTACCATTTATCCACCCACGCGCCCATGTATCTGTCTATCTCATGATTCACTATCTATACACCTACCCACTCAACATCCCACCCATTTATCAACCTAACCATCTATCTATCTATCTATCCATATATCTATCTATCTATCTATCTATCTATCTAACTATCTACAGTTAATGCGCTCAGTGAAAAAATATGTGGGGCCCAAAGGATAACAACTCCCTGCTGGCTGAGCTGCACTATAACACAAGGAGTGAGGGATCACACACATATTTTTTTTACAGGTATTGAGCTTCACCTACCCACCAAACTATCTAATGATTTATCATTTATCTACCCACCCACCCATATTCACTATATATCCACCTAACCACCCACCCACCCATTTTTTTACCTAACCATCTATCTATCTATCTACAGTTAATGTGCTCAGTAAAAAAAAAAGGGGTCCCAAAGGATAACAATTCCCTGCTGGCCGAGCTGTACTTTTACACAAGGAGTGAGGGATCACCCACATATCTTTTACAGATATTGCGCTTCAACCACCTAGCCATTTTCTATTTCATGATTTACCATCTACCTACCTACCCAATTAAGGATCCCACCCTCCCTGCTGGTCAAGCTGCAACATTACAAAGGGAAGAAAGTTGCTGACTGAAAAAAGTGGGTTACTGACTTCCCTCCCACCCCCATGTCCGTTAAGCTGCCTTAGCGGACAGTGGAGGAAGGTATCAGTTTATATTTTACTCTTTCTATTTATCTCTACCTATCTCTATCTATTTAACTGTACACTAAGTAATCACAAAGTACAATAATAGAAGAGTTCATAGCTAGAAGTCCTATTTGTGAAGACCAAATGTATACCAAAAACATATTATCAGTAATTAATTTTCATTAATTACCTGACTTCGGTCTCCTGTTGCTGTGCTTAATCTTTGTTTTTTGACTTGAGGAGGATTCTGCAGTCCAGGTCACTTCGCAGTAGTCAGCTGTTATGACCTTATCATATGTTTTATGGAGAATTCTCACCTAAAAAATGGAAATAGGCATGATAATATGTTCTCAGTATACATTGACCCTAAAGCCCTGTACACACTGGGAGTCTAGGGGCACCATCTATATAGTCAACTATATCTGAGGTTCCACTATTCACACTGAAAGAAATCAGTTACCGATATCATTCAATGATGTCCCAGTGACCTGCTGAACATGCGGGTCATAGGCTATATGGCCAAAGATGACCTGTATGTTCAGGTGAAGGGGCAGGAGGGTGGTTGTTAAGGATGCGCGGGAGCACACATCATTAACTATATTGAGTATACATACTACAGATTTGTTTTAAAGAAAAGAGAACGCTCAAAAATGCCATTCTGAGCGATAACTTTTCTTTTTGATTAGCGTTTATGGGGCTTTAGAAAAATGGGATCCCTCACCTCTTTATCCATGCATCTACTTTATGAACTATTCTAGCTATGATTTGTCAATTTAATTAATAATTTACCATCTATCTACCTATCCACCCAATCTATCTGTCTATCCAATGATTTACGATCCATGTGCCTACACATCCATCTATCTATCTATCTATCTACGGTTAGTGCGTTCAGTTAAAAAATATGTGGGTCCCAAAGGATAACAACTCCCTGCTGGCTGAGCTGCACTATAACACAAGGAGTGAGGGATCACCCAAATATTTTATTACAGGTATTGAGATTCTATTGTATTGAGGTATTGTATTGAGGTAGGTATTGAGAATCATGTGGTGAATCATTGTTCTCCCACAATTATTAGGTATCGTCCTTTTGAAGTGAAAGCGACCACTATGGAATCTATATGTCAATAGACATATTTAAATAACCTTTTAGGTAGGTTTCCATTTTATAACCTCATCATGCATATATAGAGTATAAATTCTATACGTTTACATCAAAAAGATTTTTTTGCCCTCCAGATATCTGAACTTCACTCCTGTGAGGGAGGTCATCACGACCCACGTAATTTTGGAGCTTAATAAGCCGGTTCAAACACCGCTAAATTGCTACTGGTATGTCTTACATCCTCCCAACCGACTCACTTTTCTAAACATTAAATATATAATGTAAAAGCTTTTGTAATACATGGTTCTCCTACAGATTTTGAAGTCCGCCCCTTTGAGGGAGTTTTACACCATTTACGCATATTTGAGGAAATATACGCTGGTATAAGCGTTCTAATATTACAATGGTATGTTCAATACCCTTTTAATTTCTCCTCAAATACATTTTCTAGTGCTCTCTTTATACAATCATGCTCTTTATTCTTTGCTCTGTGCTCGTTCTCTTAAGTGACATTGAATTTTAAGGACCAATAGGTCTGCTTATTTTTAATATTAATTTTATAAAATGTATGTATAAAATGTGTATGTATAAAATGTAAAAAATTTTATATGCATTATCAGTATATAATGTACTACCACCATTGTTTTCACCATCTGCAGTACTAAACCCCTGATGAAGTCTTTTTCAAGACGAAACGCGTCGGGTTACTTGCATTTCCGAAAAGGATACTACTTCCAGATGTGACTCTGAAAAAATCTTTCAATAAAAAGCACACTGGTTTTATTAAGATTTGTACTGTTTTGTATTTTAACAAATTATTGGTTGAATCTCCATTTGGTGGTTGAAAGCGCTCTCTATACCTCTATTCCTCCTATTTCTAAAACTCCGCCTCCCACTAACAGGGGGGGACATAGAGTAGCTGCTTATAATTCTCTAAGGGCGCACGTGGGGTCACTCTTTTGATATATATATATATGTCCAAATAACGGATGGCACTCTGCTATCGCCTATTCATTATTGATAGCAGAGTGCCATCCGTTATTTGGACTTATATGCATTGTTTCTTTGGAAAGGCACCTGCGCCGCTGCTTTCAGTGCTGGAGTGCCAGTCTCCTGGACTTGTATATATATATATATATATATATATATATATATATATATATATATATATATATATATATATATATATATATATACAGGTTGAGTATCCCTTATCCAAAATGCTCGGGACCAGGAGAATTTTGGATAACGGATTATTCCGTATTTCGGAATATTTTAATATTTCAATGATGTATTTTGAAGTATCTTGCATTTATGCTGTATAAACACATAATATACACACAAATATATTTTATTACCACATAAAATACACACAAATATATTTTATTTGTTCAAAAAATAAGGTTTCAAAACGTGAAACAAAATGTGTGTACTATCTCAGCACTGAATTTGAATGCCAAGCAATCATTGTCTTGCACATATATAGTGCCAGTTACATATCATGTCCCCAGTGATGCTGTTACAAATGTCCCCAGTGAGTTTTTAGCAAAAAAAATTTTTTTCACTTGCTGGAATGTCTGGTTTTCGGAATAATTCGGATAACGGATATTCGGATACGGGATACTCGACCTGTATATATATATATATAAAAATCTATCTATCTATCTATCTATCTATCTATCTATATATATATATATTTATATCTATAATAAGACCCCAGTACTGAGGCAGTGGTGCCAACTTGTGCTACCCAGCAGCATTTCAGATATGTGTGTTGTGAGTGGCCTGCAAACACTGGAGGGAATCCTATTCTGTGCCAGTAATACCCATTGCAAACATACACAAAAATCCTGGGATTTTTCACGTGTACCATTGCCTCAGCTCGTCACGCCACCCATCACCTCATGCCATCACCTAAACATCTCATGCACCTTCACCTCACCTCCTCTCTCACACCTTCATCTCACCTGTTATGGGCATTACGGTGTTTGGTATAATATGTAATTAGTATTACGGCATGTACCATAATGTGTCATAGGCATTAAAGCGTGTAGTGTAATATGTAATGAGTATTATGGTGGGGAGCGGGGGGGAAGGATTGCCTATTTATGGGTGCTTTTACAATTAAAAATTGCATCGCATGCCATTTGCTATACGATATTTTATTGTACAAGCACTCCTGTTAATTTAACGGGAAGATCGCATCGCATCGTACACCACTAAATACGGTATGCGATGGGCGCCGTGCTAGGAAACAAGTACCAATTAATGAATTGATTTTTCTCTATGTGCTGCATTTTGGGATTTTTTTGAGCAATCCCTAATTAAACAGCGGCATTGGTCTAGAGCTATTTATAACAAATTTACGGTCCAGTATTATCACTGTAAACAATTTTGTTGTATTGTCACCAGGTTTGCAGAACCAGACTTGTTTTACTATATTTCATCCATTATCTCCCTGTCACTCACTGCCTCCATGTCACTTCACCCATTATTTCTCTGTCACCCACTGCCTCCATGTCACATCATCTGCCTCTCCCCCTCACTTACTGCCTGTGCATCTCCAACTATCGCTCCCTTTCACTTTTCTCTCCTGTTACCCACTTTCACTCCCTTTGAACGTCTACGCCGCAAGCTACCTCCCCCTGTCATCACCCACTTCCTCCCCCCCTATCATCCAATCCCCTTACATTATCCATTGCCTCCCTGTCACCCATTCCCTGGTGAGGATGCGGTCATTTGGTCTACAGCATGATGGTAGACAGTTATTAGGTCGACACCATTAGGACGACATGGGAGAAGGTCGACATGGGTCTAGGTCGACATAGGAAAAGGTCGACATGGTTCTAGGTCGACAGGTCATTAGTTCGACAGGTCATTAGTTCAACAGTGTCTAGGTCGACAGTTAAAAGGTCGACATAAGGTTTTTCACTGTTTTTTGAGCCGACATGTGCCGGCATGCGGTATTTCATGCCATCCACTAGGGCGTGTAATGGGAGAATAAAATAGTGTGCTGAGCGTAGCGAGGCACCATGCCGACGCATTGCAAGTGCAGCGAGCGATGCGAGGGGATGCGGTGCACTTTAAACTGTGTCCATGTAGACTGTGCTTACATTCAGTTAAAAAAACAGTGAAAAACCCCATGTCGACCTTTTCACTGTCGACCTAGACATTGTCGAACTAACGACCTGTCGAACTAACGACCGGTCGAACTAATGACCCTTTGACCTAGAACCATTTCGACCTAGAACCTTGTTGACCTAGACCCATGCCGACCTTTTCCCATGTCAACCTAATGGTGTCAACCTAATGAATGTCGACCATCATGCTGTAGACCAAATGATCCCAACCCCCCTGGTGTTACCCAATGCTATCACTTTCACTCTTTGCCTCTCTGTCTTCCACTAATTCTCCCTATCACCTACTGCCTCACTATCAGCCACTCTCCTTTCTATAAACCTCTGTCTCTTCTTCTCCCCACCACCTTTTTGCTACTTCCGGTCACCTACTGCCTATCCCAGGGGCCTGCAACAGATGGCCCCTCGAGCCACATGCGGCCCGCGAATAGCTCCTGATTGGCCCACCACTTGGCGCTGCTGTATGTGTGCTCGATGTATGTGCACTTGGTGAAGTCCTGTGTAGCCGACGCTCAGCCTGTGCCTAGCATGTGCCAGGCGCAGTCCGGCACTTTCGCGAAAGGCCGCAGGACTACACCGTGCATGCACACAGCCGCCATTGGACACACATAAAGCAGCGCTGTGCCACCCTCCCCCCACATGTCACTACAGCCGCAGCGCCGCCACTGAGGATGGGCTAGTTGCCGTGACTGCATGGGACTGCAATCAGCGCCATTTTTTGAGGCTGGCACGCAGGTGTTTGGAATTTCTAAAGAGGGGCAGGTGTGTGGAATAACTAAGGGGGAGCTGGTGTGTGGAATTATTAATGGGGGCAGGTGTGTGGCATTACTAATGGGGGAAGGTGTGTGGAATAAATAAGGGGGAGCTGCTGTGTGGAAATATGAGGGATGTGGAATAATGTGAACTTTTAGTATTTTTAGTATTTCAGTGTGTAATTTGACTCATTCCGTATGGCATAACGTGACTTTTGGCTCAATCTACAAGTATAAGGGGCCTACTATTGTGTTGCATGATGTGTAAAAGTGTATATGTATATGGTATTCTATAATACATTCAAAGACACACCCCCTCTTGAGTAACCACACCCCCTATTTCTGGAGTGCGGCCCTCAAATATCTGCTGGAAATATTAAGTGCCCCCCCCCCCAGCTGAAATAATTGTCCACCCCTGGCCTATCCCCGTCATGTTCTCCCTCTCACCCACAGCCTTTTTCCATCATCATTTCCTGTCACCTACTGTGTCTCCATCTCACTCCCTCTAATGCTCCTTATCACCTTTCTCTCCTATCACAATCTAAATGTTGCACGCTACCTCTGCCCATCATCCTCTACATCACTCACTGCCTACCCCTAACATAACCCACTTCCTTCCCATCATTCATCATTTGAGATCACACCCATAGTTATGAGGCCACATCTATTTCCCCAAGTAAACACTTCCTCTCCTTCTCCTGACATTCAGTTCAGGGTCCACCGTGTCTGTAAATACCATTCTAGTGCCTTAGTTAATATTATGCCCCATAGTAGTGCCCTAGTTTATTTTATGAACCATCCTAGAGCCCTAGTTTATATATTAGGACACACTGCAGTGCTGCCAATACACATTATACTACACAGCATCCCCAATTCCTATTGTCATAGTATCCTCAGTTCATATTATGCCACATTACAGTTCCCCCTGTTTATACTGTGCCTCACTGCAGTGTCCTCCAGTACAAATTATGCTATGTCATAGTGCATCTATTTCATATTGTACCATATTACAGTGCCTTAGTTCTTATTATGTAATATTATAGTGTCATGCACATTACACAGAGCAGATCAGATTGACAGATTACAGTGGCCTCCAGTTCAAATTAGGCCACATTACATTTAGGGATGGCCATCGACCATCGATGATTCGAAATCATCGATGGTTCATGGCCGATGTCGAATACTTTTGCCATCGATGTGGGAGAACCAGATGGTTTCCCTCCATCGATGGAACAGCAAAATTATGTTTTTGTTTTTTTTAAAGTGCCGTGACACGGAGCATAGCCCCGCCACCGTGTTTTGATTGGCCCAAACGCCAATCAATCAAACACAATGGATGACCATCGATATGTAAAAATATCGATGGTCATCCATTCCATAGTTAAGCACTATCGATGGCCAGTTGCCGATTTGCCATTGATGACAAACATCGATGGCAATGGCAACGATGGCCATCCCTAATTACACTTCCCCCTTACCATTTCATACCCTCCAACATTTGAAGGGCAAAAATTGGTACACATACAGAAAGGGGCGTTGCCATTGGCAACTGGTCGTGGTCACGCCCCCTTTCCGAATGTGTACTGGGCATTTTTTTAATGCATAATGTGAAGTTAAATTCCTATAATATACTAATATACATATATTATATACGTGTGTGTGTGTGTGTGTGTGTATATATCTATATATCTATATATATAAATATATATATAGATATATATGCGTAGAAAGAATATATATATATATATACTATGTGTATGCCCACTCACTGTGTGCCGCTGAACCATGCTCTCCTCTCACTGTGTCCCAACAGCCGCCGCACGTACTCCATAGTAGGGATGGCCATCGACCATCGATGATTTGAAATCATCGATGGTTCATGGCCGATGTCGAATACTTTTGCCATAGCTCCACCCCTGACACCCATGAAGCCCCACCCCCTGTTTTGATTGGCCCACAGGCCAATCAATCAAACACAAAGGATGACCATCGATATGTAAAAATATCGATGGTCATCCATTGCATAGTTAAGCACTATTGATGGCCAGTTGCAGAATTGCCATCGATGGCAACCATTGATGGCAATGGCAACGATGGTCATCCCTACTCCAGAGTCCACCTGCACCATGGCGCCTAGTAAGAGCATGCGCCGATGGAGGAGTGCTGGAGGGTACGTGCCGGAGCCTCGTGACGTCAGCGTGATGCACGCTGGCCGGGGCCCGCAAAGCACCACTGGGAACGGGTGCTAGTGTTTACTACCCGCGGCATGGGCCGATCGAGGGAAGAAGGAAGATCTCCTGAAACCAGGCTGAAAATCGGTACATCGGTACACTTTGTTTTTTTGCCGGTACAGACTCAATTGCATACCTCCCAACTTTTCGTCATGCTGAGGAGAGACAAATGCAAGCGCTGAAAGTGCATGGCTGGAATTAGGGGAGGGGCCCGGCCTATAATCGCATCGCCCCGCGAGGCCACGTCCCCCACTTTTGATGATGTGGGGGCATGGCCATGCACTCCAGCAGCCCCTCTGGGTGCGGGGATAGATGCTATGCGCATTTACCGCTGGACTGCAACTAACAGGGAGGACTTCAACCAACAGGGGGAACTCCCAACTGCCCCCTCCTCCGACACGGAACACTGCCGGACGTGGGAGGAAAGCGGGAACGTCCCCAAAAACCGGGACGATCCCACGGTAATTGGGACGGTTGGGAGGTATGCAATTGTTTACCATGAAAATCTTGGAAATTGGTATGCAACTTTATCATAACCCGAATCCTCTAGGCCCCTTGCCAATGGCACCCTTGCACCCCAGCAACAGTGAATGGTGGTATTATAAAATATACATTCAGCTCTGGGTTACAACCCTAGATTCTATTCTCAGAATAATTAAACTGTAACGCTGGAATTTTTTTTATAACCTTCTCTGGCTGTGATAATCTCTTACCTACACAACATACTAACTGACACTCACATAGATGCTGTGTGCAGCTTGGCAGTCCCTGAGATGCTGCCTCTATTGTCTGACGGTTGGCTTGTGTTGTACAGTATATTAAAGACCGTGTATACTTGTACAGTATACCGCATATTTAGTTCCGCTCATGCACGCCTAGTAGTACATATGGCTGTATGTCCACAATTAAGCAGTGAACACAATTTATTCATAGGTGAAGCCACCACGGTCACCGTCGACGACGACGACGCCGCGTGAATAGTTACCATAGCGACGTGCCAACTGCCAACACAGAATATGTGTTACGTAACAGTACTGCCCTAGTCGCGCCCCTCAGTTGACGCGAGACTCACGTGCTCAAATGCGCAGCCATTGGTCGGGTCCCGCGAGGAGAGACGTGGGAAGGTGGAGCGTGCGCAATATGGGTGAATGAATGATAGCAGTGTGACTGGCGGCTGGCCGGCGCCGCGCGAGTGGTTTTGTGTCTGGACTCCCGTAATGTGCGGGCACTGACATCAACTCACACGAAGCGGAACTCGGAAGCGAATATGTCATCCAACTGGTTTAAGCGAAGCTGCTAGGTAACGTCCCCTATAGAACGTGGGCGCGTGTATTTCTGCAGTATGCATGCAGGGACTAGATCAGGGGAGTACATTACCCCTCTTCCTGCCCGATTTATTTTCCACTGAAATCGTTTCATAAAAATTTTCATTTATTTTCTATAATGCATAATTTGTTATGTATAAACCTCTACAGCTATAAGTCCAGAAACAGTTTGAATATTAAATAGCCACATAACCACGAGGCTGAAGTTGGCTTCTTATTCGAGCTCCAGCTTCTTATTCGAGCTCCAGCTTCTTATTCAGAAAAATCACTTTTACAAGGGTTAATTAATCATGGACCACAAATTTCACTGCAGAAATCAACACAGGGGGGTTGCCTACATATGACCCACTTGCAATTTCTTTTGACCAACAATGATTTGGGCAGGAAATGGGCACAAAAATGGGCATGGGTCCCAGATATCATTTTGAATAAGTAGCTGGTGTCCTACAAGGGTTAAACAGCGTTGGTCAAAAAATATTACACTGGAAACCCGCACAGGGGGGTCACTTACATATGACCCACTTGCCATTTCTTTTGACCAACAAGGATTTGGGCAGTAATAGGGCAGTAAAGTGGGCATGGGTCCCAGAATCATCATTTTGAATAAGTAGCTGGTGTCCTGCAAGGGTTAAACAGTGTTGGTCAAAACATATTACACTTGAAACCCACACAGGGGGGTTGCCTGCATATGACCCACTTGCAATTTCTTTTGACCAACAATGATTTGGGCAGAAAATGGGCACAAAAATGGGCATGGGTCCCAGAATCATCATTTTGAATAAGTAGCTGGTGTTCTGCAAGGGTTAAACAGCGTTGGTCAACAAATATTACACTGGAAACCCGCACAGGGGGGTCACTTACATATGACCCACTTGCCATTTATTTTGACCAACAAGGATTTGGGCATAAATAGGGCACTAAAGTGGGCATGGGTCCCAGAATCATCATTTTGAATAAGTAGCTGGTGTTCTGCAAGGGTTAAACAGCATTGGTCAACAAAAAATTACACTGGAAACCCGCACAGGGGGGTCACTTACATATGACCCACTTGCCATTTCTTTTGACCAACAAGGATTTGGGCAGAAATAGGGCAGTAAAGTGGGCATAGGTCCCAGATGTCATCATTTTGAATAAGTAGCTGGTGTCCTGCAAGGGTTAAACAGCGTTGTTCAAAAAATGTTACACTGGAAACCCGCACAGGGGGGTCACTTACATATGACCCACTTGCCATTTCTTTTGACCAACAAGGATTTGGGCAGAAATAGGGCAGTAAAGTGGGCATAGGTCCCAGATGTCATCATTTTGAATAAGTAGCTGGTGTCCTGCAAGGGTTAAACAGTGTTGGTCAAAACATATTACACTTGAAACCCACACGGGGGTTGCCTACATATGACCTACTTGCAATTTCTTTTGACCAACAATGATTTGGGCAGAAAATGGGCACAAAAATGGGCATGGGTCCCAGAATAATCATTTTGAATAAGTAGCTGGTGTCCTGCAAGGGTTAAACAGCGTTGTTCAAAAAATGTTACACTGGAAACCCGCACAGGGGGGTCACTTACATATGACCCACTTGCCATTTCTTTTGACCAACAAGGATTTGGGCAGAAATAGGGCACTAAAGTGGGCATGGGTCCCAGAATCATCATTTTGAATAAGTAGCTGGTGTTCTGCAAGGGTTAAACAGCGTTGGTCAAAAAATCTTACACTTGGAATCCACACAGGGGGGTCAGATACATATCACCCACTTGCCACTTCTTTTGACCAACAAGGATTTGGGCAGAAATAGGGCAGTAAAGTGGGCATAGGTCCCAGATGTCATAATTTTGAATAAGTAGCTGGTGTCCTGCAAGGGTTAAACAGCGTTGGTCAAAAAATGTTACACTGGAAACCCGCACAGGGGGGTCACTTATATATGACCCACTTGCCATTTCTTTTGACCAACGAGGATTTGGGCAGAAATAGGGCAGTAAAGTGGGCATAGGTCCCAGATGTCATCATTTTGAATAAGTAGCTGGTATCCTGCAAGGGTTAAACAGCGTTGGTCAAAAAATTTTACACTTAGAATCCACACAAGGGCATCACCTACATATGACCCACTTGCTATTTCTTTTGACCAACAAGGATTTGGGCAGAAATAGGGCAGTAAAGTGGGCATGGGTCCCAGAATCATCATTTTGAATAAGTAGCTGGTGTCCTGCAAGGGTTAAACAGCGTTGGTCAAAAAATGTTACACTGGAAACCCACACAGGGTGGTCACTTACATATGACCCACTTGCCATTTCTTTTGACCAACAAGGATTTGGGCAGAAATAGGGCAGTAAAGTGGGCATAGGTCCCAGATGTCATCATTTTGAATAAGTAGCTGGTGTCCTGCAAGGGTTAAACAGCGTTGGTCAAAAAATGTTACACTGGAAACCCGCACAGGGGGGTCACTTACATATGACCCACTTGCCATTTCTTTTGACCAATAAGGATTTGGGCAGAAATAGGGCAGTAAAGTGGGCATAGGTCCCAGATGTCATCATTTTGAATAAGTAGCTGGTGTTCTGCAAGGGTTAAACAGCGTTGGTCAACAAATATTACACTGGAAACCCGCACAGGGGGGTCAATTACATATGACCCACTTGCCATTTCTTTTGACCAACAAGGATTTTGGCAGAAAATGGGCACTAATATGGGCATAGGTCCCAGAATCATCATTTTGAATAAGTAGCTGGTGTTCTGCAATGGTTAAACAGCGTTGGTCAACAAATATTACACTTGGAATCCACACAGGGGGGTCACTTACATATGACCCACTTGCCATTTCTTTTGACCAACAAGGATTTGGGCAGAAATAGGGCAGTAAAGTGGGCAGGGGTCCCAGAATCATAATTTTGAATAAGTAGCTGGTGTCCTGCAAGGGTTAAACAGCATTGGTCAACAAATATTACACTGGAAACCCGCACAGGGGGGTCACTTACATATGACCCACTTGCCATTTCTTTTGACCAACAAGGATTTGGGCAGAAATAGGGCACTAAAGTGGGCATGGGTCCCAGAATCATCATTTTGAATAAGTAGCTGGTGTTCTGCAAGGGTTAAACAGCGTTGGTCAAAACATATTACACTGGAAACCCACACAGGGAGGTTGCCTACATATGACCCACTTGCAATTTCTTTTGACCAACAATGATTTGGGCAGAAAATGGGCACAAAAATGGGCATGGGTCCCAGAATCATCATTTTGAATAAGTAGCTGGTGTTCTGCAAGGGTTAAACAGCGTTGGTCAACAAATATTACACTGAAAACCCACACTAGGGAGTCACTTACATATCACCCACTTGCCACTTCTTTTGACCAACAAGGATTTGGGCAGAAATAGGGCAGTAAAGTGGGCATAGGTCCCAGATGTCATAATTTTGAATAAGTAGCTGGTGTCCTGCAAGGGTTAAACAGCGTTGGTCAAAAAATGTTACACTGGAAACCCGCACAGGGGGGTCACTTATATATGACCCACTTGCCATTTCTTTTGACCAACGAGGATTTGGGCAGAAATAGGGCAGTAAAGTGGGCATAGGTCCCAGATGTCATCATTTTGAATAAGTAGCTGGTATCCTGCAAGGGTTAAACAGCGTTGGTCAAAAAATTTTACACTTAGAATCCACACAAGGGCATCACTTACATATGACCCACTTGCTATTTCTTTTGACCAACGAGGATTTGGGCAGAAATAGGGCAGTAAAGTGGGCATAGGTCCCAGATGTCATCATTTTGAATAAGTAGCTGGTGTTCTGCAAGGGTTAAACAGCGTTGGTCAACAAATATTACACTGAAAACCCGCACTAGGGGGTCACTTACATATCACCCACTTGCCATTTCTTTTGACCAACAAGGATTTGGGCAGAAATAGGGCAGTAAAGTGGGCATAGGTCCCAGATGTCATAATTTTGAATAAGTAGCTGGTGTCCTGCAAGGGTTAAACAGCGTTGCTCAAAAAATGTTACACTGGAAACCCGCACAGGGGGGTCACTTATATATGACCCACTTGCCATTTCTTTTGACCAACGAGGATTTGGGCAGAAATAGGGCAGTAAAGTGGGCATAGGTCCCAGATGTCATCATTTTGAATAAGTAGCTGGTATCCTGCAAGGGTTAAACAGCGTTGGTCAAAAAATTTTACACTTAGAATCCACACAAGGGCATCACTTACATATGACCCACTTGCTATTTCTTTTGACCAACAAGGATTTGGGCAGAAATAGGGCAGTAAAGTGGGCATAGGTCCCAGATGTCATAATTTTGAATAAGTAGCTGGTGTTCTGCAAGGGTTAAACAGCGTTGGTCAAACAGTATGACACTTGGAATCCGCACAGGGGGGTCACTTACATATGACCCACTTGCAATTTATTTTGACCAACAAGGATTTGGGTAGAAATTGGGCAAAAAACTGGGCATAGGTCCCAGATGTCATCATTTTGAATAAGTAGCTGGTGTCCTGCGAGAATTAAACAGCGTTGGTCAAAAAATATTAAACTTGGAATCCACACAGGGGGGTCACTTACATATGACCCACTTGCCATTTCTTTTGACCAACAAGGATTTGGGCAGTAATAGGGCAGTACATTGGGCATGGGTCACAGATTTCATCATTTTGAATAAGTAGCTGGTGTTCTGCAAGGGTTAAACAGCGTTGGTCAACAAATATTACACTGGAAACCCGCACAGGGGGGTCAATTACATATGACCCACTTGCCATTTCTTTTGACCAACAAGGATTTTGGCAGAAAATGGGCACTAATATGGGCATAGGTCCCAGAATCATCATTTTGAATAAGTAGCTGGTGTTCTGCAATGGTTAAACAGCGTTGGTCAACAAATATTACACTTGGAATCCACACAGGGGGGTCACTTACATATGACCCACTTGCCATTTCTTTTGACCAACAAGGATTTGGGCAGAAATAGGGCAGTAAAGTGGGCATGGGTCCCAGAATCATAATTTTGAATAAGTAGCTGGTGTCCTGCAAGGGTTAAACAGCATTGGTCAACAAATATTACACTGGAAACCCGCACAGGGGGGTCACTTACATATGACCCACTTGCCATTTCTTTTGACCAACAAGGATTTGGGCAGAAATAGGGCACTAAAGTGGGCATGGGTCCCAGAATCATCATTTTGAATAAGTAGCTGGTGTTCTGCAAGGGTTAAACAGCGTTGGTCAACAAATATTACACTGGAAACCCGCACAGTGGGGTCACTTACATATGACCCACTTGCCATTTCTTTTGACCAACAAGGATTTGGGCAGAAATAGGGCCGTAAAGTGGGCATATGTCCCAGATGTCATCATTTTGAATAAGTAGCTGGTATCCTACAAGGTTTAAACAGCGTTGGTCAAAACATTTTACACTTGAAACCCACACAGGGGGGTCACTTACATATGACCCACTTGCCATTTCTTTTGACCAACAAGGATTTGGGCAGTAATAGGGCAGTAAAGTGGGCATAGGTCACAGATGTCATTATTTTGAATAAGTAGCTGGTGTCCTGCAAGGGTTAAACAGTGTTGGTCAAAACATATTACACTTGAAACCTACACAGGGGGGTTGCCTACATATGACCCACTTGCAATTTCTTTTAACCAACAATGATTTGGGCAGAAAATGGGCACAAAAATGGTCATGGGTCCCAGATATCATTTTGAATAAGTAGCTGGTGTCCTGCAAGGGTTAAACAGCGTTGGTCAAAACATATTACACAGGAAACCCGCACAGGGGGGTCACTTACATATGACCCACTTGCCATTTCTTTTGAGCAAAGCTGTTTAACCCTTGCAGGACACCAGCTACTTATTCAAAATGATGAAATCTGTGACCCATGCCCACTTCACTGCCCTATTACTGCCCAAATCCTTGTTGGTCAAAAGAAATTGCAAGTGGGTCATATGTAAGTGACCTCCCTGTATGGATTCCAAGTGTAACATTTTTTGACCAACGCTGTTTAACCCTTGCAGGACACCACTTACTTATTCAAAATGATGACATCTGGGACCTATGCCCAATTTAGTGCCCATTTTCTGCCCAAATAATTGTTGGTGAAAAGAAATTGCAAGTGGGTCATATGTAGGCAACCCCCTGTGTGGGTTTCAAGTGTAATATGTTTTGACCAACACTGTTTAACCCTTACAGGACACCAGCTACTTATTCAAAATAGTAACATCTGTGACCCATGCCCACTTTACTGCCCTATTACTGCCCAAATCCTTGTTGGTCAAAAGAAATGGCAAGTGGGTCATATGTAAGTGACCCCCCTGTACGGGTTTCCAGTGTAACAATTTTTGACCAACGCTGTTTAACCCTTGCAGGAAACCAGCTACTTATTCAAAATGATGATTCTGGGACCCATGCCCACTTTACTGCCCTATTTCTGCCCAAATCCTTGTTGGTCAAAAGAAATAGCAAGTGGGTCATATGTAAGTGATGCCCCTGTGCGGGTTTCCAGTGTAATATTTTTTGACCAACACTGTTTAACCCTTGCAGGATACCAGCAACTTATTCAAAATGATGACATCTGGGACCTATGCCCACTTTACTGCCCTATTTCTGCCCAAATCCTTGTTGGTCAAAAGAAATGGCAAGTTGGTCATATGTAAGTGACCCCCCTGTGCGGGTTTCCAGTGTAATATTTTTTGACCAACACTGTTTAACCCTTGCAGGACACCAGCTACAGATTCAAAATAATGACATCTGGGACCCATGCCCACTTTACTGCCCTATTACTGCCCAAATCCTTGTTGGTCAAAAGAAATGGCAAGTGGGTCATATGTAAGTGACCCCCCTGTGCGGGTTTCCAGTGTAATATTTGTTGACCAACGCTGTTTAACCCTTGCAGAACACCAGCTACTTATTCAAAATGATGATTCTGGGACCCATGCCCATTTTTGTGCCCATTTTCTGCCCAAATCATTGTTGGTCAAAAGAAATTGCAAGTGGGTCATATGTAGGCAACCCCCCTGTGTAGGTTTCAAGTGTAATATGTTTTGACCAACACTGTTTAACAATTGCAGGACACCAGCTACTTATTCAAAATAATGACATCTGTGACCCATGCCCACTTTACTGCCCTATTCCTGCCCAAATCCTTGTTGGTCAAAAGAAATGGCAAGTGGGTCATATGTATCTGACCCCCCTGTGTGGATTCCAAGTGTAACATTTTTTGACCAACGCTTTTTAAGCCTTGCAGGACACCAGCTACTTATTCAAAATGATGACATCTGGGACCTATGCCCACTTTACTGCCCTATTTCTGCCCAAATCCTTGTTGGTCAAAAGAAATGGCAAGTGGGTCATATGTATCTGACCCCCCTGTGTGGATTCCAAGTGTAACATTTTTTGACCAACGCTGTTTAACCCTTGCAGGACACCAGCTACTTATTCAAAATGATGATTCTGGGACCCATGCCCACTTTAGTGCCCTATTTATGCCCAAATCCTTGTTGGTCAAAATAAATGGCAAGTGGGTCATATGTAAATGACCCCCCTGTGCGGGTTTCCAGTGTAATATTTGTTGACCAACGCTGTTTAACCCTTGCAGAACACCAGCTACTTATTAAAAATGATGATTCTGGGACCCATGCCCAATTTTGTGCCCATTTTCTGCCCAAATCATTGTTGGTCAAAAGAAATTGCAAGTGGGTCATATGTAGGCAACCCCCCTGTGTGGGTTTCAAGTGTAATATGTTTTGACCAACACTGTTTAACCCTTGCAGGACACCAGCTACTTATTCAAAATAATGACATCTGTGACCCATGCCCACTTTACTGCCCTATTACTGCCCAAATCCTTGTTGGTCAAATGAAATGGCAAGTGGGTCATATGTATCTGACCCCCCTGTGTGGATTCCAAGTGTAACATTTTTTGACCAACGCTGTTTAACCCTTGCAGGACACCAGCTACTTATTCAAAATGATGACATCTGGGACCTATGCCCACTTTACTGCCCTATTTCTGCCCAAATCCTTGTTGGTCAAAAGAAATGGCAAGTGGGTCATATGTAAGTGACCACCCTGTGTGGGTTTCCAGTGTAACATTTTTTGACCAACGCTGTTTAACCCTTGCAGGACACCAGCTACTTATTCAAAATTATGATTCTGGGACCCATGCCCACTTTACTGCCCTATTTCTGCCCAAATCCTTGTTGGTCAAAAGAAATAGCAAGTGGGTCATATGTAAGTGATGCCCTTGTGTGGATTCTAAGTGTAAAATTTTTTGACCAACGCTGTTTAACCCTTGCAGGATACCAGCTACTTATTCAAAATGATGACATCTGGGACCTATGCCCACTTTACTGCCCTATTTCTGCCCAAATCCTCGTTGGTCAAAAGAAATGGCAAGTGGGTCATATATAAGTGACCCCCCTGTGCGGGTTTCCAGTGTAACATTTTTTGACCAACGCTGTTTAACCCTTGCAGGACACCAGCTACTTATTCAAAATTATGACATCTGGGACCTATGCCCACTTTACTGCCCTATTTCTGCCCAAATCCTTGTTGGTCAAAAGAAATGGCAAGTGGGTCATATGTAAGTGACCCCCTTGTGCGGGTTTCCAGTGTAATATTTTTTGACCAACGCTGTTTAACCCTTGTAGGACACCAGCTACTTATTCAAAATGATATCTGGGACCCATGCCCATTTTTGTGCCCATTTTCTGCCCAAATCATTGTTGATCAAAAGAAATTGCAAGTGGGTCATATGTAGGCAACCCCCCTGTGTTGATTTCTGCAGTGAAATTTGTGGTCCATGATTCATTAACCCTTGTAAAAGTGATTTTTCTGAATAAGAAGCTGGAGCTCGAATAAGAAGCTGGCCGAATAAGAAGCCAACTTCAGCCTCGTCACATAACCGAGGCGAGTGACTTTATTTCAAGAAAACCCTGTCGTCACCAAATTGCGCATGGTATTTCAATTGAGGTAATCATCATAATCATGTTGCTTTGGGGCCAATTTATTATTAATCTCAATGCGACATTAGCATCAAGGTTCATATTGCAATATGTGATTGGCCCAGGTCACTGTATCAATGAGTGCCTGCACTTTCGGAGCCCATCTGCAATGTGCTCCATTTATTTGTTATTACAGTTTCTAATATAGCGCAGCAGATTCCGTTGTGCTTTACAACGGATGACAACACTGAAAGACCAAACCTGGTAAAACAGACAGAAATAGAGGTTGGAGGGCCCTGCTGGCCGAGCTGCACTATTACACAAGGAGTGAGGGATCACCCACATATTTTATAACAGGTATTGAGATTCACCCAACTATCTATCCAGTGGCGGAACTCCCGGAGGCAATGGAGTCATCTGCCGCCAGGCGCCAGCCTTAGGGGGGACACTGGTCTGGCTCCATTGCCTCCTGAAGTTCCAAGCCAGCAGGGCTGGAGACTCCGCACTGCCCCCCCCCCGCCCCTAGCTGGGTCCCTGATATGCAGCAGCGGTGATCCAGGCAGAAGTGAGCGGGTCCCCACCCCTTCAATATCGCTGGGGACCCTGGCCGGAAGTTGTACTTCCCTGGCTGCCGCTGGCTTCCTCCAGGGCTGTGTGGGGATGATGTGGTGGTTGGCACTGTGCAGCAACAAAGGGCCGACAGACCCTGCTGGCGCTTTGGGGAGCCAGTGCTGGCAGAGCGGAGAGCGCCTGGTTGGAATGCTGCTAACCCCACAGGCATCTGCAGGAGCTGCCTGCTTAAGCAGCAGAGACGGTCATCAGTCCTGCGCCTCCTTCCCTCCCTCCCAGCTTAAGCACCTTCTCATTATGTGTCCCCAATGCTTAAAAATACTTCCAGCCCATACCTCCCAACCAATGTTCCCTCTAATTTTACGAAGGCTGTGTGCGGCAAAATATTTTGGCTGTGCAACTTTGGAAGGAATTTTTTATTTTTGTGCGTCACTTATATATAACTAGAAAACGACGTTCAGCATTTGTGTAAACTTTACTTCAAAATGATATTAAACATTCAAAACCCAGCACATGATGTAGTTAATGGGTGAAACACACATTAATTTAGTCCACAACTGCAAAAAAGGGACCACTGCTGCTTTTTGCGCTCTGTTGTAATGTCTGTGCGCACGCTTGTCGAGTTGTGTACGAGCGCACAGCTTAGAGGGAACACTGCTCCCAACTGTCACGATTACAGCGGGACAGTCCCGATTTTCGGGTCCGTCCTGATTTTCGGGTCCTGTCCCACCCGCGGCAGGCATTGTCCCGCTGCGGGGGGTGGCAGTTGGGAGACCCCCCAATCTAATAGAATAGACGCTGTGCGCATGCGCACATCGTCTATTCTCATATGAAAATGAGGTCGCGGCTAATTAGCATAAGCCGCACCCTCATTTGCATACACCCCGCCCCCTTTTCGGGCGCCCCTTCGCCGCGCGAGTGTCCCTATTTCTTCTACAGAGAAGTTGGGAGGTATGCCAGCCTGTCCCCTTAGCTGGCAGCTCCACTGAGCTTCACTTAGGAAACGGCCGCCGCGGAGCTAAGGTGTGTAGCTCTCCTATGATTTGCTGTGTGTCGGGAGTCTGAACCAGCCAGCCCAGCACTGTGTGCAGTGCATCCCCTCCCTGTGATAAGTACGTCCTCCCTGCAGCAGCAGCATGAATCCACTCTCTGCAGAGGCAAACCATAACTATACTATGCCCTGCAGCATAATCCTGTCTCCCCCTGCAGCGTAATCATGCCTCCTCCTGCAGTGCAACCCTCCTCCCTCACACAAAAACCCTTCTACACCCTGCAGCCATGCCGTCCTTGCCACTGCAGACTCAATCCCCCTCCCCTGTAACCCGAATCCTATTAGCCCTGGGGTTTTGTAATCTGCAGCCCTGCTCCACCCTTTCCCCTGTATAAACTGTTCTACCCAATGCAGAGTTCCCTTTATGCAAACTGAATTCCCCTTGAAGGTAGAGAATGTTCTCACCCCTGCAGCCACAATATCCCCCCCCCCCCCCCTCTCTTTCTGTACCCAGACTCCCTCCTATCCGAACATGTGCTACTGTATCTGCACCATAAAGAGTAAGCAACATGAGACAGACAGTGCTGGGACAGCTACTCCCCAGACCCCAGTCTTGTGGTAAGTCCAACTTGCGTATAAATACAGCATGTGTGTGTACATACAGATGACTGTATTTACAAAGGTTGCAATATATATATATATATATATATATATATATATATATATATATATATATATATATATAGACATTGGATGGGCTCTGCACACACTAAATTAACTGATAATAAATAGTGGAGATTTGGTTCATGAATTGATCAATGCATTTAAGCCTGCAGCCCCCGTCAAGGGACCCCACTGTTCTGCAGGTCCTACCACTATCGCTGAAAATGGCTGCAATACACATAGCTATCACATCAATGTTTGATACCAGGCATGCTATCAGGTCTGAAGCTCACAGCAGACTTTGCTTTTATATACACTTAACATCGGCACTCACCTTTCCTAGTTTAGTATATATATTGTTTATTAGATTAATTTTTTTTAATTAGTCTTATTGTAGTCACATTCTCTCATGCACCCTGTTTTTAACTAAGATTCCATAGCTTATGTTAACCATTTCCCTAGATGATTAGTGACAGGTGTGTTGGTAGCTGCTCACCTATAAAAGCAAAGTCTGCTGTGAGCTTCAGACCTGATAGCATGCCTGGTATCAAACATTGATGTGATAGCTATGTGTATTGCAGCCATTTTCAGCGATAGTGGTAGGACCTGCAGAACAGTGGGGTCCCTTGACGGGGGCTGCAGGCTTAAATGCATTGATCAATTCATGAACCAAATCTCCACTATTTATTATCAGTCAATTTAGTGTGTGCAGAGCCCATCCAATGTCTGTTTAAACAATGTGGTCACAAGCCATAGGGCACCCCAAAACTAGGAAAGGTGAGTGCCGATGTTAAGTGTATATATTGTATATATATATATATATATATATATATATATATATATATATATATATATATATAGAGAGAGAGAGAACATAGAAAGACCACACTCTCGCCCAAGGAAAAGACAGCAGCGGGGTGCCCAGCAATGGTACATGCAATAGCATGCCCCTAGTAATAATCCAAAGAATCCACACACAGCGGTGTAGATGCGGAGCACTCTCCGTAATCACAAAACAGCCTTGTGATAAAAGAAAATAAGTTTTTAATCCAACTGGGTCAACACAGTGTAGGGAAATCAGAAGTATATAAGCCCCGACGTTTCGGTCCCAACATGGACCTTTATCAAGGAGCCTATAATATACAAACGATACATAAGATACAAACATTGGTTGCATATCATGCTGAAAAAAAAGAACATGCAGTAAGTAATGTGTGAAACAATAAGATAGTTACGTTTTTCAGATAGGTATCACATACCACACTTAAACCTGGTACTATAGGACCAGGTGTCAGCATCTTTGTACTGCTGCCCACGACTGTATCTACCAGGATACTTCCCTTCCCACTTTTGTGTGCTGTGTTTGTGTGTATTTTTTCCTGTATTTTTCCCTGTCTTTGTCTGAATTTCCCTCACGCCTTTTCCGACCAGTATGGCCTCAGGAGGTTTTTTAGACGACCTTCTACTCTCACAAGCCGAACATGACATAGTCTCCCTTACCGACGACGATGCCGACAAAGTCCTATTTGACCTCTCTGACTTCGACTCACTACCCACCGAGTCACCCACTGACCCACGCGAGGTAGACCTGTCCCTACACGGACACTTTCTATCAGAATACTATCGCAAAAAAATAATTCCAAGGGGCTTTAGGATCTCCAACGTCCCAACCATTGGGAGACGGAACCCCACATTCTGCAGTCGCTGGTGTGGAGTTCTGAATAAATGCTCCTTCGACCTAATGTTGTTTGTGGTCGAGGAGGTAGGAGCTGAACTAAAAAAAGTGAAACAAGACATAGATGAATTTAGTAACGCCCATCTGGCTACCATAAAAACCGACAAAAATAGTAACCTAATTGACAAGATTAAAACCCAAATTGAAACTTATAAACAAGACCTCATTTCCTTCAAACGCAACAAACTTGCGGTAGTCACATCAGACTACAGAAACCATACTGTATACAGGTGGCTGGCAGGGGACACAGGGTCCGCCCGCCCACAACGCCCTTTCCGCCAGAGAGTAATGAGTGCACCTGTCAGGTGACCTAGAAAGCATAACTGTGTGGGGTCCTGAGGACCGAGTTCGAGAACCACTGCTATAGAGAATTTTTTTTTTTTTTACAATGTTTTAAGCTTAATATTTCCATTATCTGCATTTCCGACCTCTATATGACTGCGTCTGTTTTATATCTCCACAACAGCACTGTCATTTTATTCTATGCCCAAAGCGGTCACCCCCTTAAAATACGAAAGGCGGCAGAAGTAGCGCGTACACTGCAGCGACAGCTGCTGAAGGAGAAGGCAGATTTCCTACTCTACAAGGTGATCAGAGTAGATGCTGCGGGTAAGACTTGCATCGCACATTGTTTTGTACTAAATGTAGGGGGTGGACGATTATGCAAATTAACCATTTGCATGCCTGCGGGGGTTCAGGGGGCGGAATGGCTGTATGGGCGGCGTCTGGGGGACTCACGAGGATGCAAAATTTGTATCCTTGCAAGTCAACCAGAATAAGGACCTATATGTGTGTGTGTTACAAAGGGCCTAATTCAGACCTGTTAGCAAGGCTGCAATTTTTGCGGATGGACAAAACCATGCTGCACTGCAGGTGGGGCAGATGTAACATGTGCAGAGATAGATTTGGGAAAGTTATTTGGTTTCTTTGCTGGCTGCTGTATTGTTACACTGCGATTTAGATTTCAGTTTGGACACACCCCACCCCACAAATGTAACTCTCTCTGCACATGTTACATCTGCCCCACCTGCAGTGCAGCATGGTTTTGTCCATCTGCAAAAATTGGAGCCTCACTAACAGGTCTGAATCAGGACCAAATTCCCCAGTTTTGCTGCTTTACTATAGTGGAAGGAGATACGGTCACTAGGTCAACAAGCATTAGGTCGACATGCCTGAAGGTTGACAGTGGACATGGGGAAGGTCAACAGTTTGACTTGGGGTTTTCCTTTGAGCCGACAGGCGGTATTTCATGCCCTTCTATCCACTAGGGCATGGTGGGAGAATAAAATAGTGTGCCAAGCATAGAGGCACCATGCCCGAAGCATGGTGAGCACAGCGGTGCACTTTTTTTTAGTGTCCATGTCGACATTCAGTAGAGAAAAAAGTGAAAAACCCCATGTCACACTTTTGACTGTCAACCTTCCTCATGTTGATCATCTATCAAAGCAAGTCAGTTGTTGCTTTGATCAGACACCCATTAGCCATGGCTGACACATTTTTTGACTAGTCCATAGTTTGGGTGCCCAATAGTAGGATTTGAGGTGCCCAGACATGAACTTGAGATCCATTTAGCAGCTTGGTTAACACATTGCTTTCACGCATGTTAAGTATTGTCACCCAAATGGAGAAACTATTGATTTGCTTTATCAGGTGCCCATTCATATAGATGCCCAGCAGGAGGTACCAAACGCAACTGAATTACCACCAATAAGTTCAAAATGCCAGCAAAAATATTAACCCTAATTACTCTTTCTACTAGTCTGTCTTTTGAAGTGTTCAGGCCACGGACACTGTGATCCAATCACAAAATCATGTCTGTGCTATGCGTTTTGGATGGAGAACTTGATCCAGCGTTACATAAGTGATTGTGAGAGCAATTGTGGTGAGTACATTGTATTAATATCAATTGCTACTGCCCAACTACTGTTCCCATTCCAGACAACTTAGCACTTATCCACATTACGGTCTTCCTCTGCCTCCTAATCACATCCCATGTTCTATTTGTATTTGCAAGCCATTTAAAAAAAACAACTTTATTTAAATGTTCAAAATATAAATTAAAGCAGTACAGTCAACAAGTTTTGTGATAATGTTGAGTATATACAACAATCAATTGTTAAGTCCAAATGAAACCGAAAGTGCAAAGGCAGAGCTGCAGGTCTTTGTAATGAACAGTTCCTAGGTCAGATGTATCAAGCTTCAAAAAGTGACAAAGTGGAGAGTGATAAACCACCAGCCAATCAGCTCCTACATGTCATTTTTCAAACCCAGCCTGTAACATTTCAGTTAGAAGCCAATTGGTTGACATTTTATCACTTTTTGAAGCTTGTTACATCTGGCCCCGTCTGATGGCACCCCTGTATTGTAACACAGGTATTTGCTACATCAGACTGTTAATCCACCTACTGTAACAGTAGGCGTACCGGGCGCAGCATGGGGGGGGGGGGGGGGGCGCTGTGAGGTCAGGGCAGCGGGGGTCCGGGGACGGGTGTAGGCTACACTGTAGCAGCAGCTTTTACTCCATCTCCTAGCGCTATGTCCAGGGCAGTAGGCGGGAAGCAGATTTTGAAAAGACTTGCCGGACGCTGATTGGCTGAATTGAGCCAATCAGCGTCCGGCAAGTCTTTTCAAAGTCATCAGCGCTTCGCGCCACCAGGCAAATAGCGCTTGGAGACAGAGTGAAAGCTGCCGCTACACCAGTCTCCCCGGACCCCCGCTGGCTGCACACAGGTATGTTGGCAGCGGGGGGGGGGGGGGGGGGGGGTCGCCCAGCCTCCAGCGCCAGGTGCAAGGCAGTCATTTGGTGTGTGTTCATCCCTTCGGATTTTTTACATAATTGTTTGTTTGTGTTACAGAATGGAGTGTCCTTTATATCAGTGTGCTCACATTTGCCTTGGTTGCCATCTTGATGGGTCTAACATGGTTTTGCATTTGCTGTTACAAGAGGTAAACAAAATACAAAGGCAATCTGCATCTAAACTTTAGATAATCAAATGTCAGGCCTCATAGCACAGAACACACAGTTCTCTTGTTTTAAATCTTCACATGATTTGTCAGTTCTCTCTCAGATGACTCAAGAACAGCAAATAAAAGCATAAATAAGTCACATTACTAGTGACTATGTGTACAGCACTATATAGAAAATATGTTGTTGGCACTTAGCTTTGTTTTGTAGTTTTAACAGTAAAAAATTTGGTGGTCAGAACCTAAATAAGTTACTTTTTTTGAGTTTTCATGAGGTTTTTATTCAATCTTCTGGATCTCCCAAGCTTATAGCCAGTTTGCACAACTGGCTAATTCATTTTGAAACGATTACATTAATATTTGCTGTTGGCACAGATCGTTTAGTTACATTTCATACTTAATATATGCCCATTTGTACCTCAGTTTTTAAATTAAATTCATATTTGTTTAACTTCAGCCGAAAAAGGACAAGAATACGGAAAAAAACGAAATATACAATCCTGAATAACTTTGACGAGCAAGAAAGAATGGCACTGAGACCAAAGTATGGTATGTATGAAGACATTGCAGATAACTAATTAGCACTTAATCATTATCCAATAATTCTCTAACAGTTGAGGCCAAGTCCTATTAGCCAGGGCAATCTTAACGCATGGGCTTACTGGGCAGCTACCCCAGGGCCCCATAATTCTAGGGGCCTTCAAGCAGGGGTTTGCTGGTGCCTCCGGAGTGTCTTGTGAGGCTCGTAGAGATTGCTCCCTGGCTGCCTTGGTTGTAATTGACACAAAATCAGAGCTGCTGGGAAACATTCAAACAGTTAATGGGGGGGGGGGGGGGGTATTCAATGCTCTATGGCGAGCTGTGATGGCGAGCAGTGCCGATAGCTCGTGGGTCAGTATTCAAGTGATCCCCCTGCACTCGCCTTTTCCAGCAAGGTTGAGACATTGAGTGCAGCCACCAAAACGGCAAGGCTCGCGGTTAAATGCAGTGGGCTCGCTGCATTAGCGGGGAACCTCACCATTCTGGGGAATCCTTGCTGTCCTCTGATGGACAGATGTTGAATGGGGCGAGCAACTGGCACGGTGGTTAAACAGCAAAGATGGCTTGTTTACAGCGATCCTCGCCAAAAACAAGCCACCCTTGCGACGGCAGCATTGAATATCACCCTAATGGCTTTAAGCTAATGCTAATTGTTGGTTGGCTGATAAGCAGGTGGAGAGACATCTCTGGAGGTTGTGATGTTTTTTTCTTTTTGCTTAAGTAGGGACCCCAGTGCATTGCTTTGCCTAGCTCACAATGCCCTCAAAACTGCCCTGCTTTTAGCCCATTCATTTTTCGGCCGAAAAAACACACCTGAAAAAGCACCCGTCTTGGAGTGAGAATGCGTGGCATCCGAAATAAGTTCCTGGACCCATGTGTTATCGCGGCTCTTAAGGCTGCTTATCGGGGATTATGCTTTGTGCTTCTGGAAGTATGTAAAACATAATGCCCAAAAAGTGCCAGCATCGGGTGTAAAAAGATAGCCCCTCGCCAATCCATTAGCAGCATTAAATTACTGCTGCTAATTGGATATTCTTTTTAGTGACATCAGATTTCACGGCTTTCAAAATACAATGGTAAGTTTTAGTTGGTGTTTGGTAAAACAGTCTCTTATGTCTGTGTTATTACGGTTTTATTCCCAATTGTATATTGAGATATAGAAAGTACATTTTTCAGAGAAAGCAGTTGGATACTCCAAAATGTCACTTCTAAACCTTCACCTCTGATGATTGAAACTCAAGTCCCTTTTGAATTAAATCTTTAATAAATTTATATCAAAATTGCGTGTGCACTAATGCTAAATTGCTTAGTCAAAATTGGCACTAAGCCAATTTCTCACAGTGTGTACACGGCTTAACTTTCAGGTTAATGAGGACTGTTGATTGTCTGTCGTTTTACCCCTTCGGCTACAGTTATAATCATGACTCCTGTAATCTTTCTATTTCACAGGTATAAAACATAGGAGCACAGAGCACAACTCAAGTCTTATGGTATCCGAGTCAGAGTTCGACAGTGAGCAAGATACAATTTTCAGTCGTGAGAAGGTGGAACATGAGAACCCAAAAAATCTCAGTAGCGGAGCCCTCAAAAATGGGGCACCTTTTAACTTTAGCTCAAAGTGCAGATAAACTGAGCTAGCGAGAGCAGAAATGGATTTTCAGGACCAGGTGTTTGATCGCACTCAAAATGGAAAATATTGAGGCCTTACAGATTTTTAAAACATTAATACATGCTTAAACATTTTATTAAAATATCTAAGGATGACATCGCAACTGATGTTAATAAAGTTATTTTAGAAGAACTATTATTTTTGATGTGCTGTTACATTGCTTCTTCTGAATGCATTGGCCACATCCATTTTAAGGAGTAAGTTTACTAAAAAAGTATAAAGAGTTGATGTTGCCCATAGCAACCAGATTCTCTCTATCTAGGGGCCTCTCTAGGGCAGGCATGTCCAAACTGTGGCCCTCCACAGCCTTGCCATAGTTTTAGCATTCCCTAATACCTGTAGTAAAACTGTGGCCAATGCATGATGGGACTTGTAGTTTCATAACAGCTGGAGGGCCATAGTGTGATAGTTGGGACATGCCTGCTCTATGGGCAACATCACCAGTTTTCAGTTTTAGAAGCTTTAATACATTGACCTCTCAGACTGACAATGGATGGCTTCCTAATATCCTAGAGAGGCTAAGCACATGTGAGACAAATCAGACAAAAGGGGATTTTTATGAAGTATAATCAACTTTATTATATATTTGGTTCAGCTGAACATTCTACTTCTACAGGAATATGTGAGAAAATCTCCATATTTATGTTCATAATATTGTGCTATATAAATGTAAATGTGAATAATTTGTCTACATGTTAATACAGACATGTGTAATCCAATGGAGGTATTTGCTAAAATGGACGGTGTTTTTCAGTAAAAGTTTGTACTGTTACCACTTAAGTCTCTGGTGTTATTTTGCACATTTCAAACTATGATAATTTAAATGAAATTCAGAGTATTTAAACCCAGTTACTATTACCCTTTATTTATAAATATGGTTTTACTTCACTGCATTATCCTTCGATTTATAATTCAACTATTTTCCAAATAAACTAATTGCACAGTAGCTGGTTATTGCATGGCAATACTGTGATGTAATGTCTGATACATAGCATATTCACACAATGATCATTAAAGTGGACTACTGTACAATGACTATTTATATTCAATAGCATTATTAAATTATAGAGCTGTAAAACAGAAGAGCACATGACTGGACACTTCGTTCATTTCCCAGAATGGCCCATGCTAAGACATTTGTCCTACAATAATGCATGCTACAGCTGCAACCAATTCTTAAACTAATGCTGGGTGGCCAATACAACTAAACAGCGGACATATCGTGGGCACTTGGTAGATGTGTACCCGGATATGTCTGAATGATGCCGATATATTGGTGAATTGTGCTAGATGTACTTGCTTTGGGGGTGGACTTTGTCCAACATTACAACTGGCCCAATAAGTGTATATGTCAGATAGGCTGATGGATTGTTTAGCCAGTCAGCCGCATTTTGACAGTCATGTGTCACATTTTGCCATTTTTATCTATTAAAATAGCGGTATCATCTCTCATCTAAAAAGTTACACATTGATACAGGATTTATGTACTCTAGTCCAGGGGTCCTCAAACTATTTTCCCCTGGACCCCATCAGACAATAAAAATAATGACAGGACCCCAGCAAATTACTGAAGAAGGTCATCACATCTGTGTATTTAGCAGACAGCACATACATGGCAGCATTGTGGAGGCACAGTGATGGGAGGAGTCTAACATAGTAGACAATTCAACAGATGTCAGACTCCTTGAATCACTGACTGAGATTAGAAAAGTCATCAGCCTGATGGTCAGCAACATGGAGTCGTGACCCCATGCTGAGAAGTTCTGAACCCACAGTTTGAGAACCACTGCTCTAGTCCGATCATTGAGAAATTAATAATTGTCCATTTTTGTTCCTTTCTGGAAGTAGTTTAAAAAAATAAGAGATGCACATCCGCTCCCACAGGAGGCCATACTAAGAGGGAGAACGTGCACCAGCCATGAGGCTCCCACAGGAGGCCATACTAAGAGGGAGAACGTGCACCTACAATGCTGCTGGTGCAAGTTTCATTGGTGTGAACGATCATGTACCTAAATAGTCTATAGACACAGTAAGCAGGCATCTACATTCTTGCACACAGGGGAGGGCTTTGTAGCGCCATTAGCATACAGTTGCAGATGAAACAACAGTAAAATGATGGCTGCTACTGCATTAAACTCAGAATCGGGCCCTTTGTGCCTTTATTAAAACAATCAGATGCTAGGAGCCGAGGGCATAGCCAGGTATTGACAGGAGGGGAAGCACAGGTTATAAACAGGCATTAGGGGGGTGTAAGAGTGCAAGAACTAGAAAGAATGAGGATGTCACATATTTACAGGTATAACTAGTTACTATAAAGCAGTTATTTGATGGGTATCATTGTGTGCTCTCAAACATGCACTATTTTCAGCTGTGAACAATTTTTATCAATCACAATAAAAAAAATATGGTACATATTTTTGTATCCAAATAAAAAAAACTTTGATAATACACTAATTACGGAGTGATTTTACCATTCCTTTTGAGTACAATTTCCACGGCCCTGGTTGAGGGACGACCAGAAGGGAGTATTTAAATATTGTAAGAAAGGTTTTTGCTAGTGATGTTACGGAATGATAGACAACACCATTATTATTATTAAATAACCAAAAATACACAAAGCTGTATCCTTAAAGTAGAATCTGTTTATTATTACATAGTTAGACAGGAGGAGTACGGTATAATATTTATTATGACAGTTCAGATATTTATCAGTGAGCAACATACATAAAAACAGATACAAGGATAAATCTACAATTAGTTTTAGTTGAGAAATACCTGTCATTTCACATTATTACAGTATAGATTTGGGAATTAAGAGTCATTTAGGTTCTTTAGTAGCATAGCAATACAGATGTAAGATTCTGTATAAGGCAACATTTCCAAATTTCTATGTTTTTTTAAACAGTCTCATCTCTGCAACCTAGTCATAAATCAGTCAGATCAGCAAATCCCAAGCTGTGACTACGTCCTCTTCAATGTAACTCAGTGATTGGGATAAGACTGTGGAACACAATATAGTATATGTCGATCATTTAGTCGACAAACGACATATCTCATACTGCATCGGTGGGTGTGCACAGATCTGCTTAAACAACATGGTGTAGTGTGATGCGGTACTTGTGTAGTTTCACGGCGCCACCCGATATCGCATGCGATTTGCCCGAAGCATGGCGAGGCCCGCGAGGGGACACGGATTACTTGACATGTATTCACTGAGCCCGAAGCGTGGCGAGCGGCAGTGGAATACATGTCAAGTAATCCGTGTCCGCTCCCCACGCTTCGGGCTCGGTGGCTCGACACGCTATATAATCAACTCCATGCCGTAGTGGATAGTGGGAGTATGAACAGGAACTAAATTGCATCGCACATGGAATTGCATGCGATTTACTGGCGCCGTAAAACTACACAAGTACCTGTGATTCTACTGCAGCACAGCCAATACCGATATATTACTACTACATCTGGCTGTCTACATTACTGACCGGCCCATGTGCCTTCCAAGAAACTGCCATCAATGACATTACTAGCAGTTCTTGGGGCCAGACATGTTGGGTAGAGTATTGATAAGGGTGTATGCACAACATAGTTTGTGTATAGCATTTAAGCACATTGTTGGTTCTGGCAGCACATGAGGTGGCGGGCCGAGCCATTGGCAGCATGAGGCCTGACACTGCTGTCAGTACAATAAATGGTATGATTGCAGCACACTATGAAAATATATTAAGATTCTTAGCTGCACTATCCAGCCATTAAGTGACCAAAAGGCTTGAAGCATCTGAATTGTTCAATGGAGCAGGCACAAATATTAAATTACGGCCCCATGCTCCTCCCCCTAGCCGCAAAGTCTCAATTCAGACCTTAAACAGAAGAACAGTGCAGACTGCAAAAAGATAAATGTGCCCAAAATAAATTTGAAATTGAAGAAAAAAGAAAGTCCCTCAACTTACACTCAAGATGGACTGTACTAGAAGATGTACAGAAATACAGGGTCACCCGCATTGCACACACCAAAACATCTGAGCATTTTCATTGGTATGCAATAATTACATTTTGTGCCAAGTAAATTCTATATGTATGTCTAACAAGCAGCTGTGGCACGCTCGCAGCATTAAACTCCTTTCATTTACAATTTGATGTGCCATAAAGTCTCCGGCTCGTATCTATTGTATTTTTTTTACTATGAATAAGAAATAGATATGGCACTACTGTAACTATATAAACATGTGCAAAGTTAGAAATTGCAGGACATCGCTAGATTTGGCACAACACATGAGGAAAACATATATTTATATTAAAACCAAGTGCCTACAGTATAAGACTGAACCATATTCTGATTAATTACGTATTTTAGATTCCTTACATTTTGTTGCCCCAGAAACTTCTCAGTTTGCAAAATATGGTCTCCTCTCCTGGTGCACTCTATGCATTGTCCTTGTGCCACCAAGGGAAGATATGCATAGAACATGCAGAGGTGCCCACATACACCCATCCTCCAACAAGGCCAAATAGCCCTGTTAAGTGCACCACAGACTTTGCAATCTAGCTGCACCAAAACACTGCTCCTAAATACTTAGTGCATTAAAAAAAAAAAACCTAGGATGCAAAGCAAAGGAAAAAGTGCACAATCTAGGGCAGGCATGTCCAAACTGCGCCCCCAGCTGTTGTGAAACTACACATCCCAGTATGCCTTGCTGTGGTTTTATCATTCCTCAATAGCAAAACTGTGGCAAAGCATGATGGGACTTGTAGTTTCACAACAGCATTACAAATAAAAGTTATAAACTTTGTATTGTCCTATCCGCTCCAACTGAGAAAAAAAAGACTCCTATTAGCAGAAAATAGCTATTTGGCACAGAAACAGGTAGTAACAATAAACATTAATTGTGCTTATGTTGAAGAAAAACCTATAAAACAAATAATTCAAAGATTGGACCATCCACATAGTAAATAACATTTCACAATGGATTGTGAATAAAATTTGACATAACTGAACCTCTTCTCATTATCAGAGCTCTAGTAATACCATAATCATTTATCATCTCTGCATGAAGACTTCTGCTGTACTTTGGGTAGATCACTATATGCTGAAGCATTTTTATCACTATACAACTAGTCAGGTATGATAACTACGGAATGAATCCATTGGTGTTCTGCACCCTGCAGCACTGGACATCACGTGGTGGAGATGCTCCCGGTCAGCCGTCTGCAGCTACAGAGGTAAAAAGCATCAACAGTCCTGCAAATATTTTGAATCCAATTTTGTACCACAAGTTGGAAAAAAGAAGTCTAGGAAAACACAGACTGTTACTCATCACTTAATACATGAGACTGTGGAGATCCCATTACTTTCACAAGATCATTAAGAGTTACAAAACAGATTTGAAATGCATTAAACAATATCCCTAAGGTTTAGATATATAAAACCATACAATTAGGTTACAAGAGTCAGAGGACAATCTCTCCCCACACAACTGACAGGCAACCGATTCAGGAGTCAAATCTGATACAACTCCATTACATATTCACTGTGTCTATCTCTGTATGCATCTATCACACTTACTACCGGTACAATGGTTTATATAGAATGAAGCATATATATTATAGGCCCCCAAAGCAAACATATTTAACTTCTAAATACTCATCAATGCCATATTTTGAGCCTTCTCGTCCAAGGCCAGACTGTTTCACTCCACCAAACGGACACTCGACTGATGACAGCAAGCCCTCATTAACCCCCACCATTCCGACTTCCAGGCGTTCAGCCACTCTCCAGATTTGAGCTGGATCTTGGGAATAAAAGTAACCTGCACCCAGATATAAAAAAAAAAAAAAATTATATATATATTTTTTAACTTACTGTGTATAATACACTTGTGCATTAGCTTAGAGAACTTGCCTTTGAAATTATATATATATATATATATATATATATATATCTCTATCTATCTATCTCTGGGATAGCTGCTTAAAATAAGTGATCTGTTACAAAATAGAGCTGGATACACGCTACAAGTACAACATGGCTTATCTTTTAAGCTGGGGGAAGATAGGCTGTAAAAGGTCTCGGATACACTGCAGTTTTTTTTACATGCTGTGGGGCGGGGTCAGTACACCCGAGTGCATGGATAGGCTGCAGAATGGAGTCAGACTAATACCCCTTTTATACCGGGTCAGCGGCGTTGTAAATGGGTCACGCCGTGTCCCTTTACACTGGTCTTCTACCCAGGTCCTGACCTGGCTAGAACACGGCTAGGTCCTGGGTAGAGGACTGTGTAAACTGGGTCATCAGACCCAGCTCCGGTTTACATCAATGGGGGGGGGGGCGTAAAACTGGGGACGGGGGGGGGGGCACACACAGCCTCCGCTGCTATATTCTGCAGACAGCAGTGGGGCACCGGAGGAGGTGAATGGATGCCTGTGTGCGGCATCCATTCACCTCCCGGACGAGGGCTGGGGGGGTGCAAGGGGGCTGCCTAGCAGATAACCTCAGTGCTGGCATTCCCCCCAGCGCAGCGGTTCAGGTCCCGGCGGCGACCGGTGCTTAGAGAGGATGTCATCTACAAGAGGTGGGTCCGGTGTAAAAGGTAACAAAGGCCAGGTCCCACCCGGCTGGAAGCTGGGTCCAAAAACCTGGGTGCGCCCCGACCTTTTTGGTATAAAAGGGGTATAAATAATGATGTGGGGGGGGGGGGGGGAGGGTAAACAATCAGGATGCCACTGTATGTACAACCAATAATCTAGCAAGATGGATAATACGGCACAGTGCTGGAGCCAAGGGTGCTGGATTATAGGTCGTGTACTTGTATAAGATTCATTTCCCAATCTTTCTGGTTGAAGTGAAAATCTGGTAAGGTTTGGGAGTAATTTAAAAAAAATCAACAATTTGCACCAAAATTCTGGAAAATGGAAAAAAAAAAAAAAAAAGCCATTCAGATAAATTACTTGAATCAAATGGATTTAACCAATTTTTCTGAATGTCCATTTTTGTCTGACTTCCAGTATTTGGGAGGAAATGGTCAATTGACCTTTGCTCTCACATACATTGCCAGATTAGGACTGCACACAATCCTTTATTATGTATTTAGCAATGCACTATACTCGCCTAGAAAGAATTCATACAATTAGCTTGTCCCCCACCCAAACTCATGTAATGCCTGTTGATAGTACATACTTTATAGAAGGAATGATCTCCTGCCTCCTGCAGTGATTTCAAAGGCCATAAACAATTTATGAAACCACTCGAGAGAAATGAAATCATCAACTTCAATTTGACATTTTAGTAGCTCTTAAATTGGCATCTAGATCCCTTCTATTTAAAAAATAAAAATAATCAGAAATGTACCTGCTAAGCCCACATTGGCTGAGTTTGCAATGGCGATAGCTTCATCTTCAGTTTCAAACCTGGCATATGGAAAACACACAATATCAACATTAATTTTTATTTAGAAATATGGGTATATATTGGTTTACATTATACTTGAACATACAGTGCGCACCAGACTGTATTAAAAGGCCCTTCAACAGATTGTAATATTACATTGGGACAAGGAGCGCATGCTTACATAGGGCTAGCAGGGAGAAAACAAACTCTACAAATGTTAAGATTTATTCAAACAGAAAAATAAAGCACTATTAGGAGACAGCAACTAATAGTAGTATTCAATACATGGATATCAAACCTTCGCTTTCGCAACACTTCCACTATTCAACAATTATCTGGGATCAGGCTTCCTTTCAAATTGTTGCTAAATACCCCAATGTATTCCAACTGCTCCTAAACTCTATTGGACACAACTGCTGAAAGTGTTGAATTCATCAGAAATGGGTAAAAAGAATCCCAACAAAAACAAGATAACCACCTAAAGCCTCCAAAATTTAAAACACATCTTTATGCATTAGGTTCCACACGTCACCATAATGTGGAGGTCACTGGAATAAAACATAAACAGTAAACTCTTCTCCTAGTAAAAGGTGTCCATACACCGTACAATTATTGTATACAATTTGGACTAGATCGCAATTCATAGGTTTTGCAATACAATGCGATGAGATCTAGTACAAAAAGTACGTGCAGCAAATACTTTTTGAGCTGTGCGATGAAATGTGTGACGGAAGCGTGTATCGCATCGCACCCAGCAATTGTACAGTGTATGGGCACCTTAACACACGATTATCAAAAGATGCACTTAAGCAGTGTATGGCCAGTTGATCCGCCTTGAGCTCCCGGGCAGCAGGACTGCAAGAGACACATTGCATTCGGCCTTTCTGCATGTGACGTATCACATGGGATAGTGTTCCCCTGGTGCCGGGAGGGTGGGCCAAGTCGGAGGTCAGATGTGCAGCACAGTACCACACATCAGATCAGATGTCAAATACCTCAGATTTGGACACTTTTCACCCCATTTCTCTGCCTGATCAGTCGGAACCAGGTGAAAGTGTCCAAATCTGACACTATTTTTTCAAGATATTTAGCAACCACACTCTGGAATAGCTCAATGCCAAGCATAGTAGGCCTTTACTGAGAAATGGGCAGTTTGCCGATAAAAAACCCAAAACCATGGTGTCAGCAGGAAAATGTAGGGATTCCCTGCACTCCAGATGTGAACCCCAGGTGTTAGGGACCTCAATGTTGGTGGGCAGGCCAATATCTTTAGCCAAATATATGCCGACAACCTCTTATGGGATAATTAAATATAATAAAAAGTTATATCTATTATGTGAGGAGTAAGAACTATGCTAGTAAATGCTTGCCACTAAAGTCACTGCCCTGACATACATACATACATACATACATACATATATATACACACACACACACACACTCTGGGATGGAGGTAGGCCGCACTCACGGATTTTCAGTGAAGCATAAGAAGTGACATCTACAGGAGTGCCGGGCATTTGGAATATATATATATATATATATACCGTGTTCTCCCTGCACTCCTGCTCCCCCGTGGGGATCCCTTGCTCCGGTGCCGTCCTGTAGGCAAAGTGCTGTAGCCAATAAATAGTCCAAAAAAACAGATGGCACTCGGAGACTTGCAGTTAGGTGTTAAAGAAAAAGGTGCTTTTTAATCCAGTGTGTAGCGACGTTTCGGGGACTATGTCCCCTTCATCAGGATACATTTTACAAGTGACATACCATTGCCTTAAATACTAACACTTACCAATATATATATATATATATATATATATATATATATATTAATTATTATTATTTTTTTTATGATTGAGCAAGGTGTAAAATGCTCATTATGTATATGTACATATGTAATCGCAAGGATCAGCGCAATCCTTTATCTGATAAATACGCATTTTATTCCACAAAACGTAAATAATGGTGCAAACATCCAACATAAAAGGTTTTCTTACTTGATGACAGGCGCTAAGGGCCCAAATGTTTCCTCCCTACTGCAGAGCATTTTTGTGGTAACATTGCTGAGCAACGTTGGTTCATAAAAGTTCTTCCCAAATGTTGATCGTTTTCCTCCAGTTTCAACATGTGCCCCCTGAGACACTGCATCTCTTACATGCTGCTCCACCTACAGGCAAACACATAGCAAACTTACCCCCAGCACGACCACCATTATGCTGAAAGAACACATACATATTGCATATTTACGAAGCATATAGGTGAGGTTATTACGGAAGACAGAACTTTGCTACATTTTGATAGTTTCCAAGTATGTTGTATAGTACGGCACATATACTGAATATTAGACACTAGCTGAATTACCCAGCTCTGCTTGGACAGATAATAATCACCCCCCCCCCCCTGCCCCGCCCCGCCAAAGAACAAACAAAAAAAAACATTTCAAGTCTAGATACTAGATTCCATTATTCTTAATAAGGTTAAATCTAATCTTGGTTAATTTAATAAACAACTTTCCAAATCATCTTGGTTGTTATTCAAGCTCAACCATATATGATGCCATGTATTTCATAGCAAAGAGTGGTATATCAATCTTATACAAGGGTGAATCAATAAGTACCTGTGTTAAGAATGAAAACGAAAAATTTTCACCAAACAAATTTTTCTTCAACATAATCTCCTGTCACGGCAATACACTTTTCCCAACATCCCTGCCATTTCTTTAAACCCTCTAAAAAATACGATTTGTCAAACTTAAGTAGGCTTCAGTCTCGACGATGACCTCCTTTGAGCTTAATTTTTTTCAGGTTAGGTTAGGGAACAGAAAGAAGTCGCAGGGAGACAAGTCAAGCAAGTACGATGAATGCAGCAACAATTCATAAAGCAATTAATGCAATTTGGCCGCAACAATTCCGGATGAGGGAGTTGGTGAATTGTTGTGGTGGGAAAAAAAAATTAACCGGTGAATCAATCTGAAATTTGGTATGGTGTTGTTTAAAAGATGGACTAGGTACACGATAGGAATACCAACTTTCCTCAGCAACGCCACCTGTCTTCAAACACAGGTACTTACTGATGGTCCCTTGTTGTTCTGAAATAGTTCTATGTGAGATGTTGTAGGGTAAAACAGATACCGAAAAGAAGGAAAAAATTGTTCATGTTATTTGATCAGATCACAAATGCACCAATCATCTTTGGCGAGAATAGATGTCAGGTCCTGTGCACAGATGCAGTCAATAGGTTGACCACTATTGGCCGACAAGCAAAAAGGTAAACATGGTCAAAGGTCGTCATGAGTTTTTCACAAAAAAAAAAAAAAAAGGGTTCTTCATTTTTAAACGATCCATGTGAACATAGAGTCAGAATAAATAGTGTACCAGAAGCGAGCCATGCAAGTACACAAACATTTCAATGTTGACCGTTTCCATGTCGACCTATTGCTCGTGTCGGCATTTTGACCATGTCGACCAAGCAGGGATGTGCTTTTTTTCTGTAAGTCGTGTCTCTCTGAATGTTCCTAGTGGGTACATGTGTGGAGTGATTTGCTCAGTCATCTGATCTGGTGCGTCCACCATGTTTGTGGGATATCTATCATTATACAGTAACACACGTTTTAATATAGTCTATCTAGCTATAGCTAATACGGAAAACAAACTGTGCTGCAGTCAGACTATTAGTTATTTCATGTTACAGGATCACCATCACTATAACTCCAATACACCACTATCATGCAGGCGACAACAACCAATACCTTTTCCACAGCTCTCTCATTAATGAGTGGTCCCTGGGTAACCCCTTCATCAAAACCATTCCCAACACGCAGGTCCTTTTTGATCAATGCAGACAGCTTTTTCACAAAGACATCATGTATCCCTTTCTGTACCAGGAACCTGTTTGTGCATACACATGTCTGAAACAAAGCCAACAAGAGATATAAAGACAGGCAGTGCAGTGTCAGAACACTAGGCAAATGGGAGTGATCTAGCAGATCCGAAGCCTTGCACCCAGCTTACAAGTAAAGCAGACACCATAACCACTGAATGATACAAGCAGTGGTAGCCAACCCTAGCCCTTGAGAGCTACCAACAGTTCACATTGTCCAGACAACCTAGCTGCTGCACAGCTGCACTCATTAATCACTGACACATTTTAAAAGATCCACAGATGGAGCTAATTAGCTCACTTGTGATTCTGTGAGGAGACCTGCAAAACATGCACTGTTGGTAGCTCAGATACAAGCAACACTTGCCAGTTTTTCTTCTCCTCACAATATTGGAAAAAGAGAAGCAGAGGATCCAACAGCTCATGGGGGTATGCATGAGCCGCAGGGATCAGGTTTCTTCTGCCTTCTGAGATTTGGCTTCGCCCGACGAAGACAGCCCCGTTTGTAAGTAAAAATGGGTCTGCTTCTCAGGAAAAACACAAACTATGGGGTTTAGTTACTAAGATGGGAGTTCTATTGAAGATGGGATGTTGCTATGGGCAACTAATCAGAATCTAGTATATATATTTCTTTATCACTTCTAGAAGTTTTGATTGGATGCCCATAGAAACATCCCATCTTCTATAGAACTTCCATCTTAGTAAATAAACCCCTACGTAGTTTCAGTATAACGGTGTTTTCTGTTTTTAAGGATGACCCAATAGGATAGCGCCCCCCCCCCCCCCCCCCCCCCAAAAAAAAAATCATCATCGGAGAAATGGCAAAAAAACGAATGTTTTCCCCCCAATAACTGAATATTCCGCTTTTGGGAGGGATTAATTGGATACCATAAATCATCCAGGGCCTGATGTAACAGGGTGGGAGAATTAGAAAGTGAGAGATTTGGGGAGTTTTCCCAGTTTCTTAAAGCGGCAATCAATTACATGGCAAAATCAACCTGGTTTTCCAGGGTAAAGGATTGCCGCTTTAAAAAAATAATAATGGGGATTTATGCATGGTTAGATTAAAAAAAATGCAATAATAAATGAAAAATAATAATAATCCTTTTTAAAGTATAAAGTTCAAAATAGTGAACAACGAGTACACACACACACACACACACACACACACACCTGCCCGGAATTGCGAAATTTCGACCCAAGAGCTCCAGCAACAGCCTGGTCAACATTCGCACTGTCAAATACAATAAAAGGAGCGTGTCCCCCGAGTTCCATAGACACGCGCTTCACAGATTCCGCGGCATAGCGAAGCAGGATCTACATGGAAGAAAAAATGTAGTCACATGAGACAATACACATCTGTGATGAAGAGTAACTACTATAACTACAAGCCTATCATTAGTTTACCTTTCATTTAGGTCTACTTAGGAACAGATGCAGATTAACTTTCAGCTATACCACCAATAACCTCACAAGGACGGCAGATCTATGTCGGCAGGATATGCCGTTCCGTAACGACATATCACCTACATTGCGTACTAAGGATTGTGCACTCCTGGAGTCACCAACAACCTGTAGTATGCAAATGAAGGTCAGAACATGATCGTTGCGAGCTTCATTAACACTGTGCCAGTGCATACGCAATCCTCGCATATGACTATTCATTCCGATGTTGGAAGCAACTTTGTGCCCGATTCAGACCCGTTTGTTAGCCTTCGTATGTTTGCAGCCTGACTTTCATTCGGTCCTTGATATGCTGAATTTGGGGCGGGCACTGACATCATGTGATGTCAGCTACCCACCCCTTGCAGGCATCGCCAGGCCTGCATTCGTAGGGGAACAGCCGGCGTTTTTATGGGTACACCAAATCGGCCCCTTTATTAGAAACAATGCATCTCACTAATGCTACTTGTTCTAGTATATGAGCAGACTACATTTTCTGGGCTACCTTTAAATTGTTAGAGCAAAAAGATTAAATTAAAACAGCTTAATAGTAAATAACGCTCATAAGGGCGTAATCTCATGTGTTACCTTTCCTGTTGCCGTGGACCCAGTGAATGAAATTTTTGATACGGAAGGATCTGTGCAGAGAATCTCTCCCACAGCTGGAGCTTTCTCCCGGGAACACGGTACCACATTATAGACTCCTGCTGGGATCCCAGCCTGGTGAGCAAGCTATACAAATACACACGAGGGATAAGCACCATGTAGCAATACCATACACTGATAAATACAACCAATCACATATAGCGAATACCTCTGCAAGTGCTAAGGCAGATAATGGGGTATCTTCAGCAGGCTTCACCACAACTGTGCAACCAGCTGCTAGGGCAGCACCCACCTTCCTCGTGATCATGGCACTGGGGAAATTCCACTGATGTCAGAAGAGAAACAAGGAATAGATTATTAGCAAATATCAAAACAAAAATAGGATGGTTTCAATCCAAATGATGATCTCCCTTACCAGCTATCCAGATACATTAATATCCACTAAACACTGCAAATCATTCCTTTTTACTGATAGCAAAATACTACTATTACATAGGTCAGCCACAGCTGCAGAGCAGCGTTTAGTAACATGTAAGTCATCTTTAGCCAGTCAGCTAATTTTATAGCCTAATCTAGGCCTGGCCAACCGGTGTCTTGTCAGATGCTGTGAAAATACACATCCCAGCCTGCCTTGCCACAATTGTGCCATTAGGGAATGCTAAAACTGTGGCACGACATGCTGGGAACCATAGGTTAGCCACGCCTGGTCTAATCTGTATTCTAATACCTTTGGGATAAGGATTAGATTATTCTAGAACAGATTATTGGGGGTATTCATTCTTGGATTCCGACTGTCGATGACTACTTCCAGCCTCTCTCAGTTCTTGTCTGTCTGGAAGCCATTTTTTCGCCCAGCTCAACAGAGACTCGGCAGGAGGAATTCATTGTTCCACCAGTCAAGTGGCAAAAAGTGGGCGTGTCAGCGAAAACGGACATGGATAGCACCTGGGATTGAATACCGCCCTATAAATACATTCAAAGCGCACAATGTGAAGTCAATTTTTGAAAGACAAATATGGGTGCTGAGTGACCATCATAAATCTGGCATGTACATTATTGATCTTTGTAAAAGGCAATTTAATATCAAACTTGTGATAATAGCAAATATTGTATATTAAATAATTTACAAAACTAAAAACAATGTTGGCATGGAGTCTGTAATCAGTAGCAGAGCCTGGTATTGGAGAGCACATAAGCTTCGGGCTCTGGAAACCATTTCCCCAGAGTAGAAATAATCACATTAGCTTATTAAATGGGAGTACATGACATTTTCTATATCTTCCGTATACTCACTGGCGTAATAATAGTTGCAACTCCAACTGGCTGTTTGAGGACTAAAGCTCTGCGGTCTCTCATAGGCACAGGAATTATATCTCCATATATGCGACGAGCCTCTTCTGAAAACCACTCCAGGAATCCAGCAGCGTAAACTATTTCCCCAATCGCTTCTTTTGTAGGTTTTCCCTATAATGAAAAACAGACATCTTACAGCACATGCTGCAAATAACCAGTGTGTTTCTTTAAATCAAATACTTAAAGGCCTGGCATATATATGAAAGCCAAACCTGTGTGAGCTATACAATACAATCACTAGGTACAGTATATGACACTTATAACCAAATATTACATACAACGGTGGTTCCCAAACTCGTTGATCAGCAACTTTGCAATTAGGCCAATTATCAAACAACTGCAGATCAGCCGCATGCACAGCAGCAAATAGCATCAACAATCCTGACCACTATGCACTCGCAGTTTGATTGACAGGAAGCTGGAGTTCTGGGCAGAAACCTGCTGTTTTCTGGGCGGCAGAAAAAAAACACAGAACTGCCCAGGTGTTTTACAGGAGAATCTGTGACATCAGCGATGACTACTTCCAGCCTCTCTCAGTCACGCTCAGCCTTACTCACATTTGCACAGACTGGAAACATCATTTGATGGTTCATGAATTGTGGCACGATTTGTAGTGTTTACTCTAGGATTTGTTATGAATTTTCTAAGACATGATCCCCAGTGTCAGTGCTCATTATTCTGGGAGCACAGGAGGTAACATGTCATTGTTCCCGGACCCCATAAGGAAATGCCAATAAATAGATTGCACATCTGACAATTCAAGGACACCAAAAACAGATTGTGGAACATCCATTGCAGCACGTCTGGATTATAGCACACATTTTTACAGTTCCCTGTACAAAATATTCCATAAATATACAAGAACAGAATTGCGTATTCTTACATTTTCTGCTGTGATAATCCGAGCAAGATCCTCTTTATTCTGGATCATTAGGTCGTACCACTTCCGCAACAAGTTGCTTCGCTCCTAAGAAAAAGACAAGAGCAAGGGGTTATCTGCTGCTCACATGACCGTACAGGCATTACGGCGAATAGTGATGTACATCAGCAATGCAACACAAGGAAGGTGGTAACACTGATTCTTCCTGACCTTCTGCCATTGTGTCTTCCCAGCACTATGGGTCAAACCCAATTAATTGCTAAGCAATTGTTGGCACTGATTAATTCAATTAGCGGCTGATTCCCAGGAGTTAATTACCAGAGGGTGCACTATTTCTTGTAGTCTCAAAAGCTGCAAGGAACATTAACCATAAAAATCTGGTAATTAAAGAGTGGGAAACCCCACTTGACTCCTTATTTTATGCAGATATAGTGGGCTACAGTGTGTTACCAGAGGTGCAGCAAATCTATGGTAAATTAAGTATAATTTCAGTATTTTAATATTTACTCATATAGGCATCAGCAGGGTAAGACCCACCAAGCGTATACTGTGTATTGAATACACTAGATCAGGCATGTCCAAACTATGGCCCTCCAGGTGTTGTGAAACTACAAGTCCCATCATGCCGCAGTTTTGCTATTAGGGAATGCTAAAAGTATGGCAAGGCATGCTGGGATGTGTAGTTTCACAACAGCTGGAGGGCCATAGTTTGGACATGCCTGCACTAGATAGTGGAAAATAGTTTGCAGACTGTCTCTTTCCACTTGCCTGACCCCCCAAAATGGATTGTGTGCAGCAGATTTGGCGCAGACCCCCCAAAAAAAGAAAAAAGGAGCATGGTGAGCAGGAGCCCACCACTGTCAACTGGGGGCACAACAATGCATCATAATGGAGCACTGGGGTGGGGACACCTTTAATGTTCTAGTTATGCCCCTATCGCCATGATTTTTTATTATTAACAGTTTCTTATATAGCGCATACTGATTCCGCAGCGCTTTACAGAGAGAATATTTGAACATTCACATCAGTCCCTGCCCCAGTGATTTCATACATACCAGGAACAGTATCTTATGCTCACCTTGCTGGGCACCTCTTTCCAGGTCTGAAAAGCTCCAGCAGCTGCTTTGACTGCCTGCCTACATTCTGTGGGGCCACAGTCAGTGACTCGCACTAGCTCTGTCCCAGTTGCAGGATCCACCACTGGAAACGTTGCAGAGTCAGAAGATTGCAACCAGGAACCCCCAACATAGGCGGCAGGGCGCAAGAGAGAGGCGGGCAACGCCGAGGCCAGAGAGGAGGCCATCCTGCATGGAAGGTGTAGTATGCCAGACACGGGCAAATGTGACAGCATTACCTCTCAATGCACACCTGAACACAAAGCAATGGGATCAAAAGGGTAAACTCCACCTGCTAAGCGCACAGCAACCTGCACATGTAATAAAAGGAGCAGTAATAGTTAATGTGTTCAACTGACAAAATACAGAAGATTAATCATTTATAACATGCAATGCAGCAGTGTGGTTAGTGGCCATGTATGGCAACTAGCTGATGCAGGCAGTGTAATTATTAATCTGCCATCATATTTCTAAGCATGGAGGAGGAAGCAAGGGTGGAAGTAATACAGGGTTGTTACTAATGCTCTCACTGCCACACACAAATCATCGGGACCGGGCACAGACTAGCAGCCACAGGATCACCCCTGCTCTCTGCAGAGTCAATAACATGAGCGCGTGACAATGGAATAATGGGCGCAACTGCAGCGACACAGTCCCGCACCGCACACAGACAGCAGCTGCAGCAGAGTCTGTATAACCACACTGGCGCTGCGCGCAGATCCTTTTTTCCAAACCACTCAGAGATGCCGGCACGGAAAAATCTTTGGTAACCGTGCAGGAGGCGTCACCACCCCTTCGCCAATCCCCGCTCTCCAGCCCTCGGTCTCCTCCAATCAGCTGCTTGACACTCTCATCTTCCCGAATCAAGTGTCCGTAGACCAAATTCCTTTTTTGCACATTTGGCGCCGTCTGCTGGTAGGAGGTCATCACTTCAATAAATCTGTATTGCTAATGGAGAATATATGCTGCATTTATTGCGTGAACATAGAGATACCGGTTCTAATGGTGCCCATCATAGGTGTCCCCTAATGCTGTTCACACCTAAATTAACCTAACCTGCCGCCAGCAATACCAGCATATATTCTCCGGGCTACCTCTCGTCCGACTTGCCCCTCTCCAATCCATTCTTAACGCCGCTGCTAGGCTTATCTTCCTCTCCCGCCGCTCTACCTCCACCTTTTTTGTTTGCTATGTACGGCGCTGTGTACACTTTGTGGCGCCTTATAAATAAACTACTACTACTACCAACTACTACTAATACTACTAACTCTGCAGTAACTAAATAATAAACTGTCTCCCACTGGACCGTGGGTAGATGGTTTAGAAGACTGCAGGTGTCCTTTAAATGTGAACGATTAGTTTGAACTAAGGATTGTAGAAAGAAGTTAGGTTATTCCGATAGATTAGTGGTCACTGAATTTATCTCGGACACTATGGGTCGTCCTGGTGGATGGGTCAGACTTTTATGTATTTTTGGTAACAAGTATATGACCGGTACCTTCAATATTCAATAATTTAAATTATTTTTCTTTTATTACTTCTAAATCTTTATATTTATTTAGTAATGTGACTATTTTCTCCTGTATCTTTATTGTAGAATCTGATCTAATTTTTTGATAAGTTTCCTGATCCCCCAGATGTTTGATAACTTCATTGGTGTACCAGTTTTTATCCAGGACAACCACTCCACCGCCTTTGTCAGCAGGTTTCACTATGATCTCCTTATTTTCACTAAGATCTTTGAGTGCTTGTCTTTCTTTCTTAGTCAAATTATATTTGGTATTTTTGATAGATACATTTTTTATATTCTCAAGTACTAAAGCACTAAACGTTTCAATGAAATGACCTTTTTCGTGAGCAGGGTAAAATATAGATTTGGGTTTAAAATGGCTTGTTGTTGCCATATCCTCAGATTCTACAGCAATGTCTGTGTTTTTATTAAGAAAAAACGTCTTTATACACACACACACTTTTACCTGTACGGGTTCTGGTTAAATTTATTTGATATGGCGATAATCGCCTTCTTTCTCTAAAAAACTTATCATATTGTTGTCTCTCTGCAATGGAGAGTATCTGTTATAAGTATTCACAGGTGACTCCTTTGCATAGGATGGCAGTTCATCACACTAGAGTGGTGCCTTGTTATGTAGATGCATCAAAGGCAGGGCCACCGTCAGGGGTGCACTGCCAGGAATGGAGTCCCAGGCGCTAACAGCTGAAAAGTAAGTAAGCTTTATTTTTAGCACATTTTTTCGAACAGGACTCAAGGCGCTTTACAGACATCAAAAACAATGCACATAATACATACGATTTAGGTAGTACAACAATAAACATGTCACAGACATAAGAGAAAACCTTGAGAGCACAGTAAACAAAATGCAGGATTGGTGCAGGCATTTTGTATAATAACTTCCACGAGTTGTGTATTCCCCGGAACAAGGTACCATGTGAGGCAGTCATCTTCTGTGTACTGCTTAGGATTACCCTTGGTGGAATGGGTTACTCCTTGAAGACATGATGCAAAATGGGGCGATTGCAGTGTAGAGTAGGGTCCCAACAAGACTGCCAGGTCCATGTAATTTTCATCCCATCCACAAGTATACCAGTTGAGGCAGCCATGTTTGGCACACTACGAAGGTTACACTGTTGGAGGTGAGCCATACAAGGGCCCAATGCATATATGAAAAGGCCCAGTTGGGGCCAAGATTTAATCATAACACTCACTGTTGCTAGTGCTGGCCATAGTGATTTGAATGAATCATTAATTACACAGGGATTGTGATCTTCTGATATTGTGAATCAGTAGCACATTCTGCAGGACCAAGGTATACCTCCATAGTTGTTTGACCTGCAGTTCTTCTCCCCCATCCCCACACAGTGCATTGAAGATGAAAATGTTCTGCTGCTTTGGATAGAGGTATCCCTGCCTCTCCTCCCATTCAGTCTGTCACACTGTCACCATTACTATTACTGGTCCCCCCCCCCCCCCACATTGGTGTCTCTACTCCACCCCCCCACTTTTGGTGGTGGTGGTGGAAAGGGAGGGGGGGGCAGTAGGAGGTGAGAGGCCCTACCTCTTTTCAGGGCTTGTGCTAGGGTGTCCAGCGCCCTCCTGCAAACCATAAATTTTACGCCCTTTCACATTGGCATTGCAACAAGCTGCAGCCCGATTGTGGGAGTGTATGCAACATGCGATCCTATGGAGGATCTCGGGTGCATGTACATGTATGCATACACCATCTCAGTGCTGTGTCCGCAAAATGTTGCAGGCACTAAAGGTGCCCATACACGCTGCGAGAATCGCATACGTTATGGGCTAGATCGCATTGCACGGCATGCATGTGCAGCACTCGTGACTGAGGGGGAAAGGAGGGGAGAGAAGGAGGAGATGGAAGAAGAGGGGAGTAGATAGAGGGAGCAGAGTGTTGAGGACTGGCAGCGGAACTGGTACAGCACACTGAGAAGAGGGAAGGAGGGGGAGGCAGCGCTGCTGCCTGTTCGTCATTTGATTGACAGCTGACAGGCGCAGGGAGCAATGGGTAGGGGGCGGATCCAGACATGACATGTCATCCAGGCATTCACAGACAGCGCTACATGCCTCAGTGCAAGTGTCCGTGAGGAAGAGAGGGCAGGTCGCAGGAGGAGGACAGTGTGTGTGCGGTGCAGGGAGCTGCTGAGCCTCTCCATACTGCCGCCCGCTGTCAGACAGGCGCTGCGGGCGGCGTGCAGGAGGCAGTGACAGTGAGGGCTGAGGCAGCTTTAGCGGAGCAGGGAGGGAGACAGCGCCTTTTTCAGCATGGTGCCTCCCTGCTTTGCAGGAGCTGCTGAGTGGGTAGCGCCGACCCTGCCTCTTTTATTTGTACTGGTACCACTATTTTTGATGGCAGCCCTAATTCCTATGGGCTTCTCTCCGCCACGGTATTTGAAGGATCCATCACGGATCCCTCCCAGCATGCTCCGCGAACAGCGCAGTCGCTCTGCCCATGCACAGAGGGATGCCCGGGTCTCAGACCCAGAAGGCCAGCGCCACTTTGCAAAGGACAGCTCTTATTGCAAGAGCTGTCTTTTGCGTTAATATGTTAGTGAATATGCGATTATTAACTATGAGGTACCTGGCAAATGCCGGTGATGTGGGGCAGCGGATATTGGTGCACCCCATGAACTTTTTGGAGTCCTGAGGACCAAGCTTGAGAACCTATGGGCCCTAATACACTCATTAAAGTTCATGCACTATGACCTTGCAGCATACATACCGACTATTCAGCACCCTCCTCCAGGAAGGGGTAGTCTGGTCAAAGTATAGGGGGCGTGGCCAGAGGGGGAGATGGGCTTGGGGTGTGGCCAAATGATTGCATCATTGTGGCTCCACCCCCACTATAAAGCACCGTAAGAACAGGCACTGGGGGGGGGGCTACAATAATGCGCTTTAGTGCAAATCAGTCGGGTCCCCCTTGGTCTACCCACCTATGCTCTGGAAGTGGGTTGTCCAGGGGGTGCTTCGAACTTGCCTAGGGAGGGCCACACAACTTTCGGGAGCCTCTCAACTATTCCAGGAAGGTAGGCAAGTATGCATTGTAATGCAAGAGAAAATCTTGTGGAAGAAACATACAAACTACAGGGTATTTTTTAACCCTCTTTTTGGGAGAAGGCAGTGTGGTTGGTGCAGGAGGAGTGGACAGCAGGAAGATTCACTTTGTGTGGGGTATGGAGACGCTATTGCATGAACATTGCCCCACCCCTGTTATACAGCGCTGAATCACATCATCAGTGTGTTCACTTGTAAGTGGGAGCCCAAGAGAAGGGGGTGCCGGTGCTCCAAGGGGATGCTGTACACTTGCCCCGCTATTCGAGAGGGATACTCAGTTTTGTGAGCCTTCTGGACAGGCAAGTATGTATTAAACCCATAAACATCAGCTAAATAATGTGACAATGATAAACACTATGTTACTATGCTGCATATAGTGTTTTTTTTTTTTTTTATCAAAACTCTACATGACAACACAACTCTTTTCATGAATGAGACAATTTTTCAGGACTGCTAGTTACTTGAGAATTTACTTTTTCCACTAATTTCTCTTGGGATTTAGTAAGAATGTGCCCTACAGTAATTCATTAAGTTGAGGATAACAAAGTTGAAAAAGTACAATATGTGTGAAAACAAAGCAGACAAATGTCTCCCTCTGGATATACAGTAAGTATGGCAGTAGATGTGTTTTTTTTTTGGAAGTGCATATTTCCAAGGTGTCTGGTTAAAAATTTAACTTTTGTGTCAATATATTTGTCCCTGTACGATTAGCACATCAGACTCCAAAGGTTGTTCTCCCTATGGGGGTTATTCTAGTTCACTCTTTCTGACAAAATCCTTCTTAAAAGGACAAAACCATGTGCACTGCAGGGGGGCAGATGTAACATGTGCAGAGAGAATAAGATTTGGGTGAGTTTTTTTGTTTCTGTGCAGGGTAAATACTGGCTGCTTTATTTTTACACTGCAATATAGATTTCACTTTGAAGTAAAACCCCACCCAAATCTAATTCTCTCAGCACAAGTAACATCTGCCCCACCTGCAGTGCACATGGTTTTGTCCATCTAAGAAGGATTTTGTCAGAAAGAGTGAACTAGAATAACCCCCTATTTGTGGAGAGGTTTCACCCATCATGTGACACACACTGTATGGTCATTTGAAGATAATGACTGGTCACATTACATTACTTTTGGTTTTATCACTTTTTTTACAACAAGGTGAACCATGTGGAATTTCAGCACATATAGAGATAGGTAAGTGAAAGTGTTTTATTGTCTGAGAACCCCAAAAACACAATATGCAAAATGTCCTATATATGAAGTCTAGAGAAGAGTTCATTTAAATAATAAATGTCATTTTTGTTCATGTAGAACATCCCTTTTCCATTTTTCCATTTACCATCTATTTCTCTATAATAAATACACTTTTTTAAAAATGATATTTCCAGTTTTAGATGACAACAAACGTTTTCCAGTGTAATATCATACTGTAGTTTATCTTTTTAAGCTGGTTAAAGTTTTTTGTTAGGAAAGAACAAAATCCAAATCCATATTTGTGATCACGTATCTCTGCAATAATAGAACAAGTTGATAGTAATTACTCCGACATCGTGAAAATATACGCAGCCAGACTATTTCCAGCCATAATCTTCACTTCATAGCCATCATCATTATTGTTGCATATAGAAGATCAGTCTGACAACAGAATGCCCAGTCAGGGTCGGAGTTATGCCCTTAGTGTGTTACTGTGTTGGGTGCACATTTGCGGTATTACAGCCAAGTCAAAGATAAGTGTACGCAGGTGTGTGCTGACAGCTTTTTTTTCTGGGTGCGGTCAAGGCCATGGAGAAGGCTAGGCGTGGTGCAAGGCCACCACCAAATCAGGTGGGCCCTTGGCCTTCTCTGTGGATGGATTGTCGACACCTCTGGGTACATGGTACACTGCTGTATGACCTGGGGCTGATGCACGCTATCTGCATGGTAGGTTGACCATATAGTCAACACTCATATGGTCAACAGGGTTAAAGGTCAACATCAGGAAAAAAAGGCAGAAATGGCTATAGTGGACACATGAAATGCTTGACATGAGGTTTTTTTGGATGTTTTTTCTTCATTTTTATTTTTTTACTTTTAAATACTTTAACATCCATGTGGACTCTTATTGGGAATGGTGAAGTGTGCTGAGCAGGACACTATCAAGGCATCTGGCCAAAAACATTGTGGGTGTCCATGTGATCAGTTGTTGACAATGATACCGTATAAAAAAAACTGTAAAAATTCCTGTTGATCTTTTCATGCTTCAACCTTTTCCATGTAGATATTTTGCTTGTGTGAGCTTTTGGTGTCGACCTAGACTTTGTTGACCCAATATACCATACTCCTCCTACATCCACTATATACATCTATACATAATATGCTTGCAATTACAGTTTACATTACTTTCTATATCACAGAGCTGGATTAAGGCATTGGAAGGCTTTGGTAGCTTGTAGCACTTAAGACAAGGGGGGCCAAATGGTTTAAAATGAACAGCATTGTTTCACAATTCACTAAAGAGAGGTGTTCCTAGTATATGGTAAATATTAGTGGCTTCCAAACCAATTTCATCAAAAAAGCAATACAGGTATCTATTTAACAAATCTCCTAATACTATAGTGCATTACTATCGAGACATTTCTATGTTCTAGCTTTTAGTTTGGCAAACTATCTGGAATCTACTGGTGAGTCTGGAAAAACTGGTTACAATGTGAGCACTCTGTTCTTATATTTGTCTTTTTAGCAAAAATTGTGTATTTATTAAAACGTTATTAATAGTTCTGGGCCTGGAGTCAGAGGTGCATGCAGCTTCCTGATTGGCTGCTAATCTGCATGCTCCTACTGGCTGACTGGCCTCACAACTGAAATGACACCAATGATGTCCAAAAAAAAGTATCCACAGACCCCTCCTTCTAATGGTGGTCCTGGAGATTCATATTAAATCACCGAGCGTATTGGATGTCCGTGAGAAAGCAGCCTATATAACCAGTACAAAGAAAGTTTTATGACATAAGGAAACTGCTTAAAAAATGATACATTTATATATTTATGTCTTTTTACAGCTCACCGAGCTCTGGAGTATTTCAACCATACAGGGGGGAAAGTAAATTACAGAGAGGTATATTTGTATTTTTGTTAAGACATATTTAAATAAATAATGTACTATGTGTTTTCTGTGTACCTATAAACAGTGGCATAGAAAGCTTTTGAATTGGAGGGTGAAATATAGGTTGCCACATATCACCCATCTATATGTCCTGTTTAGTGTAGTCTCTATATCCTCCTCTAGTCTGTATATACAAAAATTCACAGAACTCTATGGACTCTTTGTACTATAGCTGGGCAGTGGTGGCACTTCCTAGGTGCCAGGGGTGTGACACTCTCAAATGGAACAACACCAAAGTGCCACCAATGCAGATTAGCCCCGTATGTGGAGGAAGCCAGCATCTCTCAGGATGCAAGCCACACCCCCCGATGTGAGGAAAATGGGCTCCGGAGAGGCCACGCCCCATCTGAAACAGACCATGACTCCTTTTCAGCTGAGGCAGGGGTGACAGTGCAGAGTGCCTCTGTAGGGATGGCCATCATTGCCATTGCCATCGATGGCAATAGTGCAACTGGCCATCAATAGTGCTAACCTATGCAATGGATGACCATCAATATTTTTACTTATCAATGGTCATCCATTGTGTTTGACTGATTGGCCTGTGGACCAATCAAACATGGGGGCTGGGCTTCGTGGGTGTCAGGGGGTAGAGCTATGCTCCATGCCCCGGCACTTTGAAAAAAAAAACAAAAAAACATTGTTTTGCTGTGCCATCGATGGAGGGAAACATCTGGTTCTCCCTAATCGATGGAAAAAGTATTCGATATCGGCCATAAACCATAAATTATTTTGAATTGGCTGATGGCCATCCGTATGCTTCTGTAGCTGGGTACACACTAGAACATTCTCATTGGAATCACCTATCGGCCTGCGTGTTCTGCCAATCTGTGCATCTTTTCAGTGGCAAGCAATATCTTCTGGACAGCTGGGCTGCATGGCCAATAGCATGATATTTAATGCAGAACTGTGCACTGTGTGATCTATGTACTATGCCTTGTAGAGAGATAATGTGGACAGAGATAAATTATCAGCCAATCTGCTTCTAACTGCTATATTATAGGCTGTGTTTGAACAATGACAGAGTTGATTGGCTAGTACTTTATCTCCTTTCACTTTAACTCTCTTCAAGGCTTAATACATATATCCCTGCATCCTGTATTGTGCCCTTCCCCTTCCCTCATTTTTATGTCTTGTTCATTTATATGTTTTTCTATTATGTCTCCCCATCTGCAAATTTTGTATCGATCCTGCTCCCCTGACCTGTATGTATGTTATGTAAAGTGCTCTCAACACCATCTCCACTAACACATGTTCACTTTCCTCAGCCATGCCAACCTTATGTGCTCCTCCAGATTTGTACACTAATGCCTATGCAGCTGTGATTTCTCAGGCGACAGGCATGTGAGACAATGCAAGTGTAGTAGCTATTCAGAAGAGAACAGAGACATTCGCTGGAGCTAGCGGCGGAACTAACATTGGTGCAGCAGGTGCATTGCATCTGGGCCTCTGTGGTGTAAGGGGCCCACTGCTGCCCAGAACAGCAGTGAGTTTTCCCTGGGCCACTACACAGCCATTTTGAACAAAGTCCTACAACTGGCTCAGCAAAGGGAGAAGGGTTGGGCCCCACTGCCTGAGGGACCTACTCCTTACTTCTGGGAGGTAGGGTTGACTTATGTGCGTGCAGCCACATTTATTTTCCATCTGAGCTGGACTGAGGAGAGTTCTGCTGCTTGTTAGTGGCAGTGCTGATGATCATGTCTCTAATTCACAGAGCTGTGATTTCTACCTGAATCACAGCTGTATATGAATGAAAGGAAGCTCATGGCCAGTGTAATTGGTGCTGTCAGAGCCTGCGTGACTAAATGTCATACTGAGGAAGGCACTGGGGACAGGACCTCCTCTCACAGACAGGGCAGTGGCTGATGTGTTCCCACTGTAGGAAATAATTGTGCAGGTGTTGATATTGCAGCATTATATAGGCACATAACAGTGGATGACTCAGACTATGAACAGCCCAGTTACTTAAGCAGTCGTGCTGGCTTATCGACAGATCACAGGTACAGCCGTACCCACTGTTACTTGTGCACTAGTAATAGAGCAGAGCTGGAGAGGATCAGGGTTTCATACAGCTCATCAGTCAGTAAGTGTTTACTGTTAGGTGTAAACCAGGTCTCTCAGGAGGGGCACAAGGTCTCTAATGCTCTCAGAGACTCTGCACCTCCACGGCACCAATCAACTCACAATAAAAAGATTTAACTCCCCCTGGGCAACGAGCATTTTAACTCCCCCTGGGCAATGAACATTTACCTCCATATGGCAACAAGCATGTAATTCCTGCTGGCCACAAGCATGGAACCCCCTATGGCAACGAGCATGTAATCCCCCTTGGCAATGAGCATGGACCCCTGGCAATGAGCATGGAAACCCCTATGGCAATGAGCATGTAATCCGCCCTGGAAATGTGCATGGAACCCCTTGCAAAGAGATTGTAGGTAAGCGGCACTTATGTGCCTAATAATGTAATTAATTGCTATTAATCAGAAAAATCATGCAAATAATCACGATAAAAAAAGGGCTGCTAATTAGTGTACTACATTGCCAGCATCACAGGCAATTGAAGTGCCCACTTAGTTTGCTTTAATCAGCTGAGTCTGCCTCCGGCTATTCAGTTGTCCCCAATGCTGGCAGTTATCTGGGACTTTGCCTGTCTTTTACATGAAAAAAAAAAAGTGATATCATTGAACAGCATGGAATAAAGCACTGGGCAAAAATCACCAGAAAGCAAAAAATGAATCAGGGATAATTAATTACCTTCCATTGTCCTTACAAAATTCAGCAACCCTTTGGTTTTGGCTCTCAGAAAACAAACTGTGGATCCAAAATTAACTTCAGTTAAAATTTTGTGGTGATCCTGATTCATGTGAACAAAGGCAAATGCATATAGCATCTGCACAGTATGGACCTTATTCTGGTCTGTTCACTGCTGGCGCACGTTCGCACAGGATCCGATGTTTTGTTACTGCACATTTGCATACACAGAGTGTGTGCATACACAGGGTGTGTGCACCCACTGCGAATACTCAGATTGCTGGGTGGGGTGGCGGGGAAGCAAGGGAAACACCTAAGGTCAACCTATTGTATACCAATCCTTGCTTCCCACACAGTTTGGGCGGGATGTATTAATATACATCGCCACCCTTCGCCGGGTGTCCGCCGCGATGCTGCCGCATACGTACTAACATATGCAGCTGGCATCGTGGTGCGGTAACGGAGAAGCCCCGCGATACCTGTACTGTGGTCTGCGGGGGGTCTCCTTCTCCTCCCTGCCGGCTCCTGCTGCCTACACGCCAGGGACAGCTAAGCAGGCTGTCCCCGGCGCCTCCTCCTACCCCCTGCAGCCGGAAGGACGTCCGGCTGCGTTGATAGGGGGAGGAAGGGCTTACCTTCCGGGGTCCTGGAGGACCTGCAAGAAGGTAAGCCAAAGGGAGGGGGAAAGGGGGGGTCGGCGAGGTGGCAGGGATGCGGCGGGCGGCGAAAAGAAGCCCATAGGCTTCTATAGGGTATCGCCACCCAGAGGGCCGGAGGGGTAATAGTACATAGGAAAATGAGGTAAAACCCCCGTTTTACCGCATTTTCTCTTTAGTACATCCTGCCCTTTGAGAGGCTACGTAGTCCATTCACTTATCAAACAGCTTCCTTTAAAGCTCTTACTGTATAAATTTGGGGGCATAGGGACAACTGTCCCAGAGGGAATTTAACACCCCTGCTACCAGTTTACAACTGGCTCAGTCGACATATAAGTGCCAACTACAATACATTATACATCACTCCGGGAGGGTACTTCTATCAGTGGGACTATTTTGGTCACTGAATGAATGAGATTACATCCCCAATAATATTTTGCCCTAATTCATGGCTTGTATAGATCATAAGACAACAGTTCTGGGTAAAACGGTCTTACTTCAGTAAGCCGTTATACTATCTTACCAGTTATCTTCAGGTTACAGCAATCCCTGCCAAACCAGAGTGGTTGCAACAATTGTTAGTTATACATATACGCAGATTGCAACATACAAACTGTTGCAGTATTAAGGGATATTATCTGAACCTTTCTCTATGATGACTCATTTCTTGATCTTTCTAAAAGACCACGATAGGAATTTTGGCATCATATAACACTGATTTTGCACAAGTGGAGATATGAGGAGTTATGAATAGGCAGTAACACGAGACACCAATATTATAATATATTTACTTATCAAGTGTCAATTATAAGAACCCGAGAAACAAACACATATATACCACTATCAATTGTAAGTGCGTTGCCAGGAAGCCACCGTATTTTAACACACTTCTTCATCATGTTTTGTGTGTGTTTTATATTTCACTAGTTTTAAACTAACTAATAAAGGTTACATTTTATTGTAAGAATATCTTTAAGGTGCACCACACCAGTGACATCCCTTTTCTCCTTTTCTTCTTGAAATATCAGTCAATTCCAATTTTGTTGTTTAGTGGTAGCACACCTCCCCAACTGTTGAAATAACATTTATCAAACGTGGTCACCTCTGGGGGGTCCGATCTGTTCCTCTTATGAGAGGAAAGTCCTGTGCGAGTGACAAACATCCGTCTCCAATAGATCTTTTTTAGATGTATTCCTCATCCTCAGTGAAAAAAGAGCCTGTTTATAACAGATCTCATGTACCACCCAATGTGTTCCATTTTATATATTTGGCATTAATCTAATGCAATATTTTACCAGCTGTTGCAGAAAAATCAAGATGCGTTCCAGGCTGGGAGTGTTTACCCGGATGCGTTCTATCAGGGCCTCTGCATGCAAGGTGAGAAACCTATTCCTTTTAAAGAAATGTTTCCTGCATTATAGTAACACTTTTTGGTGGGGTGTATATAATACAGTATTTGTTTGGGCATAATAATAAGAGGTGTGGCTTATAATCCCACACTTGCCTCTTCTTATAGACATTTTTCCAGGCAGCTCTTATGCATAGCAGTTTCCAACTGGCAGACGTAGGTATCATGTGGGTTCAAAAATCCAATGAGGAATAAAGCTATTTAATTTGAAAGAATTATCACGTGATTGGAATTAAGAATTTGATTGGTCCACAAAAAATACATTTATCCCAGGCAATGCTGACAATTGGATCAGTCATGAAAAAGTTCCATAGTAGCAAAACATGTGTTGCAACCGTTTTCTTTGTTCCACCATTTCATTCATGCTGAGGCATAGCCAGATTTGTTAGATAGTGGGGTCATCAAGACTGTCATAAGAGCATTATAGGCCCTGTGCAAAACAATGCAGTGGGGCACTTACACATGCGTTCTTTTGAACCAGTTTTATAAAATCATAACTTTTCCCTCCTGCCTATATGTTGAGCTACCACACCTTCCATCAATTCAGAACTAGTCATTGGGAACTTGTGTGGACAAATAAAACAGGGGCATAGCCATGAGTCACAGGAGCATAGCCGTGCATCATGCCACCATGGAAATAAAAGACAGAGCAAGGGGTAAGTGTGAGCTACAGTATAGTCTTCTTTTTCAATCCACATCGGAGTGTAGAGAGCATGAGATTGAGTTAGTTTGCCTCATTTTTATTGTCTCTGATCAACTGAATAAACAAGGCCAGGAAATATGCATCAGCAAACGCACTGGCCTGAAATAGGGGCAACATGCCCCAAATTTTGGAAATGCTGGCCAGCATCACTCCCTCTCCATCCGCAAACAGCGAACCTGTCATTAAAGCTGCAGCTGTCGGACACTGCCAGCGTGATCACAGGACTCATTCTGCACATGCACAAGATAGGTATGCCAATAAGGCAAGCATGTCCAAACTGTGGCCCTCGAGCTGTTGTGAAACTACAATTCCCATCATGCCTTGCCACAGTTTGGCTATTAGGGAATGCTAAAACTATGACAAGGTATGCTGGGATGTGAAGTTTCACAACAGCTGGAGGGTGACAGTTTGGACATGCTTGCAGTAAGAGTTTCATTATTTGCAGACCTACTTGAGTGGGCCAGATCAGATTTGTAGCTGTGCTCAATAATATGTTATCAGACACTAGGGGCCAATCAGTATCTGTCATTGGCACCTTTTATAGATAAATAAAATAGTCTAATTCCATGTCTAAAATCAGTCACATGCATTGAGGGAACAACATTTGCTGGAGATACGTATACGACTGACGTGTTTATTTGTTTGGTGTCTACATCACAGGGAGATACCGTGATGTATCAGAAGATTCACATTGGACACCATTTTTGAAGACCAGTGTTAATTACATCAGAAGAAATTATCCACTGCCATGGAATGAGGTACATATGTCAGAACACTGAATATTATCACATGGCAAATGTATTTCTTTGAATGAGTGGATGAAATGATGGCTGCTGTAATAGTTCATTAGAATATAGGGTGAAATTTAATAGGATGAGAGATTCAGAAAGTGAGAGATTTGGTAAGAAATCTCCAGTTATAATTATTTACACTGCAAATCCAGTTTGATTTTGCAGTGTAAATGATTGCCACTTTAACAAAAACTGAAGATTTCTTACCAAATCTCTCACTTTCTGAATCTCTCATCCTATTAAATTGCACCCATAATGTTATTTTTCTCTGTGATACAGGAAGCTCAGAAGCTGGTAGCTTTCGTGTTTGGTATAGCTTCCCATATGGTGGCCGATGTGAGCTGGCACAGCCTAGGCATTGACCAAGGATTCCTAAGAGCCATGGGGAAAGTGAGTATACATATGTTAATGTATTTGCAATTTCAATTTTATACCACTACTCTGCGGATGACGTGCAGGCACTGGTGTGATTCCCGGGCTGGTTAGTCCGTGTTTTTAAAGTGGAAATCATTTAAAAGGCAAAACCAATGGTTCCCGTGTCTGAATCTCACAGACCATTATTTAATGCCCCGAGTATAGAAAATTTATAATGAAGGATCAATTCATAAAAGAAGAGCTTAGAAACCTCCTTTATTTGTCATTTGAATTATCGGTATTCATTTTCTCTCAATAATTTTTTACTGCTACATAACTTTGTTAAAGGAAAATTACTCCCCATGACCTTACAATAATCGAATATTCCTGATATTTTTTCTAGATTGATTTTCATGGCTCATATTCCGAAGCTCATCAGGCTGGTGATTTTGGTGAACATGCATTTTATACACTTTAATATATAGCTCAAAAATAAATTTACATTGAATTATGCCCTTGTAATAGCTTGTGTATCACATACATACTGACATTGCATTTGGGTGTAACTTTTGCCTAATAATGGGAACCAATCAGCAAAAATAGCTCAGCAAAACTAGAAAAAATATTCATTAAGTTGTTAGTAAATATTAAATTGACCTTACAAGGGACGACCATGCTGCTTGAAATGAGCTCTGGATCACATGATAACTGGCCATGTTGGGCACATGCATGAGGACTGATTGGGTGCATCATTTCCTAATGCTGGGTATGAAGATCATCTCACCCCCATCATCATCTTATGGCTGCATATGCCAGCAGGCCCAATGATGGGCACATTCGTCTTATTCTAATTTTATTCTTACTGGGAATTGTGGTAATTTTTGGCGGGCGTATACGCAGCCTAGTGAACAGGTCTGAATCAGGCCCCGTAGTGCATACCATAAAAGCCTACTTTAAGCCTACGTTAAAAGTAACTATAATTACCTACTCGTCTTGAACATCCAGGAGACTCCTGATTCCTGGGTGGCTCTCCCATATGCCCATATGGTCATCAGCAATCGCTCTCCTGTAGAGACAGCAAGGAAATCAGCAAGTAGGGTTAGCACTGTAAGAGGGTAATTTTCCACCCTGTGCCAGTCCCGCCCTTGAACATGAGACTTAACTGGCATCCGGAATAAAGGGGGGTATTGTGGTTGCTTCGATCGCATGTGAGTTCCCATGCAAGCTCGATGTTTATGAAGTGCGAACAGGGTGTTCGCCAGGTGCAAGCACCCAACACTACGGGTGAGGGGCATGGGGTGGTGGTGGATAGTCACGCCCATGGGAATGCCCAGCGTTTCATGGGTGTTCCCATGAAAACGCTGGGCATTCCTATGCTAATGCGGCCGTGATGCAGGTGCGGGGGGCAGGCAGCTGACATCACTGGATGTCAGCTGCCTGCCCAGTTCCTGTTGAGGGTGCACGCATATCTAAGTCACTTAGATATGCGTGTACTTTCCACATCATTCGATGGTCCTTGGCCATCGAATGATGTAGGTTTGGCCCCATAGGCTGCAAATGGATGTTTATGCAAAACATCTTTTCACAGCCATGCGGGCAAATTAGGGCTGCGAATAGTGGGTGGCAGCAATTTCGAGCTGCGGTCGGGCGGAAAAGCACACACAGCACTGCGAACCTCGCAACACTGCATGTCAATCAGAATAATGTCCTAAGAGTATTGCTCCTGGAGCATTCTAAGCACTCTTTGGTCAGTGTTCCAGGGTGCGGTTTCAAGCATCCTGCAAGCCAAATGCAGGCGCTCCGGGGCGATGACAGTGCCATGGACCTCGTTATTCACCTATATATGATTTAAAATATGGGTAGGACAAGAACTACAACATTTGTAGTAGAAATGGGTGACTGGTGCACTGTTCAGCAAACAAAGTCAGTAAAAATATGCCTTCTCCACCATTATATCGCATTTCAGTAATCTCATTTCACAAAGAAAATTTTATTTTGACATTTCTCCACAGAATTCGGTTTAGCAGAGTACCAACTCTGCACTGTGCAATGTACTGTATGTATGTCCTCTATTTCCACCCGACCCTTCATCTTGGTGGAAACTATGCACACTTGTATAAACCGAGGCTCCTAAACTTGTTGCACTCGATCTTCGTAAATGGCTTTATGGAGAATTTTCAAAAAGTTGATGTGCTGGGATCTCAGATGAACAATCCTCAGCAAACAATTACATACACATTAATAATGTCCTTCTTTGGTCATACCCTTTTTACTATTTATTCTATTGTTTTTCGTATAGGGAGTGATGTGCTGAGTCAATATGAACTGGACTTTCATTATTTAGATCCCAAATGGTAAGATAACTGTGTAAGGAGTATATATATATATATATATATATATATATATATATATATGAATATGTTTAGCCCTATATTTCTGCGGGGTTTACATATTGTAGTTATAAAGAAAATAGTATTTGGTCCTGCACAGGGCTGGTGCACAGTATATACATTGGATCTAATGACAACAAATATACAAACACTGTAATAATGTACAAAAGAGAGTTTTGAAAGTTACAATTAAAATAATTAGTTGAATTAAAAATAGTATACTGTATGTGAGTCATAGAAAGTGACTCACAAAACTCATAGTTACGGAACAGTAGCAAATCACCTTGAGAGTAGTAAATAATAAGAAGTCATATACCCAAATATAAAGGGATGATACTCACAATACTCACGCCTCTTGCAACTGTGTGCTACAATGTAATTATAAATGTATAAATGTAATTGTAAATATTCTACATACCGTAGACTTAAGAGGCCAAATGTACTAGAGAAAATCTCTCACTTTCTGATTCTCAAGCCCTATTACATTTTTCCCAATGTCTTGATACCTCCATGCAATCTGCTCTGTCAGGTGCCGGGGGGTCAGCGCATGTCGAGTTAGCGCTGAGCCCCGGCTGACCCACACTGCACCACTGGCAGTGCGCTAAGTAGCTCAATGGGCTACAATGGGCTACCGTCATCACAGAATGGTGGTAGCTCTGGGACCCGATGTGACACTGCCTGATATTGGTACATTGGGAAGCATTGCACTCCCCATAGAAATCTTTGGGGGAAGTGGCTGCGAGTGGGGCAGGAGGAAATGCAGCATGTAGATACTTCATATTTGCAGCTACTCCCCAAAACATATGTTTTGGGGGAATTAGCTGCAAATATTCAATAGTACATGGGCCTCTTAGTGCGGTGTAGGTTCCCTGCTATGTGCCACAAGCAGGACCACACTGGTTAATATATACAAACATCAGAAGTGGTCTTTTCCTTCTTCAGTTCAGCACCTTATGCTATCTCCTCTACACACAGCACATATATTATATAGGAGTGCATAGTAAAGTGCAACATAGTCAGATTTAGGGGTCTATATAGAGGTTTTGTTTTTTGCTAAAAACTTATTGGGGAACATCTGCAACGGGCACTACTGGGGACATGATATCATGATATGTAACTGGCACTAAATACGTGCAAGGACATGATTGCTTGGCATTCAAAGTCAGTGCCTGAGATCGTATACAAATTTGATTCATGTTTTAAAACTATGTTTCATGCACAAATAAAATATATTTGTGTGTATTTCATGTGTTTGATGTGTTTATACAACATACATGCAAGATACCTCAGGATATCTCATTAAAATATAAAAACATTTTGGATAAGGAATACTCAACCTGTAATAAGCTTTGGAAAGAGATTAAGTGGACAAAGATAAAACCAATCTGCCCTTAACTGTCACCTGTACCTGTAAAATGGCAGCTAATTAGCTGGTACTTTTTTAATTTCAAACTGCTTATGTAATTTTTTATACTGAATTTGATTTCATTAATTGATTTTGACCTTTTCTGTGGGATTGCTTGTAGAAACAGTACACATACGTATTGTAAGCCAAGAGAAAACGAGTGTCACTCGGCTTTATGTAGAGGAGAGAAAGATGTCTAGATGTTAGGTCTAATAGCTTCCCATGAGAGCACTTACAATAAGTACAAACAAATAGGATCTTATATACTAAATAAATCCAGATTTCATTATCCATGTTGTCCTCATTCATTTTTTAACACCCATATTATCAGTTGTACTTCTGGGAGCAGTAGATACACAGCGCTCATTCTCTGCTTCTACTGTAGGTATATACCAGTGAAGGACCTTGTTAAGATATATGAGGAGTTCTATAATGGGACAGTCATAGAAGAGAATGTAATTATTGACTGCACTTATATTCTCTTTCTTCAACTGTGAGTAGAAACATACTGTAATTACAACAATCACAAAGACATACACAAGTAAAACTATGAAACTAATGCATACTTTATTATTTTAGGTATGGTGAACATTTAGCTGTCTCGATGGTAAATAAATATATATTCTTTATATAATTCTTATATTTTGATATTATAGATTACAATTCTTGCTCACTGAGGCGTGTTGGTGTGACTATTTATTTATTTATTTATTCTAGCTTTACCCCACTTACGCTAGAAAATCACCCTTCCTGGTGGAGAGGTTCCATGAATATTTCCTTGGTGGTGTTGATGACATGGCATTTTGGTCAACAAACATATTTCAGTTAACAAGCTTCATGCTGGAAAACGGCACCAGGTAGGTTACACAGGGCTAAGTGTACTATGTACACATACTTGTAGTAACTAAAGTCAGGTACATCAACCTACAGTAATAGCATAATAATGTCAGAGTTGTCAGGACTGAGGGATTTTCTGTATCCAGATGTGACTGCAGTGGACCAGTGGTGAAAGTTATGGTGTGGAGGCAGCTTCAGATAACTTCTGCGCATGGGCAGTAATTGAGATGGTCTAGAGAAGTGACAATAGCTTATAATACACTGTTAGTACAGGGTTAAATCAATAAGACCAAACATAAAGACACAGAGTCTATACCCGTTGGCAGTTTTTACCATAAATCTCCTGCAAGGAAATATTTTTTGCTGCACCGATGGGTAGGTTGCGGCTCTTCTAATGGGTCACCCGAGTCACCAACAGAAATATACAGTTGGAATGATAACAATGGAGCTTGAATCGGGCTGGAACCAGCAGGACTTGAGCCAAGCTGGAACCAGCAGAACTTGAGCCAGGCTGGATCCAGGTAGACTTGAGCCAGGCTGGAACCAGCAGGACTTGAGCTGGGCTGGATCCAGGTGGACTTGAGCCAGGCTGGACCAGACAAGACTTGAGCTGGGCTGAAACTGAGTAACTGAACCCGGTAACTGGATAGTGTGCTTGCGTACCAGTTGGGAATCCACTTATGCTGCAATCAGGAATACCACACTGGTGACCAAACACAGGAAAATTAGGTTTGTCCTGCAACTTTGCCTGAGGCAATTGCAGGGTCCTCCTTGCCGCGCTGATCAGAGGATGATGACAGGTGATCTTTGCAGAGCCAGAGATTGATAGACACAGGTATACTATTCGAGAAGCAGTGGTAAGGTGGACATTGCAATGGTGGCGACCAGCAGCAGAGATGCTAGGTACTCTGCCATACAGAGACTGGAAGGCACAGGAGACAATGACAATAAACATAGCAGCACTCCCACTGTCTTCCAGCAGCCACACGAGACTTGTGATAAACTAGCCTGTCACGCAGGTAAGCGATGCCACACAACGTGCGCTGATACCACTTCTGCCCCATAACGAGTTTCATACATCTGTCTCTTTTGCATCACAGTAATTACATCCAACAGGATGTTTTTTTTTTTTCTGTGATTTATTGTTATCTACTAAGCTACTCAAAATTCCATTGCTTGTTCATTATATTATGTCACTTGCCAAGCAGTATATTATATGTGAAGCTGAGACCCGTAATTACACTCTTATGCCCAAAAGCTGTAGGACTAGGAGGGATGGAGAGAGAGCATCCGATTGTTAGTTGTAGTTATTGCCATCAATGCAGCTGAGAGGTCTGTTGGGCCCTGGTAAAATTGTGGGGGTGTGGCTTAATTGTGGGAGATGTTTAAAATCTCCATGTACAGCAGCTGAGCAAGGGGAAGGGGCAGAGGCTCAGAGCAGAAGCAGCTCTACAGCACAATGCACTACAGCGTGTGCTGTGCTGAGCTCTTGTGCTGCTGCTTTTGCCTGCTGGCCCCTCCATCAGGCCCAGGTCCTTATTACCCCCCCTCTCGGCAGCCATGATTACAATTGCAAAGACAATAATCCTCATGCAATGGACTAGTACAGTGGTTCCCAACCCTGGTCCTCAAGTACCCCCAACAGTGCATGTTTTCCAGGTCTCCACACAGAATCACAGGTGACATAATTAGCTCCACCTGTAGATCTTTTAACCCCTTCCCGACATTTGACGTACATGTACGTCATGGCCGGGAGGTACTTCCCGACACATGACGTACATGTACGTCATGGCTTCTAACTGTCACCGCGTCTATAGACGCGGTGACAGTTTGGAAATGTATGCTGTCCCTGACAGCAGACATCCACCCTCGCCGCCCGGGGGGGGCAGGGATGCCCCCACCGGTCGGCGATCGCTGTGATTGGCTGTTCAAATGTGAACAGCCAATCACAGCTATTTCTATGTTACCGGCGGCTAAGCCGCTCGGTAACACAGGGATCGGCGGTGATCGGTGCTGGCACCGATCACCACCGATCCGCAGCTCTCCCTCCCACCCGCCCGGCAGCCGCTCTCCCTCCCTCCCACCCGCCCGGCAGCTGCTCTCCCTCCGGCAGCCGCTCCCCCTCCCTCGCTCCCTGTCAGCAAGAAGCAGCCGCAGCGCTCCGCCCCAGCTCCAACCCCCCCGCATGTAAAACTCTTAAAAAATTTATAAAATGAAATCATATATATATATATACACATATATATATATATATATATATATGTATATGTATATATATACGTATATATATATATATATATGTATATATATATATATATATATATATATATATATATATATATAGAATAGAGATGAAGGCACTCCAAAGAAAGCCAAAGGAATAGTCAAATTGCCGGGGTGCTGCACGCAAGGCAGGTATGTAGAGAGGAAGTATCGTGGCACACTCCGGTCTTGTAATAAAGGCAAGGTACACAAGAGTACTAAGCAACGTTTCGGGGGTTTATTCCGTCTTCAAGGCATGAGAACAAATGACAGACATTCAAACACTCACCTATATTGCCTCCGTTCAGTCCTGCGCGCCTTCTCCAGGGTGCTGGCGTTCCTGCCTGGCTTCCCCGTCAGACTGGCTCTCCGTGATGACGTCACCGTCCCTGGGATTCCTAGTCTACAGGGCAGGCTTCAGTGGTTGCCTAGCAACCCTCCGGAGAGTTTGGCTGCATAGGAACAGAACAGACGGCGCAAGGTTATTTACAGCAAAAATAGAACCAAGTGCAAGTTGCAAAAATAAGTGAAAATGAAATGACACTAGAGAGACATGTAGACTGTCACCGGGCACCAAGTAAGAGAAAAAGTGGGAGACGCAGCAAGGGGTTAGAGGGTAGGAGAGAGGCAGGTTATTTACAGAAACATGCTGAAACATAATTGTTCATTGAGTCCTTTGGGGCTAATGGTATCAAGTCTGTGAATCCAGCTGGTTTCAAGCTGTAGCAATTTCTTTCCTCTGTCACCTCCGCGATGGTCATCAGGGATCTGGTCGATGATGATGTAGCGTAAACTGGCTAATGAATGTTTTTCCGCTGCAAAGTGTTTCGCTACTGGCTGGTCCATGGGTTTATTGTTGATCGCAGCTTTGATTGCAGAGCGATGGAGCGCAATGCGCTCTTTAAAAGTCCTGATGGTTTTTCCCACGTACCCTAATCCGCAGGGACACAGGATAAGATAGACTACGTGGGTGCTGGAACAAGTCAGGGGATATTTGATTTTGAATTTGAAGCCCAAATGGGGATGATTGAACGTTCTAGAATGTAACATCGCGTTGCAGGTGGTGCAACCTGTGCATCTATAGCACCCACCTGGTTTTTTGAATGTCCCAGCCGGGACTCTGGATGATATGTCAGTCCTGACTAGCCAGTCGCGGATGTTCTTCCCCCTGGTGTAGCAGGACATCAGTTTGGAGGTCTTAAGTTCTTTCAGGTCTCTATCAGATTGGAGTATGGGCCATAGGTCTCTTGAGGTTGTGGAGATAGATGTATCGGCCACGTTGAACGACCGGACCCATCGGATCGTGTCAGTGGTGGTTGTAGGTTTCTCTCGTCTTTTAAGTGCGGTTTCACGGCTGATGAGATCCACTCGCTTTCGGGCTTTATCTACTGTACTTTTGGAGTAGCCTCTCGAGAGGAATTTCTCCTGCATTTTCTCCAAGTCAGGCTGTAAGTGAGCATCATTGTTGGTGATCCTCTTAACCCGAAGCAGTTGCGAAAACGGTAATCCCCGTTTAAGGGCTGGCGGGTGGTGACTTTGAGCAAGGAGCAGAGTGTTCCTGTCCGTTGGTTTGGAGAAGATTGACGTTTTGAGTTTACCTTCTGCTTTTGTGATGCAGACGTCTAGGTAATTTACGGAGGTAAGACTCATAGAATACGTGTACTTGATGGGGCTGGGTTGGGAGTTGATATTGTCAATAGCTGCCACAAACTCTGCTTGAGTTCCAGTCCATAATAGAAGCACGTCATCGATGTACCTCGTATAGAAGCTGATCCTGGTGCTCAATTCACCGGTGAGGAAGGTATGATGTTCAAGGGTCACCATGTATGCATTTGCGTAGGCTGGAGCGACTGGAGATCCCATAGCGCATCCAGCGCATTGGAGGTAGAATTTTTTGTTGAAGAAGAAGTAGTTTCTATGTAGGATCAGGGACAGTAGTGAGATGAAAAGATCTATTGCAGGACCTTGGTATTCTGTGTCCTGTTCCAGGAGTTCCCTGGTAGCTGTAAGACCTCCTTCGTGGGGGATGCTCGTATAGAGGCTGCTGATGTCGAGGGTGATGAGCCATGTGTCATCTGGTATCGTCTCAATCTGGTCTAATTTAGTGAGGAGATGGGTAGTATCTTGCAGGTAGGCTGGGGTTTTTTGGATGACAGGTTGAAGGAATTTGTCCAGAAAGGAAGAGATGGGGCTGTACAGGGAGTCTCTGGCCGAAATGATAGGCCTGCCCGGTGGATTTTGAAGATTTTTATGTATTTTAGGTAGACAATACATCAAGGGTACTCGGGGGAAGTCAGTGGTCAGGTAACTTTTGACTGAGCTGGGTATTCTTTCTTGGGTAACGGCTTCGGAGAGGATGATGTCCAACTCTTTTTTGTACCGTGGGGTAGGGTCATTGGGTAGCAGCATGTAGGTTTCCGTTTTGGAAAGCTGTGACATGATTTCTTTCTGGTAGTCTGCAACGTCCCAGACGACGATGCCACCCCCCTTGTCAGCCGGGAGGAACATCACGTCATCATATTGGCTCATGTTCCTGAGGGCCGTCCACGCATCTTTGGATAAGTTGGAGACTTTATATTTGTTCCCACCTGGAATTGTGGACGAGTGTGATAAATTCACTTTGGTTTCCAAGACTTTTGAAAAGCTTTGTATCGCCACATTTTGGGACGGTGGGTCAAACTTGGATTTTAGTTTGAATTGTGAGTAAATCGAGGGGATGGGGGGAGGGTAGGGCGGAAGTGTGGTTTCTCGGCTGAAGTATTCCTTCAATCTCAGACTCCGGTTCAGTCTCATATTCTCGATCTTCCAATCAAGAGTTTTGAATTGGTTTGTCGGGACGTAGGAAAGCCCTTTGTTGAGAACCTGGGTTTCTGCGTCTGAGAGAGTCCGTTTGGAGATATTGAAGACTAGGGTTTTTTCGTTGCTGCTCGCCCTTTGCCTCTGGATCCTGCGGCATTGTCCTCCTCTTCTAGGGGGTCGTTTCCTCTGATCCTTTCGGCTCGTGTTTTTACCCCTATGGGGGGGCGCCTGGAGTTTTTTGACGCCGTAGAAAGGGACCCAGTATCACTTGCCGATGAGGCAGTTTCACTTTGGCCCTCGGGGCCAGATGTGCGAAAGTTGCGGCGTCTGGATTGTCTGCCCTTGTTGGGTGGTCTGTAGGGGCCAGAGATCCACCGGTACACACTCTGTTCGCTGTAATCTCTATTAACACGATTGAATTTGTTTTTCTTGAACTCCACGAGTTCTTTCTTAAAGATGGTCACTTGTGTGGTAAGCTTGGTTAACCAATCTTCCTTAGTGTCAGCAGTCAGTGTAGAAAGATGCATTCTCTCATACTCCGCTATCTTGCTGCGGGTCCGTTCCATCTCTAATGCTGCCTCGCTGATCACCAAGGTGATCAGGTCGAAGGAACAGTTATTTAAAATGGCGCACCATTTGCGGCAGAATTCGTGGCTGTATCTGCCAATGGTAGGGGTGTTTCGAATTCTAAAGCCCCTGGGGATTTTTTTCTCTCGAAAGTATTCAGACAGTGTTACACCGTGGAGCAAGAATTCCACTTCTTTCTTTCTCATTTTGAATAAATTGTTGTAAATATCTTCAGGGGTCAATTCTCCCTCCAATTCGGTAAATCTCTGTTTGAACAAAGTGGCTGAGGATTCATCCTCAGAGAAGTGAAGTCTTTCTCCTAACGGCAACTGTGGTCCCAGGGGATTGTCCACTCTCTCAGATTGAGAGTTTGGAAATGACATTGTGCAGTCCAGGTATGGCAAATCTGTGTCGACACCAATCACCAGCAGTTAAAACACAACCACAGAGACCCAGGGCGGGTAAACAGCTGCGGTGGCACGGAAACTTGGTTTGTTCAAAGCTTGCTGTAAACGGGTGGCTGAGGGTGCACGTTCCTGAATGCTAAGGCTAATGTTAGCCCAGCAACATATGTAGAATAGAGATGAAGGCACTCCAAAGAAAGCCAAAGGAATAGTCAAATTGCCGGGGTGCTGCACGCAAGGCAGGTATGTAGAGAGGAAGTATCGTGGCACTCAGCTTTTCAAAAGTCTTGGAAACCAAAGTGAATTTATCACACTCGTCCACAATTCCAGGTGGGAACAAAGATAAAGTCTCCAACTTATCCAAAGATGAGTGGACGGCCCTCAGGAACATGAGCCAATATGATGACGTGATGTTCCTCCCGGCTGACAAGGGGGGTGGCATCGTCGTCTGGGACGTTGCAGACTACCAGAAAGAAATCATGTCACAGCTTTCCAAAACGGAAACCTACATGCTGCTACCCAATGACCCTACCCCACGGTACAAAAAAGAGTTGGACATCATCCTCTCCGAAGCCGTTACCCAAGAAAGAATACTCAGTCAAAAGTTACCTGACCACTGACTTCCCCCGAGTACCCTTGATGTATTGTCTACCTAAAATACATAAAAATCTTCAAAATCCACTGGGCAGGCCTATCATTTCGGCCAGAGACTCCCTGTACAGCCCCATCTCTTCCTTTCTGGACAAATTCCTTCAACCTGTCATCCAAAAAACCCCAGCCTACCTGCAAGATACTACCCATCTCCTCACTAAATTAGACCAGATTGAGACGATACCAGATGACACATGGCTCATCACCCTCGACATCAGCAGCCTCTATACGAGCATCCCCCACGAAGGAGGTCTTACAGCTACCAGGGAACTCCTGGAACAGGACACAGAATACCAAGGTCCTGCAATAGATCTTTTCATCTCACTACTGTCCCTGATCCTACATAGAAACTACTTCTTCTTCAACAAAAAATTCTACCTCCAATGCGCTGGATGCGCTATGGGATCTCCAGTCGCTCCAGCCTACGCAAATGCATACATGGCGACCCTTGAACATCATACCTTCCTCACCGGTGAATTGAGCACCAGGATCAGCTTCTATACGAGGTACATCGATGACGTGCTTCTATTATGGACTGGAACTCAAGCAGAGTTTGTGGCAGCTATTGACAATATCAACTCCCAACCCAGCCCCATCAAGTACACGTATTCTATGAGTCTTACCTCCGTAAATTACCTAGACGTCTGCATCACAAAAGCAGAAGGTAAACTCAAAACGTCAATCTTCTCCAAACCAACGGACAGGAACACTCTGCTCCTTGCTCAAAGTCACCACCCGCCAGCCCTTAAACGGGGATTACCGTTTTCGCAACTGCTTCGGGTTAAGAGGATCACCAACAATGATGCTCACTTACAGCCTGACTTGGAGAAAATGCAGGAGAAATTCCTCTCGAGAGGCTACTCCAAAAGTACAGTAGATAAAGCCCGAAAGCGAGTGGATCTCATCAGCCGTGAAACCGCACTTAAAAGACGAGAGAAACCTACAACCACCACTGACACGATCCGATGGGTCCGGTCGTTCAACGTGGCCGATACATCTATCTCCACAACCTCAAGAGACCTATGGCCCATACTCCAATCTGATAGAGACCTGAAAGAACTTAAGACCTCCAAACTGATGTCCTGCTACACCAGGGGGAAGAACATCCGCGACTGGCTAGTCAGGACTGACATATCATCCAGAGTCCCGGCTGGGACATTCAAAAAACCAGGTGGGTGCTATAGATGCACAGGTTGCACCACCTGCAACGCGATGTTACATTCTAGAACGTTCAATCATCCCCATTTGGGCTTCAAATTCAAAATCAAATATCCCCTGACTTGTTCCAGCACCCACGTAGTCTATCTTATCCTGTGTCCCTGCGGATTAGGGTACGTGGGAAAAACCATCAGGACTTTTAAAGAGCGCATTGCGCTCCATCGCTCTGCAATCAAAGCTGCGATCAACAATAAACCCATGGACCAGCCAGTAGCGAAACACTTTGCAGCGGAAAAACATTCATTAGCCAGTTTACGCTACATCATCATCGACCAGATCCCTGATGACCATCGCGGAGGTGACAGAGGAAAGAAATTGCTACAGCTTGAAACCAGCTGGATTCACAGACTTGATACCATTAGCCCCAAAGGACTCAATGAACAATTATGTTTCAGCATGTTTCTGTAAATAACCTGCCTCTCTCCTACCCTCTAACCCCTTGCTGCGTCTCCCACTTTTTCTCTTACTTGGTGCCCGGTGACAGTCTACATGTCTCTCTAGTGTTATTTCATTTTCACTTATTTTTGCAACTTGCACTTGGTTCTATTTTTGCTGTAAATAACCTTGCGCCGTCTGTTCTGTTCCTATGCAGCCAAACTCTCCGGAGGGTTGCTAGGCAACCACTGAAGCCTGCCCTGTAGACTAGGAATCCCAGGGACGGTGACGTCATCACGGAGAGCCAGTCTGACGGGGAAGCCAGGCAGGAACGCCAGCACCCTGGAGATCTGCATTTTTGTGTAAAAAAATTTAATTTTTTACACAAAAATGCAGTACTGGCTCAAAATTTTTCGTTTTCACAAGGAATGAAGGAGACAAAGCACCCCAAAATCTGTGCCCCAATTTCTCCCGAGTACGGCAATGCCTCATATGTGACCAAAAAATACCAGTTGGGTGCATGGCAGGACTCAGAAGGGAAGGAGTGATTTTTGGTGGTGGAATGAATGGTGGGTGCTATGTCGCATTAGCAAGACCCCTGAAGCACCCATACAGTGGAACCCCCCCACAAGTGACCCCATTTTGCAAACAACACCCTTTAGGGAATTCATCAAGGGGTATAGTGTACATTTCAAACCCCCAGGGGTTTCACCAATTTTTATACAACTGAGCTGTGAAAATGAAAAATTAAATTTTTACATTTTCACTGCCCAGTTGTATCAAAATTGGTGAAACCCCTGGGGGTTTGAAATGTACACTATACCCCTAGATGAATTCCCTGAAGGGTGTAGTTTGCAAAATGGGGTCACTTGTGGGGGGGTTCCACTGTATGGGTGCTTCAGGGGTCTTGCTAATGCGACACCCACCATTCATTCCACCACCAAAAATCACTCCTTCCCTTCTGAGTCCTGCCATGCACCCAACTGGTATTTTTTGGTCACATATGAGGCATTGCCATACTCGGGAGAAATTGGGGCACAGATTTTGGGGTGCTTTTTCTCCTTCATACCTTCTGAAAATGAAAAATTTTGAGCCAGAACTGCATTTTTGTGTAAAAAAATGTAATTTTTCATTTGCACAGCCCAGTTGTATCAAAATTGGTGAAACCCCTGGGGGTTTGAAATGTACACTATACCCCTAGATGAATTCCCTGAGGGGTGTAGTTTGCAAAATGGGGTCACTTGTGGGGGGCTTCCACTGTATTGGTGCTTTGGGGGTCTTGCTAATGCGACATAGCACCCACCAAAATTCCACCAGAATCTGAGCTGCAAAATCCAAAAATCACTCCTTCCCTTCTGAGTCCTGCCATGCACCCAACTGGTATTTTTTGGTCACATGTGAGGCATTGCCATACTCGGGAGAAATTGGGGCACAGATTTTGGGGTGCTTTGTCTCCTTCTTTCCTTGTGAAAATGAAAAATTTTGAGCCAGAACTGCATTTTTGTGTAAAAAATGTAATTTTTCAGTTGCACAGCCCAGTTGTATCAAAATTGGTGAAACCCCTGGGGGTTTGAAATGTACACTATACCCCTAGATGAATTCCCTGAGGGGTGTAGTTTGCAAAATGGGGTCACTTGTGGGGGGGTTCCACTGTATTGGTGCTTCGGGGGTCTTGCTAATGCGACATAGCACCCACCAACATTCCACCAGAATCTGAGCTGCAAAATCCAAAAATCACTCCTTCCCTTCTGAGTCCTGCCATGCACCCAACTGGTATTTTTTGGTCACATGTGAGGCATTGCCGTACTCGGGAGAAATTGGGGCACAGATTTTGGGGTGCTTTGTCTCCTTCATTCCTTGTGAAAATGACAAATTTGGAGCCAGAACTGCATTGTTGTGTAAAAAAATTAATTTTTCATTTTCACTGCCCAGTTGTACCACAATTGGTGAAACCCCTGGGGGTTTGAAATGTACACTATACCCCTAGATGAATTCCCTGAGGGGTGTAGTTTGCAAAATGGGGTCACTTGTGGGGGGGTTCCTAACTTTTAGCATCTTATGGTGCCTAGAAACCTACATGGTGCCTAAAAAATAATCTCATAAAAAGGAGGCTCCAAAATCAAGTAGGTGCTCCTTCTATTATGAAGCCTGTGGTTTGGTCAACGTGCACACTAGGGCCACATATAGGATATTTATGAAAACAAAAGAATTGGGGGAATCAATTTTTAGTCACATTTCTCTAGTAAAATGTACTGTGTTCCTTAGAAAAATGTATTAAAATTGAAAATCTGCAAAAAAAATGAAATTTTGAAATTTCACCTACACTTTGTTTTAATTCCTGTGAAACACCTAAAGGGTTAACAAACTTCCAAAATGCTGTTTTGAATACTGTGAGGGGTGCAGTTTTTGAAATGGCATCATTTATGGGGTTGTCTCACATACAAGTCCCTCAAAGTCACATCAGAACTGAACTGGTCCCTAAAAAAATCAGTGTTTGAAATTTTCTTGAAAATTTGAAAATTTGCTATTCGTAAGCCTCCTAGTGTCCAAAAAAATTAAAAGGAAGTTGAAATAATGATGGAAACATAAAGTAGACATATGGTCTATGTTAGTTATTAACTATTTTGAGTGGTATGATTATTTGTCTCACAAGCAGAAAATTTAACATTTTGCAAATTGCTAAATTTTCCATTTTTTTCCGACATTTTGGTATTTTTCACAAAAAAACACAGACTGTATCGACGAAAATTTACCACTAACTTGAAGTACAATGTGTCACGAAAAAACAATCTCAAAATCACTGGGATAAGTAAAAGCAAAAAAAAGTTATCCCCACTTAAGTGATACATGTCAGATTTGAAAAAAAGGGCTCTGTCAGGAAGGCAAAAACATGCTGTGTCAGGAAGGGGTTAAAATGTGTCTGAAGAATGAGTGCACCTGCTTGGTGACCTGGAAAATGTGCACTGTTGGGGATACTTGAGGACCAGGGTTGGGAACCACTGGACTAGTAGATCTACTATACCTGACATTAACAAGGGGGTTAAAAAATGTTATAAAAATGGAACCCCTTTATTAACACTCCAGATGAAACAACTCAAAGCCATATCCTTAAATTGTATGAGAACACTGACTGGAATTTACTTTGATGTATAGATGTACCGTATATCGTATGCTGCATCACTGTCTCTTTCCACTTGGTTGTCTGATCTATCTGATCCCTTTCCAGATGATTTGGAGTTTTAGATATTATGTAAAACACATTTTTCTTTATATTTCTGATTTTTAATTTAGTAAAGTGACTTATTTTATGATATGGTCATTTTTACAGTAGGCTATTAGTGATTTCACCTTCTTTCTCTTTCCTCTTGAGTTTTTCCCTACCCTACTTTTCACTTATAATAATGTCAATGTTGTTGTTATTTGTTTCTTTATGTTGATTTGTCTTTACGATTTGAACTTTTTATTGTCTTGTGATGTTTGACACGTCTTTATAATTATAATACCTCTGTAAAAAACAATAAAATATATATTTAAAAAAATGAACCAGACTGTGAACAGGATACCAAGGGCAATATGCAATTGTTTTTTACCAGCATTTCAGCTCTATATCCCCAGGGGTGGTGAGCTGCAATGCGTGGCTAAACCTAACCCAGTGGTTCCCAAACTGTGTGCCTAGGCTCCCTGGGGTGCCTCGGGACACTTGCAGGGGTGCCTTGGATTAGTGGTCTAGAGGCAATTGAAATTATTTATGGTCATTGTAAAAGGCAAAAACATTGCTGGTGGGCTACCAATAATAAAAATATGTGAACAAACAGCTAATCCTGTCCCTCACCCATAAATAAACCCATTTATTACATACAAATCAATTTACAGAATAAGAAACTTTTAGACTAGGGGTGGTGTGAAAAAAATTCTGATGCTCTAGGGTGCCGTGAGTTTAAAAAGTTTGGGAACCACTGACCTAACCACAATGAGCGCAATATGTCCAAAAAAAATAAAATCAACCGAATATCCCCTTACAATCTCCCAAAACTTTAAATGGGAGATCAGGGGCAATATAACAATTAAATACACCCAAAGTCTCTTGGTAAAGCTTCCAGAAAAGACTTCTTCAGTCAACATCAGAATCAGATTTCCACAGCATACTGCACATCAGTAAGTCCTCAGAATATCATCAGCTCAGAGCGAGTGAAACCAGGCTTTACAGGGTATACTTGTCTCATCTGGATCACTCACATGAGCAGGGGCGGGCTGGGCCGGGGGGCAGAGTGCCATATGCCCCCCGGGCCGCTTACCCACCCACTGGCTGCGGGCCGTGCTGCGGCTGGATCAGCTTCTCCAGCCCTCCTGCACTGGCCGCGGCTTACAGAACACGGCCGCGGCCATAGGCGTGCGCACGGGGGGTGCCGGGGGTGCACAGGCACCTCCTAATGACACCCCTCATGTTTGCACGCAGTACCATTTTTACCGGCTGAATAGGCTGCCCAATGGTAGCGGCGGCTCCGCTCATGCTTCTGAGCTGAGCCGCCTGCATGAAGTAGCGCTGGCCGGAGAAGGTATTGGCTGCGGCGCACAGTGTTTCTCCCCATATACGCGATGTCTCTGAATCCCCGGCCCGCCCACACACTTACTTCCTGCGCTGCGCACAGTCTGTTTCTCTGCAGCGTGGTCGCGCCGCGCGCACTGTCATGACACAAGCAAAGCAGACTCCCGGCAGCAGTAGGTAATGATAGCAGTGACGTGCGGTGGTGGCTGTGAATGGAGAGGAACTGTCACAGCCACCTCCGTACCCCTTTCCCTCTGCACCAGGCTGCCACCAACACTCGCTGCACCCCACCCCCTCCAGGCAGCAGCCAGCAACCGCTCCATGCCACCACCTCCGCCGTACCTGGCCCCCACCAACACCAGTGCCCGCAGCAGCCGTCCCCCGCCGCCACCTCCGTCCCGCCCGCCCGCCGACTCACCAGGCAGGGGAGAGGGGTGCACTGCAGGCACACCGCACACAGGCAGGGAAGCGGGACTCAGGAGCCGGGCACAGGTCAGAGGTCAGAGCGGAGCAAAAATTAAAATTAGTTTATCAAAGCATGGGGGAGGGGGAGGTATTGTTAATTATATTTTATAAGGTATGAGTTAGGAAAAGTGAATTACACATATAGGCTGCATGATGTGAGGGATGGATATTAAACATCTAAGGATTGTATGATCATATGTAAAATGTGGCAGATTAACAGCCCCCATACACTATGCAATTTGTGCCCGATTTCATGAGAAATCAGCCCAAATAGCATGTGTCTCACTTCCGATCTGATCAGACCTGGAGAGAATACGTGCTGCACGTACAGTATGATCTCCAGGTTGGACCCCCTACCAGCAGCAGGGAACGGGAATTGCATTTGATACATTGCACCTGATGTATCAAGGAAATTGGGCGGGTGGCCCACCGCTCTCTGCCCGTCTGCTGTCCCCGCTCTCTGCCCAGGACTTATGTGGCATAATATGTAATAGGCATCAAAGCATGTTTTCGTATGTGTAATTGGCATTACAGTGTTATATTGTGTTATGGGCTTTATGGTGTGTGGCATGATGTGTAATGGGCATTACAGCATGTGGCATAATATGTAATGGCCATTATGGTGTTTGGTATATTGTGTAATGGACATTACAGAGTGTGGCATAAAGTTTAATGGACATTACGGAGTATGGCATAATGTGTAATGGGCATTACAATGTAAATTTTTGTTGCGCACCTCTGGCGTGCCCTGTCCCTGTTTCTACTCTATGTATATGGGGAGTGCACCCCCTAATAAAAGGGGCTGCGCACACCTATGGCCGCGGCTACAGGAAAATGGCCGCCGGCCCCCTGCACTGAGGACATGTTCTCAGTGCAGGAGGCCGGCGGCCATTTTCCTGTAGCCGCGGCCGTGTTCTGGAAGCCGCGGCCAGCGCAGGAGGGCTGGAGAAGCTGATCCAGCCGCAGCACGGCCCGCAGCTAGCGAGTGGGTAAGCGCTCTCCCCCCCCCCTCCCTCACCCCAGCATATGTGTTTCTGTCACTGTGGGGGGCATATCTGGCACTGTGTGGGGGCATATCTGGCACTGTGTGGGGGCATATCTGGCACTGTGTGGGGGCATATCTGGCACTGTGTGGGGGCATATCTGGCACTGTGTGGGGGCATATGTGTATCTGGCACTGTGGGGGCATATCTGGCACTGTGGGGGCATATATGTATTTGGCACTGTGGGGGCATATGTGTATCTGGCACAGTGGGGCATATGTGTATTTGGCACTGTGGGGGCATATGTGTATCTGGCACTGTGGGGGCATATGTGTATTTGGCACTGTGGGGGCATATGTGTATCTGGCACTGTGGGGCATATGTGTATTTGGCACTGTGGGGGCATATCTGGCACTGTGGGGGCATATGTGTATCTGGCACTGTGGGGGCATATGTGTATCTGGCACTGTGGGGACATATGTGTATCTGGCACTGTGGGGGCATATGTGTCTGGCACTGTGGGGGCATATGTGTATTTGGCACTGTGGGGGCATATGTGTATTTGGCACTGTGGGGGCATATGTGTCTCTGGCACTGTGGGGGCATATGTGTCTCTGGCACTGTGGGGGCATATCTGGCACTGTGGGGGCATATGTGTCTTTGGCACTGTGGGGGAATATGTGTCTCTGGCACTGAGGGGGCATATGTGTCTCTGGCACTGAGGGGGCATATGTGTCTCTGGCACTGTGGGGGCATATGTGTCTCTGGCACTGTGGGGGCATATGTGTCTTTGGCACTGTGGGGGAATATGTGTCTCTGGCACTGTGGGGGCATATGTGTCTCTGGCACTGTGGGGGCATATGTGTCTCTGGCACTCTGGGGGCATATCTGGCACTGTGGAGGAATATGCGTATTTGGCACTGTGGCAGAATATCTGGCACTGTGGCGGCATTTGTGTCTGGCACTGTGGGGGCATATGTGTATTTGGTACTGTGGCGGAATATCTTGCACTGTGGGGGCATATCTGGCACTGTGGACATCACATTGTGCGGTGTAATGGGCATCATGGTATGGGGCGTAATGGACATTACGGTGTGGGGAGCATTGGGTAATTGCCATCACAGTATGGGGTGTAATGGGCATCAAGGTGTGCAGCATAATGTGTAATTAGCATCACAGTGTGCGGTGTATTGAGTAATTAGCATCGCAGTGTTTGGGCGTAATGTGTAACTGGCATCATGGTGTTCAGCATAATGTGTAATTGGCATTACGGCATGTGGCTTTATGTGTAATGGGTATTACAAGGTTCGCTAAAATGTGCAATCTGCAGGTACACAATACAATCATGGTACAGGCAACGCCCCTTATGATAGGCCACGCCCCTAATTTTTCGGCGCGCCTACGGCGCGCAAAAGCATTCCTTCCGACGGTGACTTGGCTGATTATGGGCCAGTGCTCTGGACTTGCCCCCTAGGCTAAAAGTTGCCAGCCAGCCCCTGCACATGAGACACATAATCAGTTAATCACTAAGGGCCTTATTCTAGTTCACTCTTGAAGGCAAATTCCTTCTCAGATGGAAAAAATCATGTGCACTGCAGGGGGCAGATGTAACAGGTGCAGATAGAATTAGATTTGGGTGAGTTATTTTGTTTCTGTGCAGGGAAAATATTGACTGCTTTATTTTTACACTGCAATATAGATCTCACTTTGAAGAAAAACCCCACCCAAATCTAATTCTATCTGCACCTGTTATATCTGCCCCACCTGCAGTGCACATGGATTTGTCCATCTGAGAAGGAATTTGCCTCTAAGAGTGAACTAGAATAAGGCCCTCAGTGTTCTGCAATGGCTATGCCCCTAACAAAAGTTCCTGGTAACCATTGTATTAGTACACACCGCACACAGAAGCCGCACAGAATATAGAATTGTGTGATATTTACTGGGCTGTAGTGTCATAATTAAAGCAGCCCTAGCGATGGATTCTAACATCAGGTTGATATTTTGTGATGGATTGATGTTCTGGGGACAGATACAAAAACTGGAAAGTGGAAAAAGCCCACCTATGCGTCATTGTTGTCGATACAATACAGGGCTGTGACCCTGGCCCATTTTTGTTTTGCTCGATCACAAATCGGCAGGCGCGTTTCATTGTCCCACCTGACGATCGGTGAAAAGGGGGGCGGGGGTGTCTATGTAAATGACCATGGATTGTCTAGGTCCGGCCTTGATCGGGACAATTCACGGCCATTCTCAGCAAAATGGGGCCGACAGCTAAAAATCGGTCCCGTTCTGTCGATCTGCCTCTTCAATGCTGTCGTTCAAGAGAGCATTGAATATTCGTTCGTTTCTATTTCCCCCATCGGAGGGGATTGAATGGGATACTGTCGTATTGTCGACCCAACTTAGGTCGACAGTCATTAGGTCGACACCGTTGGGTCGACAGGCAACAAGCTCGACAGGGTTCTAGGTCGACATGGATGAAGGTTGACATGGGACAAGGTCGACATGGTTTTAGGTCGACAAATGCGTTAGATCGACATTGGATAGGTCGCGAGGTCGACATGGGTTTTTTCACTGTTTTTTGAGCCAACATGTGCCGACAGACGGTATTTCATGCCCTACCATCCACTAGGCCAGGGGAAGCCAACTCCAGTCCTCGAGAGCTACCAACAGTTAACGTTTTCCATGTCTCCACAAGTGAAATAATTAGCGCCACCTGTGGATCTTTTAAAATGTGTCAGTCAATAATGAGTGCACCTGTGTATCTGTAAGGTGAGATATAAACTGTGAACTGTTGGTAGCTCTCGAGGACTGGGGTTGGCTACCACTGCACTAGGGCGTGGTGGGAGAATAAAATAATGTGCCGAGTGCAGTGAGGCACCATGCCCGAAGCATTGCGAGAGCTGCGAGCGCTGCTAGGGGCTGCGGTTGACTTCCAACTGTGTCCATGTCGACTGTGTTGACATTCGGGTAAAAAAACATTGAAAAAACCCATGTCGACCTCACAACCTGTCGACCTCACAACCTGTCGACCAAATCCATGTCGACCTAATGCATTTGTCGACCGAAACCCATGTCGACCTAGACACCTGTCGACCTTCACCCACGTTGTTCTAGAACCCTGTCGACCTTGCTGCCTGTCGACCCAATGGTGTCGACCTAATTACTGTCGACCTAAGTCGGGTCGACAATACAATCCACACCCGATTGAAACCCCCCTTACTGTTGGAATTTGGAAGTCAACTGAAAGAAAAAAAAAACAGAGAAATTGATATACAGTATGGATCTAATAATAATCCACTTCTGTTTTATGTTTTAGTGATTGCTACCTGCCTGAAAATCCTATCTACATACAGTGCAATGCACAGCTGAAAGACTTCAATGTGTGAGCAGAGTAATGTATAAAACAATCTATTTTTAAGTATATGTATATTTCCTGGAGAGAGTTTTCGTTTTTATCACTAGATTGGCGAAATCTTGTTCTGAAGTATAGTGAATTAGAAAATACCATTAAGCTACAGCCATAACACTGTTATCGTGGAGAAAGTGACAGCATCTCCTTCAGCCAACTATGATAGTAGTCAGGGAAGATATTGAGAAATCACAGATGTATGGCATATTATAGCAAGTATAAGAACAGCTAGTGCTTCCATTGACTTGTTGATATAGTTTTGACACTTTTGTTACTCTTGCTTCAGGCAGCTATTGTTGTACAGGTAATAGACAATCAGGGTGAGATTTTATAGGATGAGAGATTTGGTAAGAAATCTAAATTTTTTTAAAGCGGCAATCATTTACACTGCAAAACCAGATTGATTTTGAAGTATAAATGATTGCCGCTTTCAAAAAAAATGGAGATCTCTTACCAAATCTCTCACTTTCTGAATCTCTCATCATATTAAATCTCACCCTTTGTTTCTCATCTATTTTGTTGTTGTACAAGTCTCAATATAGATTGTAAGCTTACAGCAGGGCCCTCCTACCTCCAAGTCTGTCTGTCTGTTACACAGTTTGTTTTATCACTGTTCACTATTGTAAAGTGCAATGGAATCTGCTGCACTATATAAGAAAATGTAAATAAATATTGTTTGATCCAGTATATGCTCTTCGGTACTTGTGTATTTTGGCGGCGCCCCCGATGTCCGTCGTACGACGAACAGATCGCATCGCATGCCATGCACCCGATGGTATACGATGCGATGCGACGCGATTTTGACCCCCTATACGACCAAAAATCGTATAAGCACCCTAAAGGGTGCTTTTGAGCACCCAAATGGGTGCTTACAATGTTAAATGCACCCCCACGCCACCCCCCCACTATAAACGTAAACCCGAAGCGTGGCGAGCGCAGAGAGCCCGTGAGGGGCGGCGGTACGCGTCCTACGACCTTTTCATACCCCCACTATCCACGTCGGCGTGGAGTTGAGAATAGAATAGTGTGGCGAGCGCAGCGAGCTTCCGAGCCCGAAGCGTGGCGAGCACAGCGAGCCCCGTGAGGGGACGCGGATACCTTCACAGGTAAACGCGTCCCTTCGCGAGCTTCACAGGTATCCGCGTCCGCTCGCCACGCTTCGGGCTCGGTGGCTCGCTGCGCTCGCCACACTATTCTATTCTCAACTCCACGCCGACGTGGATAGTGGAGGTATGAAAAGGTCGTAGGACGCGTACCGCCGCCGCTCGCCACGCTTCGGGTTCACGTTTATAGTGGGGGGGTGGCGTGGGGGTGCATTTAACATTGTAAGCACCCATTTGGGTGCTTAACATTGTATAAGCACCCATTAGGGTGCTTATACAATGTTTAATCGCATCGCATCGTATGGCATTGTATGCCATGAACAATGGCATACAATTTCAAAATTGTATGCCATCGTGCACTATCGTACGATATCGCGTCGCATCGCATACCATCGTATGCGTTATATAATGCGATGCGATGGGCGCCGCCAAAATACACAAGTACCTGCTCTTCAGTGGCATAACTCCAGAGTGTTTCCCCAGCGTGCAAAATGGAGAAGCTGAAGCAGGAGAGAGGAATAGAGACCAGCATACACTGCTGCTTCCCATGGCTCCGATGCATCCCAGGCCGCCCTAGCACGCCCAGCCTGCCAATCCTGTACACAGTAGCTAATAGTGGGCTCTGTGTACAGTCAATTGAATCAGTGGGGGGATTAGTCATCTCTGCCATGGCTGCACCCGCGCTGTGGCTGACTCGCCTCCAGTGGTCAGTCAGTGGGCAGCGGCAGGCAGCAGCATGTCAGTGCGTCGAGTGGGTGCCGGCGCCCACACAGACCCCACTGCTGCTTGCTCCCCCAAGCGGCTGCTGGGGCTGCCTTACAGTAGTTACACCACTGATGCACTTGCAAACAATGCTTGTCTTTCACACCATGCAGTACTGTAGGAGTCATAATTCATCCAAACAGTAACTATACCAGTTTCTTACCAACATTTGTCCATGAGTCTAGGCATACTGGGCATAAAAAGCCCTTGATGTGGATATTCTTGGGACTCTTTATGTGCTCCTTAAGTATTCCTATATTCATCTAATGTGTCCACCTTGCAAACATTATTATAAGCATCTTTAAGAGGTTATATTTTAATATTGTAGAAAATGTCTTTCTAACTTAGTTTGGTGGTTATCAACCCAGTCTTCAAGTACCCCCAACAGTTCACGTTTTCAGGTCACCTGTAGATTTTTAAAATGTGACAGTTAGTGATACACAGTGCACCTGCTGGGTGATTTGGAAAACCTGAACTGTTATAAGTATTTGAGGACCAAGGTTGGGAGCCACTGACCTAGTTCATTGTGCAGCTAGTTTGATACTACAAATCATACCAATAGTTAGCAGGAGAGATCTGGTTGCATGTGACCTGTACACATGGATAGTACAATCATAAATGTCTGAAGCAGTGTCTCTGGGACTACCTCAGGGGCCCAGGTACTGAAGAAATGGTGATCAAATTTGAGAGGTGTAGTTATGCCCCCTTTGCAGAAAAAAATTAGTGAAAGTACAATGTGCCGGCGATGGGCACCCACTGGGGACCTTAAAACAGTCCAGGATCCAGGTAATCAGTGCCCATTTTCCCATTTTAGAGCCCCTAGGAGCCAACTTATAGGTTCCTTTTAATACCATAAGTAGTAAAACAGCTGTAAGAAGTTAGAACCCGTAAGTGCATAATGATATGTTCATGAAGTGTAAGTAAATGAGCATTACAAGTTAAGGATTTCTAGAGAAAAATAACAACTTGGACTGTCCAAGATAAATGGATATCCTGAACATAAGTGCGTTGATTTTTCTCTATAATGGTTTATTTCATTCTTGTAGTAACAGTTATATTACTGTCTTATAGTCCAGAAAAAATAAGCTTGCCGAAAAATGAATTCTCCGGAGAATTTAACTTATCCATCATGAGGTCAGTTGGAGCTGATATAATCTCATCAGAGTCTGGAGTCTACTTCCAAGTGAATCAATGGGCAGAGGTACATGTCATTTAAATCTACCTGGTGCTTATGAATATATACTAATACATTTGCATAATGGGTCACTAAGGGCCAGATATACTATCAAAAGTGATAAATGGAGAGTGATAAACAGCCAGCCAATCAGCTCCTACCAGCTATGTCACAGGCTATGGCCCTTATTCTGATTCGAGCGGTACGGCCCGCGTGCGGCCGTACCGCCGATGTTTTCCGTCTGCACATGCGCAGAGGTCAATCTGCGCATGTGCAGGCGAATTCGCCGCACATAACGTTACTACGCCGCAAAGGGGGCGTATAGGGGAGTGAGGGGCTTCATGCCCTCATTTCCCTATGTATACGCCCCGCGTTTCATGGGCGTTCCCATGCAAACGCGGGGCGTACGCATGGTAATGAGGGTATGACGCAACTCATGGGGGCGGAAAGCTGACGTCGCCGGATGTCAGCTCTCAGCCCCCATACAAGCTAGCACACGGACGATTGTCCGTGTGGTCTCAGCTTGCGGGAGCTGCTGGGGCATGCGGACCTGCCTTCGATGGTCGACGACCATCGAATGCAGGGGGCAGCTCCCACCATGGTGGAGGCGTACGCCTCCACCATTTTTATGCGGATCGCCAGCCGTCCGTGTACGGACGGCCGTGGCGATCCGTCTCGTGGGCGGGGAATGGTTTGTGCGGCCAGAGCACCGTGTGCGGCTCTGGCCGCACCAACCAGAATAAGGGCCTATGTTTGAAAAATGTCAGGTTGAAGCTGATTGGCTGGCTGTTTATCACTCTCCATTGTATCACTTTTGTAGCTTAGTGCATCTGGCCCAAAATCTATAATGCAAGTTGACTGAACATGATAAGGTTTCTTATGGTATTCATAAAAGTGCTTTAAAAAAAAAAATAACCAATTAGATTTGGTTGTGAAAATGCTCCGTGCATTGAGGTATTGCTTTTTGACAATAGTTTGATGTGGTCATGAAAATGCTTCCAAGTCTTGTGTTAAATGCTGTATCTTTAGATGTGATACAATGATGATAATTTTTCTTATTTACTTGTGACATATGTTATTATTTCTTTTATATGAATCAAGTTGCATTTTTAAGATTTCTGTTCTTTTAAACACAATATAAACAAAAAAAATGGAATAAGAAATTATTAATTTGGATATTACTTTGTTTATAAGAAAGAAAAGTTCTACAAGTTGTGAAACAGATAGATTATGTACAGGCTTTAATTATAACAAAACACAATAAATGTGGGAAAAAATTAAACCACCTATGTCAACCTCCTACCCTACATTGTAGTAGGGTAGGAGGTAGGAGGGGACAGTTTAAAGCTTGCCGAGACTAGAACGGGGGTGTTCCACCATTCCATATGTATAAAATAGTGAATACATTTTAAATAAGAAATTTGGCTGCAAATGTGCCCAATCTGAGCATCAGCCCCTATGTAAATCAGGAAGTATATGTAGTAACCATGAATCTTTAGAATTCAAGCTCTCATAAGCAGGGCCCTCTCTCCTCATGTGCTTTTCTTAGAATATTTATATCTCTGCCACCCTAGTAACTGCTTGTGTGTTCTATGTCCTGATGGAACTATCTTTATTTACCATGTACTTGTCCTAAATTGCCCTTGTAGTCTAATTCATTATTTTCTTGTTTTTTTGCTCATTTATGTATTGTTAGGAACTTGGGAACTCATGTGGCGCATTATAAATAAACAATAACAGTAATAATATTCATTGGCAAGACGTTTATCGACTGCTGATCCGCTCTGTCAGTCCCTCCATTGGTTGCCTGTATTTTACTGTATTCAATATAAAATACTTCTACTCACATAAAAAGCTTTCTAACCATATTACACCAACGTATATCTCTTTACTTATATCTAAATATCTTCCAACTCAACCACTCCGCACTGCAAAAGATCTGCATCTGTCTTCTGCACGGATCACTAGCTCCCATGTATTGTTACAGGACAATCATTGGGCTGAACCCACCCTATGGAATGCCCATTTCACACACAATAAGACTCTCTACTAACCTCAAAACTTTCAAGCATTCCCTGAAAACTCACCTGTTCAGGCAAGCCTATCATATTTAAGTACTACACACATAACCCTTTGAGGCACTTATGTATTATATAGCTTCCCTTCTGGACCTACAAGCTATGCTATTACTGGTGTCTGTCCCTGTGTTTCCCTTCCATGTCCCTATAGATTGTAAGCTTGCAGCAGGGCTCTCGTACCTCCAAGTCTGTCTGTTGTTACCCAGTTTGTTCTATCACTGTCTACAAATGTAAAGCACAACGGAATCTGCTGTGCTATATAAGAAACTGTAAATTAATAAATATATTTTGCATTTCACCATTACAGAAGTCCAAACAGCTGATAGCCAGTGCCACTCAAGCTGTGAATATGAAGAAAATGTTTAATTCACAGAACTCAAACCAAATTTGTAATGTTTCAGCCACCTACTTTGTGAGGTCCCTATATTCCAGACTTGGATGGTGAGTACATGAGGAGTGACTGAGAAACAAATTACTCAAACACATCTCCACATATGGTAGAAGAGTAATAACTTGCTGACAACAAGGATTTAGCAACTAAGCAAAGTTGACCAAGGGGTGTGTGACAAAGCTGCAGGACGCAGAGCTACGTGTATGCTGAGATCAGTCCAACTGCATAAATGTGTACATCTTGGCATACTGAAAAATGTGTTTAATTTCATGTGCATAGTGTGAGTGGAATTCTGAACGATTTACACACAACTCTGTATCAGCCCAGGAGTTTTTATTAGAAAACAGAAAATGATATGCTGATATTTCCAACTGCACAGGGCGATCACCACAGCTGATCTGAACCACGACGGATGGGATGATTTGATAGTGGGAGCCCCTGGTTCCAGTACTTTGGGCCATGTTCATGTGGGCTGTGTGTACATTGTCTACAGTAATGATACAGGCCTACCTTCTGGCAACATGGACTTAGACAGTGATGCTGATGTCACATTGAGAGGCTTTGAGGTGATAACTTGTATGCTTAGTTTATTCTGTTTTACAGTGATGCAGAATTGATAGCAACATTGTTTTTCACACATGTTTCTGAATTACTACAAGTCACCATCATCATCTGCCTCATATACTGTTTTCTGATTATTGGTTTCATTCTGCAGCCCTCTGGCAGATTTGGCTCTTCGGTAGCTGTGTTAGACTTCAATGCTGATGGGCAACTAGATCTGGCTGTGGGAGCGCCATCTGCAGGGTCCAGTCAACTTACCTATACAGTAAGTATATGGAGCTATTGCTAATAAAGTAGATATAAACTATCTATCTGAACCACTTCCTACTCATCTACAAAGCAGGAACACTGGTACTGTCCACCCTCTTTACTAATCCTGTCAGCTTTCAGTTATCAAAAAATAAAGCCGTGGTATATTAATGCGCAGAGGTTTTATTATAGTGATTGAAATTAAGTAGATACATTCACCACACATAATCAACCCTATGGGCAGGAATCAATGCCTTTTTGCGAGCTGTGACAGTGAGCAGGGCTGACTGCTTGCCTTCACAGCTCACAGGTCAGTATTCAATTGACCCCCCCTGCACCCGCCGTTTCCACCTTGCTGGGTTTTTACAGTGAAGTGGAAATGGTGCGGCCGCCAAAACAGCGAGGCTCTTGGCTAAATGCAGCGGGATCCCTGCATTAGCTGCAAGCCTCGCCATGTGGGGGAGTTCTCGCCGCCCCCCAGAATGTTGAATAGGGTGAGCGGACGGCGCGGGGGTTAAATGGCGAGGGTCGCTTGTTTTCGGCAATCCTCCCCGTTTAACCCCCTTGCCTTTGGCTAACAGGTACAGAGTAATTACTGAGGTGTGAAGACATTTACTAAAACATGGAGGTAACCTTTTTACTCCACCTATAGTAGAATAATAATTAAAATGCAGGATTTCCTAATCTCCATGTGGAAGAAAGTATCCATGGGCCAGAAAGGCTTGGCTGACATCCTTCCTACAGCGCTCAGCTGGGATAATGATGAATAGAGAGGTAATGGAATCCAAATCACATCCCTCTTTCTATCTTTATCGGATTACACCAAATCCTAATGTAAATATAATCTAGATCAGTGATTTTCAACCTTTTTACCTTGTGGCACACTGAATAAGATTTTAAAATTGCCAAGGCACACCATGAGATCCCCACAGAGCAAAACACATTGACCCCCACAGCCACAGGAAAAAAAATAAAACCTATTGGCCCCCATATAAAAATCAATCACACTGGTCCCCGCAGGTAACAAAAATAAAATACATTGGACCTTTACATGAAAAGAAGAGACTAGTAAATAACTGTTGAACTGATGGTGGCTGTAAAATGGGTTGGGCATCTCTAGATATGGGGGCACACTTAGGAACAGCTCAAGGCACACTAGTGTGCCACGGCACAGTGGTTGAAAAACACTGATCTATAGGAACAGATAGACAGTGATAGCAAAATGTAGGAGAGTAATGCAGGAAGCTCCAACTTTCTAAATACCATTATTTATTATACTGGTGGTTGGATTAATTAACATATTTATATTTTGTAGTGTATACTATACTCATTCAAATGCTTATTGTATGCTCCTGTTTCTGAATGATAAAGCTCATATTTCAGTATAGAAATATCCTATCCGCAGTAATTGCAATACCATAAGTCAGAAAGTAATAATATGACTTTGAACTGCTTGATCTCTAGGGTGCGGTATATGTGTATTATGGGACAAAGGGACAAGGTTTCTCCTCTGAACCAAATGTCACCATTCAATGCATGGTGAGTAATACATACTAAATATTTGCCTTAACAGCAATCTATTGCATAGGAAATCTTAACGTAAAGTTAAAATAATTGTTCTGAAAAGCATAATATTGTATGTATACATTTCCGCTAACCATAGAACGTCTATATATGTTGTGTGATTTGCAGTACACATATTGTAATTTGGGATGGACCCTGCTGGCTGCTGATGTGAATGGTGACCATAGGATGGACCTTGTCATTGGCTCTCCATATGCTCCAGGTGGAGGAAAACAGAGGGGATTGGTGATTGCATTTTTCTCAAGTAGTAAAAGAGCTGCACAAGGTGATGTAACTTACATTCTGCGGCACATTTACTATAGCTTCTAAAAATGAGCATCCAATCAGATTTTGTCTATCATTTCTCTATTGCATCCTCGAAAATGAGCAACAGAATCTGATTGGTTGCTATGGGCAATATCACCTCTTTTTTTTAGAAGCTTTAGTAAATTTACTCCTCTGGGTACAGTTTGAATCATTATTATTATTATTATTATTATTATTATTATTATTATTATTATTATGTATCTGTCACCAAATATTACTGGAGATGAATGAATGTTTGAAGCCATTTTGTGTTGGTGATTGACTGGGCCGAATTTAGGGGTCAGGCCGTCCCTAGGCACAATATTTTTGGCCACTCCCTCCCCTATTAGAGAGTGGCACACAATGTTCTGTTTCTGGACTTCCCCCTCAATGTGTGATTGCCATAACCTGTTTTATCCAGGTTCATGTGTAACAAAGGTAGTTACTTTGTTACACAAAGGTAGAAAACTCACCTATTCATCAAAGCATACCCTTCCACTGCATAAACTAGCTGGTTCTCCGACCCCTTGCCTGTTTACATCCTGCTATCTAACCACCACCCACTTGCTTGCACCTCTTGTAATCTGTCTGTCTCCCCCTCCTACTAGATTGTAAGCTCCTCCGAGCAGGGCCCTCTTCCCTCCTGTTGTCAAAGCCCACTTCTCTTCACATTTCACTCACAGCTCTCCTATACTCCAACACCCAGTGACCATCTTCGTCTGCATACTCATCTCCATCATTGGCCTCAAGCCTCTAGTTGTATGTTGATTGAGTCCTCACTACTTACATTTAAGCTGTAATGTGTATTGATCTGTGGCGCTTTATTTGTACTGTATTTTTGTTACTTATTCAAAGTTATGCCAAGTTTTGTCTCCCTGTATTGTTCCTTTGTACGGTGCTGCGAAACACTTGTGGCGCCTTATAAACAATTATAATAATAATAATAATAATAATAGTTCCACACAGGTGATAGCAATCATAAATTAAGAGGAAAGTCCATTGTGTCATTTCTGGGAAGGGTCCTGTTGGGAGGTATGGAGTGGGTGATAGAGCACAGTGAGTAATAGAGGGAAGGAGTAGTGAAAGAGAGAGGGAGTGAGGTGACAGTCAGAGAGAGAGAGAGAGAGAGAGAGAGAGAGAGAGAGAGAGAGAGAGGGGACTGTGTATATATACTTGCTGGCTCTGCTTGTCCTCCTTGTCCTCTTTCCTGTTCAGCCTCCCATCAGTGCGCAACTCCTGACTCCTGCTAGAGGTAGAAGGTGGATCCTGGCTCCCAGCGGTGCGCAGCTCCGTTCTTCTGCTAGAGGTGGCAGACAGGTCCCAGCGGTGCGCGTCTCTAGTCTCCCATGAGAGGTGGCAGGCGGGTCCCGGCGTTGTGCAGCTCTGGTCTCCCACAAGAGGTGTCAGACGGGCCCTCGGCTCCCAGCGGTGCGTGGCTCCCAGCTCCCACAGGAGGTGGCAGACGGGTCCTGGCGTTCTGTCTTTTATTACAGTTGTTTTAAAAAAAATCAGCTAAATGACAAGATGGCACATGCTGGTTTATAGGGTAGGAAAGAAGGTATACATGCATAATGGAACGTAGTCACGATCCATACATATGAAAAAGTATTAATGCCATCAGAACCCCAGGTTACTCAGGATCGGCCAAGGAACAGCTGTGCATTCCATCATGAAAGACTGGGGGCAGCGGCAATTGCGAGTGGCGGGCGGAAAGGAAACAGCGCTGCGAATCTCACAGTGCAGCATGTCAACCAGAATAAGGTCCTAAGTGCAAAATAAAGTGTTTACCTTATGCAATTCAAGATGAAAACTATCAGGAAAAATGATGCAACACAGTTAGTAAATCCACACAGCTGTATTAAGTGCAAATAAAGTGTTCTTTTTTCTTTATGTAAATAAATGATGCTACACAAAGTAACCAGACAAACTGTTTGCTACAATATAATTAATATGTATTAAATAGACAATAATGAAAGAAGCCTAAACTCCCCACCAAATCCTGCCTGTTGGAATCCCAAACTCAGAAGACTGACAGCGGGATAGTGACGGCCAGATTCATAACGTTAAGGGGGAAATTTACTAAAGGAAATTTGTAAAAAATAAGTGTATTTGTATCCAGAAATACACTTATTTTTGACATTTACTATCCCGAAAATACGGCAATTCATATACGTATTGATAGCACATCAATGGGAATACGAATTGCCATATTTTCGGGATAGTAAATATCAAAAACAAGTGTATTTCTGGACACAAATACACCAATTTTTTTACAAATTTCCTTTAGTAAATTTCCCCCTAAGTGTTTTCTCCCCCTCCTGTGGCCTAACCCTAAAACTTCCCTACCCCTCCCCAGCCCTAAATCTCCATATTGCACCTAACCCTAGTACATACATCTGGGATTTGTTTGGATTCTGTCTGTCGGGTTTGTGCTGATGGTCATCTGACTGTAGATATTTTGGTCACATTCCACCAAGCATGGCTACTTTATTTCTAGGTATATCCCACTTTACAAACACAGCCTCCGTATTCCAATAAGAGCCAGCAGAGGTGCCTCCTGCACAGCTGGGCTGTGTGCTTGTTTTCTCTTTCGGGAGCAGTGGTGGACTCAGGGGGGAGGGGTAAAAAGGCAATGTCCCCCCCCCTCCCCCCTGTCATTTAGAGGTTTTTTCTTAGTTGTACTGCAGCAACAGTGACTGGGCTGGGAGGCAAAGTGCCATGTGTTGTGCAGGGATGGCTCTACAATGTTTATTGAGACGAGGAAGAGAAGATCCTCACTGAGCTGACTGCTGGACAAGTATTTGTTTTTGTAATGTGTGGTCCCATCCCCACTTCTGGCATGAAAGGCTGCCTGACCCACAAGCAGAGCGGAATAAGGGGGAGAACAAAATGAGAAGAGGCTGCACTGCAGCTCTTGTAGCGTGAGGAAGAGTTCCTCAGAGTGCTGGGTAGCCTCTCTGTGCCTGATGCTTTGTTTTAGAGTGCACCAACACTGCAGCCAGATACTGGGACCAGGAGAGCGAGCAGAGAACATGAAGGGATGTGGGAGAGGACCTAGGGTGAACAAGCACAGAGAGGAGAGTGGACACCATGGAGAGCAAAGGGGGGGGGAGAGGGATATGTGATACCCTTCGGCCCCGTACACACGGTGAAATATTGGCTATTTTTTGACTGAGCAATTTTAAGAGAGATTTTGGCTAGATGCACTAGAGATTTTGACTAAGCGATTTTGTCTAAGTAATGATAGTCTATGGTCTAGTCAAAATTGCCTTGCCTGCACAGTCAATCTATGCTAAGCAATATAAGCTAGACAATATTGACTAAGCAGGAGAAAAAAATAGGGATATTTTGGCTAACCTTCTAGGAGAGTATGACTATTCAAAATCTCCTGCCAAAATCTCACCGTGTGTACACCCCTTAAATCATTAGCTTAACACGCATGGCCAGAGTAAGCCTGAGGAGGGCCCTCTCCTCTTGTCAGCACTGCCTATAGTGAAACACAGTTAACAGAAGAACATATTCACTGTTTGGGGCACTGCTAAACTTTACTGGTTCCTATATAAAAACAGACATGCTGTGGTTAGTGCGATGCACCTCCTTACTTGATCCATTAATAAGATTATTTGGCTTTCAGGTCCATTTGAGAACATCACCTCATTGAAAGATAGAGATAGATTTCCAACAGTTGCTGTATACTGTATTTGAACTTTTTAAATTTGTAACCTTGAAGTCCTTTAAGATGTAGGGTGTAGGATGGGATTTTATGCTATCTATCCGGTTATGATTCAGATTACGGAAACACGGTGTTTGAATGTTTGTGAATGGATTGTATTGTATTTTGAAAAGTTGTAAGCGTATGTATACCAAAGATAAATATGTATACCAAGGATAAATATTCAGGTATCTAAAAACTATTAACCCCTTCATGACAGAGCCAGTTTGTGCCTTCATGACAGAGCCCTTTTTTTCAAATCTGACATGTCTCACTTAAGTGGGGATAACTTTTTTTTGCTTTTACTTATCCCAGTGATTTTGAGATTGTTTTCTCGTGACACATTGTACTTCAAGTTAGTGGTAAATTTTGGTCGATACAGTCTGTGTTTTTTTTGTGAAAAATACCAAAATATCGTGAAAAAATGGAAAATTTAGCAATATGCAAAATGTCACATTTTCTGCTTGTGAGACAAATAATCATACCACTCAAAATAGTTAATAACTAACAAAGACCATATGTCTACTTTATGTTGCAATCATTATTTCAACCTCCTTTTCATTTTTTTGGACACTAGGAGGCTTCAAATATGACTAGCAAATTCTCAAATTTTCAAGAAAATTTCAAACACTGATTTTTTTAGGGACCAGTTCAGTTCTGATGTGACTTTGAGGGACTTGTATGTGAGACACCCCCATAAATGATGCCATTTCAAAAACTGCACCCCTCACAGTATTCAAAACAGCATTTTGGAAGTTTGTTAACCCTTTAGGTGTTTCACAGGAATTAAAACAAAGTGTAGGTGAAATTTCAAAATTTCTTTTTTTTTGCAGAGTTTCAATTTTAATACATTTTTCTAATGAATACAGTAGATTTTACTAGAGAAATGTGACTAAAAATTGATTCCCCCAATTCTTTTGTTTTCAAAAATATCCTATATGTGGCCCTAGTGTGCACGTTGACCAAACCACAGGCTTCATAATAGAAGGAGCACCTACTTGATTTTGGAGCCTCCTTTTTATGAGATTTTTTTTTAGGCACCATGTAGGTTTCTAGGCACCATAAGTGCTAAAAGTTAGGAACCTCCCCCACAAGTCACCCCATTTTGCAATCTACACCCCTCAGGGAATTCATCTAGGGGTATAGTGTACATTTCAAACCCCCAGGGGTTTCACCAATTTTGGTACAACTGGGATGTGAAAATGGAAAATTACATTTTTTTACACAAACATGCAGTTCTGGCTCAAAATTTTTCATTTTCACAAGGAATGAAGGAGACAAAGCACCCCAAAATCTGTGCCCCAATTTCTCCCGAGTACAGCAAAGCCTCACATGTGACCAAAAAATACCAGTTGGGTGCATGGCAGGACTCAGAAGGGAAGGAGTTATTTTTGGATTTTGCAGCACAGATTTTGGTGGAATGAATGGTGGGTGCTATGTTGCACCAATACAGTGGAACCCCCCCACAAGTCACCCCATTTTGCAAAGTACACCCCTCAGGGAATTCATCTAGGGGTATAGTGTACATTTCAAACCCCCAGGGGTTTCACCAATTTTGATACAACTGGGCAGTGAAAATGAAAAATTACATTTTTTTACACAAAAATGCAGTTCTGGCTCAAAATTTTTCATTTTCACAAGGAATGAAGGAGACAAAGCACCCCAAAATCTGTGCCCCAATTTCTCCCGAGTACGGCAATGCCTCACATGTGACCAAAAAATACCAGTTGGGCGCATGGCAGGACTCAGAAGGGAAGGAGTGATTTTTGGATTTGGCAGCACAGATTTTGGTGGAATGAATGGTGGGTGCCATGTTGCATTAGCAAGACTCCCAAAGCACCAATACAGTGGAACCCCCCCACAAGTCACCCCATTTTGCAAAGTACACCCCTCAGGGAATTCATCTAGGGGTATAGTGTACATTTCAAACCCCCAGGGGTTTCCCCAATTTTGATACAACTGGGCAGTGAAAATGAAAAATTACATTTTTTATACAAAAATGCAGTTCTGGCTCAAAATATTTCATTTTCACAAGGAATGAAGGAGACAAAGCACCCCAAAATCTGTGCCCCAATTTCTCCCGAGTACGGCAATGCCTCACATGTGACCAAAAAATACCAGTTGGGCGCATGGCAGGACTCAGAAGGGAAGGAGTGATTTTTGGATTTGGCAGCACAGATTTTGGTGGAATGAATGGTGGGTGCCATGTTGCATTAGCAAGACTCCCAAAGCACCAATACAGTGGAACCCCCCCACAAGTCACCCCATTTTGCAAACTACACCCCTCAGGGAATTCATCTAGGGGTATAGTGTACATTTCAAACCCCCAGGGGTTTCACCAATTTTGATACAACTGGGCAGTGAAAATGAAAAATTACATTTTTTTACACAAAAATGCAGTTCTGGCTCAAAATTTTTCATTTTCACAAGGAATGAAGGAGACAAAGCACCCCAAAATCTGTGCCCCCATTTCTCCAGAGTACGGCGATGCCTCACATGTGACCAAAAAATACCAGTTGGGTGCATGGCAGGACTCAGAAGGGAAGGAGTGATTTTTGGATTTTGGAGCACAGATTTTGGTGGAATGAATGGTGGGTGCTATGTTGCATTACCAATACAGTGGAACCCCCCCACAAGTGACCCCATTTTGCAAACTACACCCCTCAGGGAATTCATCTAGGGGTATAGTGTACATTTCAAACCCCCAGGGGTTTCACCAATTTTGGTACAACTGGGCTGTGAAAATGAAAAATTACATTTTTTTACACAAAAATGTAATTCTGGCTCAAAATTTTTCATTTTCACAAGGAATGAAGGAGACAAAGCACCCCAAAATCTGTGCCCCCATTTCTCCAGAGTACGGCAATGCCTCACATGTGACCAAAAAATACCAGTTGGGTGCATGGCAGGACTCAGAAGGGAAGGAGTGATTTTTGGATTTTGGAGCACAGATTTTGGTGGAATGAATGGTGGGTGCTATGTTGCATTACCAATACAGTGGAACCCCCCCACAAGTGACCCCATTTTGCAAACTACACCCCTCAGGGAATTCATCTAGGGGTATAGTGTACATTTCAAACCCCCAGGGGTTTCACCAATTTTGATACAACTGGGCAGTGAAAATGAAAAATTACATTTTTTTACACAAAAAATGCAGTTCTGGCTCAAAATTTGTCATTTTCACAAGGAATGAAGGAGACAAAGCACCCCAAAATCTGTGCCCCCATTTCTCCAGAGTACGGCAATGCCTCACATATGACCAAAAAATACCAGTTGGGTGCATGGCAGGACTCAGAAGGGAAGGAGTGATTTTTGGATTTTGCAGCTCAGATTCTGGTGGAATGAATGGTGGGTGCTATGTGGCATTAGCAAGACCCCCGAAGCACGGTGAAATGATGAACCTAATAATCCATAGATGTGTGGTATATTTTGAAACACTCCTTTATACATAGGCCGGGTTTGTCGGGGCAAGTTTCACAGTGGAAAATAGTTTCCTTTCTTATTCCCTTTTTATAGCAAACTTTGCACCTTTTTTGTGTCCTGCCCTTTCTTGCAGTGGAGGGGATTTCGTTGGGAAAATGCTGCCCTGGTACAATACGGGGGCCAGTACTAGAAGTACTGGGGCCCTCTGCCTGCTGGTTCCCAAATATTAGGCCCTTTATGACTTCCTCTTGAAAGTGCATAAATGTCCCCCTCTGGCCGGTAGAACGGAATAGCACGTAAGCGTTATACAGTGCCATCTGGATGATATACACGGCCAGCTTCTTGTACCAGATATTTGTTTTCCGCAGGGCACTGTACGGCTTCAGTACCTGATCTGAAAGATCCACTCCGCCCATGTACTTATTGTAATTTAGGATACAATTTGGTTTTGAGGTGTGGGTACTGGTACCTCGTACAGGGATGGAGGTGGTACTGTCTCCATGAATTGTTGTCAGTATAAGGACATCCCTCTTGTCCTTATATTTGACCAACAACATATTTTCGGTGCATATTCCCCTGCTTTCACCCCTTCTTAGTACTTGGGCAATGTGCGTTTTGGGGAGGCCTCTTTGGTTCTTGCGCACAGTACCGCAAGCTGCTGTACCTCTTGAACCAAGGGCCTTAAACAGGGGGATGCTAGTGTAAAAGTTATCCACATAGAGGTGATAACCCTTATCCAGGAAGGGGTGCATTAAATCCCAGACAATTTTTCCACTAACACCTACGAGGGAGGGGGGGCATTCTGGCGGTTCAATTCTTGAATCCTTCCCTTCATATACCCTAAACTTGTGGGTGTACCCTGTGGTGCTTTCACACAGCTTATACATTTTTATGCCATACCTTGCCCTCTTACTGGGAAGGTACTGGCGGAATTTAACCCTTCCTTTAAAATGTATAAGGGACTCGTCGATACTAATACATTTATCAGGGATGTATAGCTCTGCAAATTTGGCACTGAAATGATCAATGACCGGCCTGACTTTGAATAGCCTGTCAAAGGTGGGATCATCTCTGGGTGGGCACTGTGCATTATCGGTGTAATGTATAAATTTATGGATTGCCTCAAAACGAGCCCGAGTCATGGCCATACGGTAAAATGGGGTGCTGTACAGAACATCTGTACTCCAATATTGCCTAATTTCTGGCTTTTTTACTATGCCCATATGAAACACCAGACCCCAAAACGTCATCATCTCTACTGCATCTACAGGGGTCCACCTAGCAAATGATGACGTGGGGTTTTGAGCAATAAACTGCTGGGCATATAAATTAGTTTGGTCCACCATTAAATTTATAAAATCATCAGAGAAAAATAATTTGAAAAAGTCAATTTCTCTGAGACCTGTGGAATCAAATTGGATTCCTGGCATGGCCAAAAACTCAGGAACCTGGGGCTCAAAATTGTCTGGTGGTGGGGTCCATACGAGATCAATTATTGGGGGGGGGGGGTCTCAGCTGCTCTACGGGGGCGTCTTTGAGGGGGTCCCTCATCACCAGAGGAGGAAGAGGAGCTTAAGACGAATCCTTCAAATTCCCCGCTTGCCTCACTGGCTGTGTCAGAATCAGAGGCAAGCATGGCATATGCCTCCTCCACTGAATACATTCTTCTGGATGACTGGGATGACATTTGGGATGACATTTTTATTTTTGTGTTACTGGTAGTGAAATGTTTCAACACGTGTATAGTGTAGGGGGGGGTACAAACTTTATTTCAACCCGGGGGGTATGTAGTGTGTAGTGTGTATGTAGTGCAGAAAAAAAAAATACTTTATACAAAAAAAAAAAAATTGAAGGGGTTAAAAAAAAAAAAAAAAATTGAAGGGGTTAAAAAAAAAAAAATTGAAGGGGTTAAAAAAACAAAAAAAAAGGTCCTGCGCCAAAAATTGAGCACAGATGTTGGTCAGTAACGTCCGTCACTGAACAGCGCTCAAAGGCAACAGGAATTTGATCAAAAAAAAAAAAAATAGATCAACCCTGTGCCGAAAAAGCTGATCAGTGATGTACGTCACTGATCAGCGCACAGTGGCCACAGGACACCCACAAAATCACAGTGTGTGTAAAAAAAAAATTAAAAAAAGACCACACAGCACCCACAAAAAAAAAAAAAAGGTGATCAGTGATGCGACACTGATTACCAGTGAGGGGCAGCAGGTGCACAACCTTTGGTGCAACTGACAGTGCAACTGGCAGCAACTGACAGGTATATATAAAAAAAAAAAACCTCTGCTCCCCCAAAAAGTTGCTGATCACCTCAGATATAGTGATCAGCACAAAAGGCGGGGGTAGCAGACACAAAATATACACTCTCTATCACTCTCTGTCACTATCTCTCTCTATCTCTCACTATCTATCACTATCTATCACTATCTATCACTCTAGGACACTGCAGCAGCAGCACTGACAGTTATATGTATAAAAAAAAACCTGCACCCCCAAAAAGGGGGGGTAGCAGACACAAAATATACACTCTCTATCACTCTCTGTCACTATCTCTCTCTATCTCTCACTATCTATCACTCTATGACACTGCAGCAGCAGCACTGACCCTGCACCCCCAAAAAGGGGGGGTAGCAGACACAAATCTCTCTATCTCTCACTATCTATCACTATCTATCACTATCTATCACTATCTATCACTATCTATCACTCTATGACACTGCTGCAGCAGCACTGACAGTTATATATAAAAAAACCCTGCACCCCCAAAAAGGGGGGGTAGCAGACACAAAATATAGCTCTCTCTGTCACTATCTCTCTATCTCTCTCTCTATCTCTCTCTATCTCTCTATCACACTGCAGCAGCAGCAGGAAGTCTCAGGAAGTCAGATCCAGGAAGCGTCCAGCACGCTACAAGCAGTGATCAAGTGATCAGGTAAGGTATTTGCAAGGATCAGGTAAGTATTAGCAAGGATCAGGTCAGTATCACGGCAGATAGGCACGGTGACCGCTCTGCACGAAATTCCAGACCGGAATGGCGTCTGCAGCGCAGTCACCGTTAGTTTAAATGTCGCGCCTTGGCTGTGATTGGTCCGTGGGTCCCACGGACCAATCACAGCCTTGGGGGCAGGTGGGGTGAGGGTGGGGTGAGGTGTCATCGTCACCGATGACCCCCTCATGCCCCCTGACGCCCGGCGGTGATTGACACCTGTGTTACCGAGCGTCTGATTCGCCAGTAACACAGGAAACCGCTGTGAATGGCTGTTCACACTGAACAGCCAATCACAGCGATCGCCGACGGGGGGCGGCATCGCAGCCCCCCCTGGGCATGCAGGGACATGTCTGCTGTCAGGGACAGCAGACATCGTCCCTCTGTCACTGCGTCTCTAGACGCAGTGACAGTTTAAAGTCATGACGTATATATACGTCATGTGTCGGGAAGTACTTCCCGGCCATGACGTATATATACGTCAAATGTCGTGAAGGGGTTAAGAATTTTAATTATTGGGTGGCTTACTTAAAAAAAAAGTTCATAGTCCAGCAGTGACAGGTCCACCCGCAGGACAACCCTAATTCCTGTATACAATTGCCCCTATTCTGTCTATTGCTATATAGTGACAACAGGTCAGTACTTCGTATCATAGGGTGTACAACTCTTCCTGTGCAAGATGCACATGGTGTGGACCCTGATCTTTGCTCCTCCTGATGGAAACCATGCAGCTATACTACTGTCCTCTGCTGGAGTAAAGCATGCACATATGAACCCATTGTGATTGGTTTATTTTTCTACAGGCACTTTATATGCAGAGGAAACAGAATGGAGAATAGCTGGAGAAAAGGATTATTCTTGGTTTGGTTACTCGCTTCATACTTATACACAGAAGTCTAAGTCATTACTGGTGGTTGGTAGTCCCACTTGGAGCCCTTGCAAAAGGTACATCCCCATGTAATCTCTGCTAAATATCCCCCTGCTAATTACTGTGGGGTACTCTCATAAATGACCCTTTTTCAAATTTCCCAGACAACAATTATTTCTGTCGTAGTCTAGGAAACGTCTGACATTATGTATTACATGAAGTATCTTTATTATATAATAATATTTCTTTCCTGCAGACGTGACTGCAAAGAACCACAGAGCATAGGGAAAGTATATGGAATCTACCCATCAAGTAAAAACATATCATTCACAATATATGGACATGCAGTAAGTTCCTGGAGTATCGCATTCTTGTTATGGTGATAAGAGATCTATTCTCCCTGGTTAAGGAGCGGGATGAACTAAGCGGAAAATGCGGTAAAACCCCCGTTTTACCGCATTTTCCTATGTATTAAAACCCCACCGCCACGATACCGCATAGTAGGGTATCGCCACCTTTGGTGGCGATACCCTATAGAAGCCTATGGGCTTCCTTTCGCTGCCCGATGCCTCCGCCGCAAACCTGCCGACCCCCCTCCCTCTGGCTTACCTTAGTGCAGGTCCTCCTGGACCTGGAAGGTAAGCCGTTCCTCCCCCTAGTACAGCAGCCAGATGTCCTTCCAGCTGCAGAGGGAGGAGGAGGCGCCGGAGACAGTCTGCTTAGCTGTCCCTGGTGTGAGGGGAGCAGGAGGCGGCAGGGAGGTGAGGGAGATCCCCCACACACCACATTACAGGTAACGCGGGGGGCCTCTGTCACCGCACCGCGATGCCAGCCGCATATGTTAATACTTATGCGCTGGCATCACGGCAGCCGGGCGGCGAAGGGCAGCTATGTATATTAATACATCCCGCCCATAATCTGATATATGGTGCCTATTGATTTAACATGTTCTTTAACAACTTTGCTTATGATGATGTATTACTTTCTCATTTCAAGTTAAAACAGATGCTAAGCTGCTGTCAGTCCTATCTGATTCAGTATGCACCTCTATTCAGGGGCCGATTGGCCATAGACATTACAGGGAAGATTTCAGGAAGGCTGACATCTTTTAAGATGTGACCCTGTCCAGATAATACTCATTGCCCATCTATACCCATTGTGACATCTGGGGATGTAACAATATTTGGTGTGCTTCTGGGCTCCACTAGGGGATGGGTGGAAGTATGTGATATTCAGGAGATTTTAGTAATGAGTTGTTTGCTTGATGGAGATTTGGGGGTCTGTGGTCAGTCTCAGTGGGGGGAAATGGGGTATTACTTGAAATGTGGAGGTTTGTGGTTTTTCACAGCAGCTTCACAGTCTGGGGGCCACTAACTTGCCAAGCATATTGAAACCAACAGCTTTCACACAGGTACAGTGATGCATTAATCCCACCTATTTTGGTGTTGGATCTGCCTACAGTTGATTTGGTGCTGCCACTTCTAGAAATGTTTCCAAGGGCTACTTTTAGCTCCCAATCCGCTCCTGTCTCTATTCCATATATAATAAATAACATTTGTATTGTGCTGGAAGAGGATGTATTTGTCACAACTTTAATAATTAATTTTACAGAACATTTAAGTAACCTTTATATTGAATAACCATTAAATAATACTTTTAAAGTACCATGATAGTTCCTTTAGCTATGTGTGTGGTGCAGAAATATTTATAAACAACAGCTGAACCAACCAACTACTAATCAAAAAGCCCAAGCGGCCAACTATGGTTATCAAATTATAGAAAGCGGCTAATTCAGGTTGGATCACAGAATGCCAAATATTTGGGCTGTGCATGAGCACAGAACGGGTCCTGCGCAGTGTAGAACAGCGAACGCCTCTATGATTGACAGGCAGATGCTTCGCAGGTAGGTCCATTTTCCAACAGTGGCCCGATCAAGGACTGTGCCTTACTCAAGCTGCAGTCGCAAATGTTCCTCTAAACTGCAAAGCGATCATGGGGGGTAATTCAGACCTGATTGCTGTTGAGCAAATGTGCAGTGACCAGTAAACAGGTAAACACCACCCAGCTACAGTGAAATCCCACCTTGCTGATTAATGTTTAAGCTGTGCAAATAGATGTGTACATCTAGTAGAGACTTTGCACCCAAGCAAAAATGTCCAAATCCCGTTGCAAACCGTTCACCATCAAATGATATTTCCACTCTCACCACTCATCACAAGCCCCGCATAGCCCTGGACTGTTTTTGGCAGCTGCGGTGAATACAGATATATTCAGCTTGGAGCTGACGTCACACACCCTCTGCTAAAACACTTAATATTCTCACTAAACAGCCAGTTACCACCCCCAGACGCCTACTTCCTGCCAATCACCTTGGGAATGGCTAGCGAAGGGAAAAAGTAGCAGGATTCCTTTGCTAGCAGGTGCTGTGCACAGTTCATCGATAATCATCCATTGTGCAAATTCACACAGCAGTGTTCAGGTCTGAATTACCCCCACAGTTATTAGTAAATGCAGGCAGTGGTGGTATACACTGCCTCCCGCATTTGCACTACCTAAGGATTACATATGCTAAGCTGTTTAACATACTTGCTCCAAGCTGAATCATACATTGGGGTAAATTTATGATGATGGGATGTTCCCAATAGCAACCAATCAGATTATACTTCTTTTATTTAGCACCTTCTAGGAGATAATAGATAGAATCTGATTGGTTGCTATTGGCAACATCACATCATCATAAATTTACCGCAATGTATGATTCAGCTTATTAAATTTACCCCATAGAGTTACATATATATCGGACTATCCCTATGGTTGCACATGGTGGCAATTACAGTAGTAAGACACCAGAACCATCGCAACTGGTTACCGAACTGGTCACAGGCCGAGACATCCCCCAAAATGGTCACAATACATCTCTATTTTTTGACGCCACTCACCAGTCTCTGAGTCACAGCTTCCACAGCTATTTGCCTATTTTGCCTATTTGCCAACCTACAGCTACTGTAAGTTGATGATATAAAAGGATATCTTCATAGGTACACAGTTACATATTTATTTTGATCAGCACATATTGTAAAATATAATAAATATGTAAATGCTTTATTTATGAGCTACTTACTTTACACGTGTGTCATTTTGATGTACAGTAATGTGCGAAACTGTAAAGGAACACAGTAATTTTTTATATTTTGCAGGAACAAAGCAAGCTGGGCTCATCATTTGCAAGTGGCACAATAGGTGTGAATGGAGAGACAAAGCAAGTGCTGCTAATAGGTGCACCCACACAGAGTACGTTCTTCATTTTATGGTAGTTTTGTACATTTTTGCCGTCCAGGCTATGTGAAGCATGTAGGGAGCTGCTGTTAATTAGCTTGCATTTTAGCGGGACGTTAGTACCAGGCATACTGGGCAGCTTTTCCCTTTGCAAAACTGCATCTCATACTGAATTAGGCCCATTCAACGTCAGACAAATTAATAGGGTGGGCACAAACCCCATTGATTTGGTAAGTGTACCTCACACAAATTAAACAGACACACTTATCAATCTGCCGCCTGACATGCCTGGCCACAGGAACCAGTAAGGACGTCACTGTCAGCAGTTCCTGCGGCTCAACATACACTATATGGACAATAATATTTGGCCATGCCCATTAATTAACAGATGTGTTTTAATCAGACCCATTGCCACAGTTGTATACAAATCAAGCACCTAGCCATGCAGTCTCCATTTGCAAACATTTCTGATGCAAAATGGGTAATTCTGAATAGCGACTACAAGCATGGAACTGTGGTAGGATGCAAAATTTGCAAGAAAATGGTTTGTGAAATCACTTCCCTGCTGGATATTCCTTGGTCAACTGTAAGTGATATTATTAGAAAGTGGAAGAATTTAGGAACAACAGCAACTCAGACACAAAGTAGATCACATAAAATCACAGAGCAGTGTCAATGATTGCTAATATGCAAGGTGCGGAAAATGTACCAATGCTCTGCTGATTCCATGGGTGAGATTTAATGCCGCCCGAGTTCAGCGGCAGTGCGAGATGTCCACTGAACTGGGACTTTTTTTTTAAAGGGGAATTAACTTACAATGGTTTTGCCTTGTAAGTTTATTCCCCTTTAAAAAAAAACGTCCGAGTTCGGCGGCATCTCGCACTGCCGCTGAATTTGGGCGGCATTAAATCTCGCCCTATAGCTGAAGTCTCAAACTTCCACTGGCATTATTGTAAGCACAAAAACTGAGCTTAATGCAATGAATTTAATGGCCAAGCAGCTGCATGCAAGCCTCATATCATCAAGTCCAAGCATTGGATGGAGCGGTGTAAAGCACACTGACACTGGACTGTGTAGCAGCCGAAATGTGTTAAGTGAAGTGACCTCATGCTTTTCTGTTTGGCGGTCAGATGGGCCAGTCTGGGTTTGGCTGATGCCTAGAGAATGGTAATTGTCTGGCTGTATTATGCCAACTATAAAGTTTGGTGGGTAAGGGATAATGGTATGGGGCCGGTTTTCCAGGATTGAACTAGGCCCCTTACGACCAGTGAAGGGCAATCTTAACATTTTAGCATACCAAGTAATTTTAAGCAATACTATTCTTCCAACTTGTGGCAACAGTTTGGGGAAGGCCCTTTTGTATTCCAACATGACTGTACCACAGTGCACAAAGCAAGGACTACGAAGACACGGTTTGATGAGCTTGGTTTAGAAGAACAATGTCTGACCAGCGCAAAGCCCTGTCCTCAATCCCATTGAGCACCTTTTGCGATGAACTGGAACGTAAATTGTGAGTCAGGTCTTTTCATATATCAGTGCCTGGCCTCAGAATACCTACAGAATGAATGGGCACAAATCCCCACAGAAACACTCCAAAATCTTTTAGGAAGACTTTCAAGAAGAGTGGACGCTGTTATATCCACAAAAGAGGGACCAGCTCCATATTAAAAGTATATGTCTTTAAATACAATATCATTACCCTCCATATTGGTAAAATGGTTAGGTGTTGGAATACTTTTGTCCAGATGTGTATGTGTCAGTCAGTGGGTCCCACATACACTTGTCATGCTCACAGATTATGTGATATGTCTAAACAATGTCGATGGACAATGGCGATATTTTGCTTGCTAGCTGCATGAATGATATATCGCATAGTGTGTACTAGGCCAGAATATACCCTAAAAATATTTAAAAAATAGACAACTGATACTACTAATATATTGGAGCCTTGAAACCTATTTGAATAAATATAATCCCATTCATTATTAGAAGAAGTTCCTATTTTAAATCGGGTAGTCTGTATAAAATAGTAAACGCAGGTTAAGTAACTTAGGGGTAGATGTATGAAGCAGTGATAAGGGAGGTGAAGTGATAAGGTGCCTGGTACTTTATCACCGGCCAATCAGCTCTTAACTGTCCCTTTTGAAAGCCAGCCTGTAACTTAACAGTCAGGTTCTGATTGGCCGGTGATAAAGTACCAGGCACCTTATCACTTCTCCTCCCTTATCACTGCTTCATACATCTACCCTAGAATGCTGTAGTCTAGTAACATTCATACAATGCTTAATAATAATGTAAAGATGCAATGTATATATGTGTGTGTATAGATAGATATATACTGTATATCTATTTTGTTCTCTTCCAGGCACAGTGTCTAGGGTTGTGTTTCTGTCGAAGACTCTGGACCATGCAGGCACAGCCACAGTGTATGAACTGAAAGGGGCGAGCGATCCATCACCACTCTCCACCTTAAAGGGAGACAGAGCGTTTTCTCGCTTTGGTACAAATCTACATCTAAGTGACCTGGATGGCGATGGACTCGGTATGTAACAAGAGCTTTGCTTTACTTACAGGGGTTACTTTTTTTCATGTACTTCTTGCCATTCTAAAAAAAATTTCAGTGCTTATAATAAGCTACACAAGACAAGAGGGTCATTTAAAAAAAATATTTATTGGAGCTTAGACACAAGTCGTTGTTTAGGTGCCTAAGGGCCTGATTCAGTGGTAAACACACTGCTAGTGTCTGATGTAGTGGAGCATTTTGCTACTTTGCATGTGTCCCGCTTGTATCCGTTCACAGTTGGAGTTATCTATTCAGGCACACGCAGGCAGAAGTGCATTGCCAATGTAGTAAGCGTTCCTGGGCGATACCAGGGATGTATCTTAGTGTACACATGGAGATGATCATTCTTATGGGCGTGTTCTGGAAACGTGATAGCCATATTGGTGAAAAGGGTTGCATACACTAATTGCACAGGATTTCCTGATTGGATGGAGAAACTGCACATACAGGTGCACCAATGGAACATCTCAATCGTTACATATTTAGAACTACAGATACAGATGAAGCCTGACTCATCCATATGGCCTATGGCGTTAGTCCCGATCACGGAGGCGCAGCTTGCCTGCACACAAGGCAGCGCATCCAGTTGCAGGAAGGAGCACACGTTACAGTTGAGTGTAATACGAGCAATCATTAACCAGATGTTGCTTTCTAAACTCACCATTGCGCATGCGTGAGGAATCCAATAGAATACTATAGTGCAAGAATCACCATTGCACATGCGTGAGGAATCCAATAGAATACTATAGCGCAAGAATCACCATTGCGCATGCGTGAGGAATCCAATAGAATACTATAGTGCAAGAATCACCATTGCACATGCGTGAGGAATCCAATAGAATACTATTGCGCAAGAATCACCATTGCGCATGCGTGAGGAATCCAATAGAATACTATAGCGCAAGAATCACCATTGCGCATGCGTGAGGAATCCAATAGAATACTATAGCGCAAGAATCACCATTGCGCATGCGTGAGGAATCCAATAGAATACTATAGCGCAAGAATCACCATTGCGCATGCGTGAGGAATCCAATAGAATACTATAGCGCAAGAATCACCATTGCACATGCGTGAGGAATCCAATAAAATACTATAGCGCAAGAATCACCATTGCGCATGCGTGAGGAATCCAATAGAATACTATAGCGCAAGAATCACCATTGCGCATGCGTGAGGAATCCAATAAAATACTATAGCGCAAGAATCACCATTGCGCATGCGTGAGGAATCCAATAGAATACTATAGCGCAAGAATCACCATTGCGCATGCGTGAGGAATCCAATAGAATACTATAGCGCAAGAATCACCATTGCGCATGCGTGAGGAATCCAATAGAATACTATAGCGCAAGAATCACCATTGCGCATGCGTGAGGAATCCAATAGAATACTATAGCGCAAGAATCACCATTGCACATGCGTGAGGAATCCAATAAAATACTATAGCGCAAGAATCACCATTGCGCATGCGTGAGGAATCCAATCGAATACTATAGCGCAAGAATCACCATTGCGCATGCGTGAGGAATCCAATAGAATACTATAGCGCAAGAATCACCATTGCGCATGCGTGAGGAATCCAATAGAATACTATAGCGCAAGAATCACCATTGCGCATGCGTGAGGTATCCAATAGAATACTATAGCGCAAGAATCACCATTGCGCATGCGTGAGGAATCCAATAGAATACTATAGCGCAAGAATCACCATTGCGCATGCGTGAGAAATCCAATAGAATACTATAGTGCAAGAATCACCATTGCACATGCGTGAGGAATCCAATAAAATACTATAGCGCAAGAATCACCATTGTGCATGCGTGAGGAATCCAATAGAATACTATAGTGCAAGAATCACCATTGCGCATGCGTGAGGTATCCAATAGAATACTATAGCGCAAGAATCACCATTGCACATGTGTGAGGAATCTAATAGAATACCATTGCGCATGCGTGAGGAATCCAATAGAATACTATAGCGCAAGAATCACCATTGCGCATGCGTGAGGTATCCAATACAATACTATAGCGCAAGAATCACCATTGCACATGCGTGAGGTATCCAATAGAATACTATAGCGCAAGAATCACCATTGCGCATGCGTGAGGTATCCAATAGAATACTATAGCGCAAGAATCACCATTGCGCATGCGTGAAGTCTTCATTGAAATACAGTATAGCGATAGAACTACTTTACTGTACATAACTGTTAGACATTTTTCTCAGCAAATGCTATTGCATAGGTTATGCATGTACTATATATGGGCACTGCTGTCTGTGCGTCTCATTACTCTATTTAAAACACATAGGGGCTATGAGATAAGCGAGTTACTGTACAGTATAAGCAATGTATGCAGGCCAGACTCAAGCACTGAGTAGGTTCACAAAATAGCTGCCGCCCGTGAACCAGCACCGTGGAAGCCACATCTATTGAGCAGCGACAGCATACGTTTTTCCTTTATCAGGGCAATGCTGCTTGTGCATTTTAAAACACAAAGGGCTATGGGGATAAGTGAGCTACTTTACATTATTAGCGATGTACGTGTACATTACATAGCTCATGTGTAAAATATAAGCAGTGATCCATTTCCATTGGTTTTGCTTATGCTGTATTGGCTATGGGACTACAACACTCACATAACCCTTGTGTCAGTTAACTAATGCTTTAACACATTAATTTGCATATGCTATTTTTTATTTATTGGTTTGTCTACTGGATTTGGATGCTCACATAAACCTAATGCCAACGGACCATTGCTTTAACACGTTTGTTTGCATCTGTATAAACTATTTTTATTGATTGTTTTACTGGTTTCTTTTTGTTTAATTAATTCTGTCCGTCAGACCATTGGTCTGTGTGTACAGTATACATTAACATTACAGTTATCACTGGCCATTTGCCAGAGCTTGCACTGTACTGCATGCAGGGGCTGGCTGACAACTTTTAGCCTGGGGGGCAAGTCCAGAGCACTGGCCAATAAGTAACAGCACATCGTTTAATGAAGGTTTTTTGTTTAATAAATATGTATTAAAAAAGATTAGGCCTGGAGTTGATTATACCATAGATACTTGATTGATCTCAGCTGTCACTCGCTCAAGCAAGTTTCACTGTCTATGTTAAGGTCCCCATACACTGTGCGATTTGGGCACGATTTCACCCGATTCGTATGAATTGGGCCTTGAAATCGGCCCAAATCGCATATGTTGACATCCCCTCCGACCCAACGCGCGGTTTCGTGCGCATCGGATTGGAGTCGGGAGGTCGGACGGGCTGCACATAAGATTTGCTAAATCTTATGTGCTGCCCGGAGCCATGCGGGGGACTGCAGCTGGCGGGGGACTGCAGCTGGCAGGGGACCTACCAGGAGGGAGCAGAGGGGACAGCGCATGGAGCCGGGCAGGAGGAAGCCACTGCCGTCAGCAGGGGGGACGACGCAGGGAACCAGTGATCCGGGAACCAGCGGCGCAGCGGGAGCAGAGCACTTCAATAAAAAAAATTGCATGTGATCCCTCCCGGGGAGCTGCTGGGACAATCAGGTCCGATTTGTCCTTAGGACAAGTCGGACTAATGTATGGGGGCTGATGTAATTAAAGTGTATAAGTGGTGATGGACATAATATATAGATGGAGTGAGGAGGGTGTTGATGGGCACAAATATAGGGGGTGGTGATGATGTAAATGCATAAAGGTTGGGGTGATAAAATATAAAAGGGGTCTACACAAAATACTAACAAATGTATAATGAAAGGGGCACAAAATTAATATTAAATAATTTTAAGTGTATATATACACATGAGGGATACACTTAAAATTATTTAATATTAATTTTGTGCCCCTTCCATTATACATTTGTTAGTATTTTGTGTAGACCCCTTTTATATTTTATCACCCCCAACCTTTATGCATTTACATCACCACCCCCTATATTTGTGCCCATCAACACCCTCCTCACTCCATCTATATATTATGTCCATCACCTCTTATACACTTTAATTACATCAGCCCTCCCACCCCTTATATAATTTCTGTCCATCCCCCCTATATTGTATGCTCACATACTGGCTGACTGTGCTTTGGGGGTTGCTCCAGGGTATGAATTTCCTTCAGGTGCTGCAGTGCGCTGTTATGTGACTTCCAGCCCCTCAGGCAATGCTGCAAGCCACTGCCAGCACAAACTTAGTGTAGATAGGGGAAAGCACCGCAGGGCTTGCTGTGCGCCAGAGCTTCCACCCACTACTCTAAACAACTACTTACAGCTGCTGGATTGATGGCAGGTCGGTGCCTGTGGTGCTCGTCTCGCAGCTGCTCCTTCAGCAGCATGCAGTCATGTGGCTGGAGGCTCCGGCGCACAGCACACCCTGCGATGCTTCCCCCTCTCTACACTGAGCTTGTGCTGCTGGCAGCGTCTTGCGTGCAGCAGCAGAACTGCCTGAGGGTCCGGAAGACACATAACAGCAGCATGCTCCCTCCTCCGCTCGCCGGCTCTTCCCCCACGCCACTTCGTGCGGCATCAGTCCCATACTTACCAGGTCCCTGGACATGTCCTCAAGCAGGAGGACGGTGGCCATGTTGTTGTAGTCCCGGCCATATACTGAAAGCCGCGGCCGGTGCCACCTACAGGAGGTGGTGAAAAAAAGCTGGTCCACAGGGCGGCCCGCCGGAGTACTTGATAGAGCGGCCCGGGGGACACATGGCACCCTTCCCAGCCCGCCCCTGACTGCATATCCATCCACCACTATTCACACTACTGTACTGGATTGGTGAAGCATTAGTCACCCAGTGGTGAACATGTGTATGGCTTGCTGTGTATGTTGTCAAGCCTCACCAATTTAGGTGCAACTAAACCTCCGTTTAGGCTGAGAAACCGCAAAGAAGAAGGAAGCTACATATGTATACAGGGTTAGCGGAAAACAAATTAACCACTTCAGAAGGTTCTGGCATGTGTTCTACTGCTCCGAATAAGACTATGGGCAAGATGTAATAGGGATCAATTTTTTTAGACAGCTAAAATAAAAAAAATTGCACCATATTGCACATGTCAAATGTGTGATTTTTCCCTGAAATTCACACATATAATAGGGTGCAAATTTTCAGAATTCACTTATGATTTCTGGTGAATTTAAGTACAGTAATGTGTGATTTTTTTCTAGACACATGCATTTTTTTTAGTAATGGGAATGTGCAGATTTTTGTTCTATTACAAAAAAAAGGTACTTGTGTATTAGCCGGACGCCCGGTATGTAGTTAGCGTAGCGGCACTGTCAGAATCAGCGCAGTGTTCCCGCGGCCAGCGTCACTCAGAGCCAGCGTAGTCAGACAGAAGTAGCGTAGTGTTCCCGCGAGCGCCTCTGTCAGAATCAACAGTTAACACATGTTGTCATTACTGTCTCAGATGTATGATATGGCAGGTGTGAATGTGTTCCCGACCTGTTCATACCCCCACTATTCACGTCGGCGTGGAGCTGATTTTACTTCACATCTGTTCCGCATCCCCTCGCTCACTAGGCTTGGTATGGGAGCCTGGGACAGAGCCACGGACGCTGGGGACAGACCGGGCTGCCGTGGAGTCACTACACTAACTACGCTAGGCAGCCTTTGAAATATGCTGACTGCGTGGCTTAGCCTACGCCTGCGTACGTATGCTAATTGGGCGCCCGGCTATTATACAAGTACCAAAAGAAAAAAAACATGTGTGTGGTCCCCCCACCAGCATTAGCAGCCCCAGGCTCATTGAGCTGGTCCAGGTTCCCGAAATACAAGGGAAAAAATAGTGGGGATTCCCCATATCTAAGAAACCAGCATCAGGCACTTGGACTAGTCCTGGTTCTAAAAATACAGGGGATAAAAAGAGTGGGTGTCCCCTGTATTTTGGAACCAGAACCAGGCTCCAACAGCCAGAGGTATCATGCCACAACTGGAGAACACTTTATATACAAGGTCCCCCAGCCAAACCAAGACTACTCTTGCTGGTCAGTCCTGGATAGGGTATCTGGGGGGATGGGAACCCCCAGGCTTCCCCTGTCCTTGTCTCCACCACCCCCCTTGGCTGTGAGTGTCTGGTCGATTGTTTTGGTGTAAAAAAAAATGCATTGGCCTTTCTCCCAGTCCCAAAAGACCTCCCTCGCATGCTGGGACTTAGGAATCCACAAGTCCCAGCATGCGGGGCATTAATAGGCTCACTTAGACATGAAGTTCTACTATGAAAACATTCTAAAGAAAAAAAAAGACAGAAAAAATAACTTTAACACACACACTAACATATAGTACACACACGTACCCTATTCACAATCCTCCTACGAAGCAGCTCCTAACTAACAAAACAGGGACTGTACAGTAAAGGAGCCGATCTATGGAAGGCATTCTGGGACTTGTAGTTCTACTGTGTGAACCAATGTATTTTTTTTTATTATTTTCTTTTTATACCAAAACAATCAGTCTGCCACCCACAGCCAGGGGTGGCGGGGACAGCTCCGGGCTTCAGCCCTGGAAGGGTAAAGCCTGGGAAGGACCTCTTTATTAAGGGGGGACCCCTGGTACCCCATCCAGGACTGACCAGCCACAGTAATCATGGGTTGGACGGGGGAAATTCTATAAAAAGTGTCCATTACTGTCGCATGACTCAGCTTGCTGTTGGAGCCCGATACTGGTTCCAAAATACGGCCTTTCTCCCCTGTATTTTTGGAACTAGGACCAGTCCAAGTGCACGGTGTAGATTTCTTAAATATGCAGACAGGCTTCTTTTTTTAAATAAGCAAATACCCCATAGTGAGGCATAGCTACAAGCATAAAATGTAAAAGGCAAAGATACACACTAATAATAATAAAAAAAATTAATAAAAGAAATCAGATATCCTTTGGCTTTTTTTTCTATTTATAACAACTGTCCCAACGGTTTAATAGATTTGAGCTGGGTACACACCTAGCTATACGCCCTTCTGTCCGATGGATCAGACCGGCATATTGCTCGTCACTCAGTTTGTGTACGTGCTCTCATGGTCACTTGCTACAAGGCTAGGTTTGATGTGCTGTACATCAAACATACCTGCATCGCTAGCAACACCGTGCATGTTAATGTAGGACGGAAAAGTGATAGTTTTGTCCTTCATTAACATTGCTCCAGTGTGTATGGGTGATCTGGGTTGATGTGGATATCAGAACAAATCCCCATCGATCCAATATATCCCAGGCTTAAAATAAAAGTTACTGCACAATTCAATAATAATAACAACTCAGAAGGGACTAACAAGAACAAAACTCCCACAGGATACCATCATTTTAGCTACTGTATGATCGTACCCAATTATAATGATGGAGGTCTAATTTTAAATTGAAATTGGAAATATAGGAGGTCTATAAAATGAGTCCAAGACAAAAAGTGACATCAGTAAAGAAAATGTGTACACGTATCTGGTTACTACCGTATTAGGAAAATAGAATGTGTGTCAGGAAATAAAACTGGTTTATGGAAATAGTTTCAGATTATAATGCAAAGTATCGCTCATAAAAATGGTTTACAGATGAAATCATTGTGAGCTCACCAATGAGGACGGATGATATTACACCAATGCTGTTTGGATCTCAGACTGGTCATGTCTACATCTACAATGGAAATACCACTTCTACCGGCTTTCTAACAGGAAGATGCAAGTCATGGTTTTCACCATGTCCTGGCGATTGGGTAAGAGAACTATGCAATATTTGTGTGTTGAACTGGATTTTGTAATGAACTGCTAATCCATGATAGCTGCTCACCAATTTTTATTAAAGCTGACTACACAGTTCTTATGTAGGAGGCTATACTGGACAGTATCAAGTTATTTGGTAGGGATACCTCAATGACGTCATGACCAGAGACAGGTTGAAAGCCTTCAATGGCTTATCTCAAATGTGAAGAACCATGGGGCAGTTGTGACTACAGGTCCAGGCCTCCACATAAAAATAGGCACATCATCATGGCAGCATGATGAAGACCAGCCACCAGCTGCTAAATTGTATTTCTATTTTTGTCACCAATTTATTTTATATTTTTACATATATATCAAGTTAGTGAGACTGAAGGTGTAGTGGATGTACACACCCACATAGCAATGGGCATAGCACCCTCTTTTCATAATAGGCCCTTGATCATTATTTGCCCTAGGGCCAAGTGGTCCTAATACAATCCAGTTTCTAATAATGCAATTGCGAATTTTGAAGCTCAGCTTTAGCTCTCAGATGAAAATATTTTATATTCTGTTTCAGTGAAAACTAGATTGTAAGCTTGATTGGGTAGGCAACTCTTCCTAAGCATTCTGGGCCAGATGCACTAAGCTTCAAAAGTGATACAATGGAGAGTGATAAACAACCAACCAATCAGCTCCTGCCTGACAGTTTTCAAACACAACCTGTAACATGGCAGGTAGGAGCTGATTGGTTGGTTGTTTATCACTCTCCATTTTATCACTTTTGAAGCTAAGTGCACCTGGCCCTCTGTGTACAGTGTTGCCTTACAAAAAGGACAATTATTTTGAGTGTTAATAAACAACTAGTAACTAGCATGCAAATATCACTGCCTACACTTTGTTTGAACATCAAATTTGGCAAAACATTTTTTTTCCTTTCCCTCCAGGCACAGTATGTTCTGATTTCTCCTGAAGTAAGTTTAAAACATATAAGTACCCTCCTCTCTCTTCCTCCTTACCTTTAATTTTCCTGCACTCCTCTTCCATTCTTATTATATATGGGAGATGATTTCTATATGCTTGCTGTTACAATAAAAAGCATTATTTTAAAAAGATCAACTACGGTATATAAGTCAACTAGGTGATTCATCGCGCCCTCCGGGCGCTCTTCACACCGTCGTGAGAGGCTACGCCCCATTAGAAGTAGAAATATATGTGTGAGATCTAGTGTAATTGAGATAGAGATCGCAGAGAGAGATAGAAAGGGATCACAGAGAGAGAGAGAGGGGTCGCAGAGAGAGATAGAGTGGTATCGCAGAGAGAGATAGAGAGGTATCGCAGAGAGAGATATAGAGAGAGGGATCGCAGAGAGAGATAGAGAGAGGGATCGCAGAGAGAGAGAATCCCTTTCGTGGGCACCCCTCCCCCCACCCGAGACCCCCCCTCCCGAAATTCGCGGGCACCCCTCCCCCACCAGCGACACACACACACCCCAATTCACGGGCACCCCTCCCCCCACCCGTGACCCCCCCCTCCCGAAATTTGCGGGCACCCCTCCCCCCACCCGCGACACACACCCCTCAATTCACGAGCTTTGTGTAGGATATAGGATGTGTAGAACTTGTAATGCAGGTTCTGCATTGTGGATAACGGTGGATGGGCCTGTCAATCACCCGTGGAACCCCGCCCACCATTACCTACACTGCTTTTGAGTGACGGATCTGGCTAAATATATAAGAGATTCTTTTCTTTGGTATGTAGCCTATAATAACAAACTCAAAATTTCAGAAAAAAGCAAGGTTTGGAAGTGCTGTAATCACAATCAAGTCAAAGCAAAGGGTAGGTAAAATGTACATGTATTTATTTGTGCTGCTTTTTCATACTTCATGCCAGCTTTAATAAGATACAGTAATTCATAGGACTGGGAAAATAACAGCCACTTCCTTGCACAGCGAAGTTACCCTCTAACTGTTCTGATATAAGTTCCTGGAGCAATGGTTTAACAGCATTGCAGCATCTGCAGAGACACGTGCACTGAGAAATTTCCAAAAAATACCAGAACCATGACACAATTAAATCAAACTTCAAAAGCAAAAAATAAAATAAAAAAATAGCTAAATTGAGGAAGGATCACACTGTTATAGGATCAGAAGATCAATCAAACTTTTTATATAAAAATGTTTTTAATAAACTTTTTATTAAAAAACCCCTTAACCCCTTCACGACATTTGACGTATATATACGTCATGGCCGGGAAGTACTTCCCGACCGTTGACGTATATATACGTCATGGCTTAAAACTGTCACTGCGTCTAGAGACGCAGTGACAGAGGGACGATGTCTGCTGTCCCTGACAGCAGACATGTCCGTGCATGCCCAGGGGGGGCGGCGATGCCGCCCCCCCGTCGGCGATCGCTGTGATTGGCTGTTCATTGTGAACAGCCATTCACAGCGTTTTCTGTGTCACCGGCGAATAACGTTCGCCGGTGACACGGGATCGGAGGTGATTGGTGCTGTAAAGTACAGCACCAATCACCGCGGGGTGTAAGGGTGACACTGGTGTCACCCCACCTCACCCCTCCCGCCCCCAAAGGCCGTGATTGGTTCGTCGGACCGACAGACCAATCACAGCCATGGAGGGGGGTTTAAACTAACGGTGACTGCACTGCAGACGCCATTCCGGTCTGGAATAGCGTGCAGTGCGGTCACCGTGCCCAGCTGCCGCCTATACTGACCAGAACCCATCCAAAATACTTACCTGATCATTGAGATTGCTTATGCTTGTGACATCTTGTGACATCCTGTGACATCTTGTGCTGCTGCGATTTATTAGATAGAGAGAGAGTTAGAGAGAGAGAGATAGAGAGAGATAGAGAGAGATAGAGAGGCCTAGTGCTATATTTTGTGCTGCTGCAGTGTGATAGAGCTATAGATAGAGAGATAGAGAGAGATAGAGAGAGAGAGATAGAGAGAGAGATAGTGACAGATTGTGCTATATATTTTTTATATAACTGAAAGAGATAGAGAGAGATAGAGAGAGATAGAGAGGCCTAGTGCTATATTTTGTGCTGCTGCAGTGTGATAGAGCTATAGATAGATAGAGAGAGATAGAGAGAGATAGAGAGAGAGTGACAGATTGTGCTATATATTTTTTTTATAACTGACTGCTGCCCCCCCTTTTGTGCTGATCAGTATAAATTAACTGATCAGCAACTTTTTGGGGGCGCAGGTTTTTTTTTATATATAGATATACCTGTCAGTGCTGCTGCTGCAGTGTCATAGAGTGATAGATAGTGAGAGATAGAGAGATAGAGAGAGATAGTGACAGAGAGTGATAGAGAGTGCTAAATTTTGTGTCTGCTGCCCCCGCCTTTTGTGCTGATCACTATTACTGAGGTGATCAGCAACTTTTTAGGGGTGCAGAGGTTTTTTTTTTTATATATACCTGTCAGTACCACCAAAGGTTGTGCACCTGCTGCCCCTCACTGGTAATCAGTGTCGCATCACTGATCACCTTTTTTTATTTTTTGTGAGTGCTGTGGGGTCTTTTTTACATTTTTTTTTTTACACACACTGTGATTTTGTGTGTGTCCTGTGGCCACTGTGCGCTGATCAGTGACGTACATCACTGATCAGCTTTTTCGGCACAGGGTTGATCTATTTTATTTTATTTTTTAATCAAATTCCTGTTGCCTTTGAGCGCTGTTCAGTGACGGACGTTACTGACCAACATCTGTGCTCAATTTTTGGCGCAGGACCTTTTTTTTTTTTAACCCCTTCCATTTTTTTTTTTTAACCCCTTCCATTGTTTTTTAACCCCTTCCATTTTTTTTTTTTAACCCCTTCCATTTTTTTTTTTTTTAACCCTTCAATTTTTTTATTTTTGTATTTTTTTTTTTTGCACTACATACATACACACTACATACCCCCCGGGTTGAAATAAAGTTTGTACCCCCCCCTACACTATACACGTGTTGAAACATTTCACTACCAGTAACACAAAAATATAAATGGCATCCCAAATGTCATCCCAAATGTCGTCCCAGTCATCCAGGAGAATGTATTCGGTGGAGGAGGCATATGCCATGCTTGCCTCTGACTCTGACACAGCCAGTAAGGCAAGCGGGGAATTTGAAGGATTTGTCTTAAGCTCCTCTTCCTCCTCTGATGATGAGGGACCCCCTCAAAGACGCCCCCGTAGAGCAGCTGAGACCCCCCCCCCAATAATTGATCTCGTATGGACCCCACCACCAGACAATTTTGAGCCCCAGGTTCCTGAGTTTTTGGCCATCCCAGGAATCCAATTTGATTCAACAGGTCTCAGAGAAATTGACATTTTTAAATTATTTTTCTCTGATGATTTTATAAATTTAATGGTGGACCAAACTAATTTATATGCCCAGCAGTTTATTGCTCAAAACCCCACGTCATCATTTGCTAGGTGGACCCCTGTAGATGCAGTAGAGATGATGACGTTTTGGGGTCTGGTGTTACATATGGGCATAGTAAAAAAGCCACAAATTAGGCAATATTGGAGTACAGATGTTCTGTACAGCACCCCATTTCACCGTATGGCCATGCCCCGGGCTCGTTTTGAGGCAATCCATAAATTTATACATTACACCGATAATGCACAGTGCCCACCCAGAGATGATCCCACCTTTGACAGGCTATTCAAAGTCAGGCCGGTCATTGATCATTTCAGTGCCAAATTTGCAGAGCTATACATCCCTGATAAATGTATTAGTATCGACGAGTCCCTTATACATTTTAAAGGAAGGGTTAAATTCCGCCAGTACCTTCCCAGTAAGAGGGCAAGGTATGGGATAAAAATGTATAAGCTGTGTGAAAGCACCACAGGGTACACCCACAAGTTTAGGGTATATGAAGGGAAGGATTCAAGAATTGAACCACCAGAATGCCCCCCCTCCCTCGTAGGTGTTAGTGGAAAAATTGTCTGGGATTTAATGCACCCCTTCCTGGATAAGGGTTATCACCTCTATGTGGATAACTTTTACACCAGCATCCCCCTGTTTAAGGCCCTTGGTTCAAGAGGTACAGCAGCTTGCGGTACTGTGCGCAAGAACCAAAGAGGCCTCCCCAAAACGCACATTGCCCAAGTAATGAGAAGGGGTGAAAGCAGGGGAATATGCACCGAAAATATGTTGTTGGTCAAATATAAGGACAAGAGGGATGTCCTTATACTGACAACAATTCATGGAGACAGTACCACCTCCATCCCTGTACGAGGTACCAGTACCCACACCTCAAAACCAAATTGTATCCTAGATTACAATAAGTACATGGGTGGAGTGGATCTTTCAGATCAGGTACTGAAGCCGTACAGTGCCCTGCGGAAAACAAATATCTGGTACAAGAAGCTGGCCGTGTATATCATCCAGATGGCACTGTATAACGCTTACGTGCTATTCCGTTCTACCGGCCAGAGGGGGACATTTATGCACTTTCAAGAGGAAGTCATAAAGAGCCTAACATTTGGGAATCAGCAGGCAGAGGGCCCCAGTACTTCTAGTACTGGCCCCCGTATTGTACCAGGGCAGCATTTTCCCAACGAAATCCCCTCCACTGCAAGAAAGGGCAGGACACAAAAAAGGTGCAAAGTTTGCTATAAAAAGGGAATAAGAAAGGAAACTATTTTCCACTGTGAAACTTGCCCCGACAAACCCGGCCTATGTATAAAGGAGTGTTTCAAAATATACCACACATCTATGGATTATTAGGTTCATCATTTCACCGTGCTTCGGGGGTCTTGCTAATGCCACATAGCACCCACCATTCATTCCACCAGAATCTGAGCTGCAAAAACCAAAAATCACTCCTTCCCTTCTGAGTCCTGCCATGCACCCAACTGGTATTTTTTGGTCACATGTGAGGCATTGCCGTACTCTGGAGAAATGGGGGCACAGATTTTGGGGTGCTTTGTCTCCTTCATTCCTTGTGAAAATGAAAAATTTTGAGCCAGAAGTACATTTTTGTGTAAAAAAATGTATTTTTTTCATTTTCACTGCCCAGTTGTACCAAAATTGATGAAACCCCTGGGGGTTTGAAATGTACACTATACCCCTAGATGAATTCCCTGAGGGGTGTAGTTTGCAAAATGGCGTCACTTGTGGGGGGGTTCCACTGTATTGGTAATGCAACATAGCACCCACCATTCATTCCACCAAAATCTGTGCTGCAAAATCCAAAAATCACTCCTTCCCTTCTGAGTCCTGCCATGCACCCAACTGGTATTTTTTGGTCACATGTGAGGCATTGCCGTACTCTGGAGAAATGGGGGCACAGATTTTGGGGTGCTTTGTCTCCTTCATTCCTTGTGAAAATGAAAAATTTTGAGCCAGAAGTACATTTTTGTGTAAAAAAATGTATTTTTTTCATTTTCACTGCCCAGTTGTACCAAAATTGATGAAACCCCTGGGGGTTTGAAATGTACACTATACCCCTAGATGAATTCCCTGAGGGGTGTAGTTTGCAAAATTGGGTCACTTGTGGGGGGGTTCCACTGTATTGGTAATGCAACATAGCACCCACCATTCATTCCACCAAAATCTGTGCTGCAAAATCCAAAAATCACTCCTTCCCTTCTGAGTCCTGCCATGCACCCAACTGGTATTTTTTGGTCACATGTGAGGCATTGCCGTACTCTGGAGAAATGGGGGCACAGATTTTGGGGTGCTTTGTCTCCTTCATTCCTTGTGAAAATGAAAAATTTTGAGCCAGAAGTACATTTTTGTGTAAAAAAATGTATTTTTTTCATTTTCACTGCCCAGTTGTACCAAAATTGATGAAACCCCTGGGGGTTTGAAATGTACACTATACCCCTAGATGAATTCCCTGAGGGGTGTAGTTTGCAAAATGGGGTCACTTGTGGGGGGGTTCCACTGTATTGGTAATGCAACATAGCACCCACCATTCATTCCACCAAAATCTGTGCTGCAAAATCCAAAAATCACTCCTTCCCTTCTGAGTCCTGCCATGCACCCAACTGGTATTTTTTGGTCACATGTGAGGCATTGCCGTACTCTGGAGAAATGGAAGCACAGATTTTGGGGTGCTTTGTCTCCTTCATTCCTTGTGAAAATGAAAAATTTTGAGCCAGAAGTACATTTTTGTGTAAAAAAATGTATTTTTTTCATTTTCACTGCCCAGTTGTACCAAAATTGATGAAACCCCTGGGGGTTTGAAATGTACACTATACCCCTAGATGAATTCCCTGAGGGGTGTAGTTTGCAAAATGGGGTCACTTGTGGGGGGGTTCCACTGTATTGGTGCTTTGGGAGTCTTGCTAATGCAACATAGCACCCACCATTCATTCCACCAAAATCTTTGCTGCAAAATCCAAAAATCACTCCTTCCCTTCTAAGTCCTGCCATGCACCCAACTGGTATTTTTTGGTCACATGTGAGGCATTGCCGTACTCGGGAGAAATTGGGGCACAGATTTTGGGGTGCTTTGTCTCCTTCATTCCTTGTGAAAATGAAAAATTTTGAGCCAGAACTGCATGTTTGTGTAAAAAAATGTAATTTTCCATTTTCACATCCCAGTTGTACCAAAATTGGTGAAACCCCTGGGGGTTTGAAATGTACACTATACCCCTAGATGAATTCCCTGAGGGGTGTACTTTGCAAAATGGGGTGACTTGTGGGGGGGTTCCACTGTATTGGTGCTGTGGGAGTCTTGCTAATGCAACATAGCACCCACCATTCATTCCACCAAAATCTTTGCTGCAAAATCCAAAAATCACTCCTTCCCTTCTAAGTCCTGCCATGCACCCAACTGGTATTTTTTGGTCACATGTGAGGCATTGCCGTACTCGGGAGAAATTGGGGCACAGATTTTGGGGTGCTTTGTCTCCTTCATTCCTTGTGAAAATGAAAAATTTTGAGCCAGAACTGCATGTTTGTGTAAAAAAATGTAATTTTCCATTTTAACATCCCAGTTGTACCAAAATTGGTGAAACCCCTGGGGGTTTGAAATGTACACTATACCCCTAGATGAATTCCCTGAGGGGTGTACTTTGCAAAATGGGGTGACTTGTGGGGGGGTTCCACTGTATTGGTGCTTTGGGAGTCTTGCTAATGCAACATAGCACCCACCATTCATTCCACCAAAATCTTTGCTGCAAAATCCAAAAATCACTCCTTCCCTTCTGAGTCCTGCCATGCACCCAACTGGTATTTTTTGGTCACATGTGAGGCATTGCCGTACTCGGGAGAAATTGGGGCACAGATTTTGGGGTGCTTTGTCTCCTTCATTCCTTGTGAAAATGAAAAATTTTGAGCCAGAACTGCATGTTTGTGTAAAAAAATGTAATTTTCCATTTTCACATCCCAGTTGTACCAAAATTGGTGAAACCCCTGGGGGTTTGAAATGTACACTATACCCCTAGATGAATTCCCTGAGGGGTGTACTTTGCAAAATGGGGTGACTTGTGGGGGGGTTCCACTGTATTGGTGCTTTGGGAGTCTTGCTAATGCAACATAGCACCCACCATTCATTCCACCAAAATCTTTGCTGCAAAATCCAAAAATCACTCCTTCCCTTCTAAGTCCTGCCATGCACCCAACTGGTATTTTTTGGTCACATGTGAGGCATTGCCGTACTCGGGAGAAATTGGGGCACAGATTTTGGGGTGCTTTGTCTCCTTCATTCCTTGTGAAAATGAAAAATTTTGAGCCAGAACTGCATGTTTGTGTAAAAAAATGTAATTTTCCATTTTCACATCCCAGTTGTACCAAAATTGGTGAAACCCCTGGGGGTTTGAAATGTACACTATACCCCTAGATGAATTCCCTGAGGGGTGTACTTTGCAAAATGGGGTGACTTGTGGGGGGGTTCCACTGTATTGGTGCTTTGGGAGTCTTGCTAATGCAACATAGCACCCACCATTCATTCCACCAAAATCTTTGCTGCAAAATCCAAAAATCACTCCTTCCCTTCTAAGTCCTGCCATGCACCCAACTGGTATTTTTTGGTCACATGTGAGGCATTGCCGTACTCGGGAGAAATTGGGGCACAGATTTTGGGGTGCTTTGTCTCCTTCATTCCTTGTGAAAATGAAAAATTTTGAGCCAGAACTGCATGTTTGTGTAAAAAAATGTAATTTTCCATTTTCACATCCCAGTTGTACCAAAATTGGTGAAACCCCTGGGGGTTTGAAATGTACACTATACCCCTAGATGAATTCCCTGAGGGGTGTACTTTGCAAAATGGGGTGACTTGTGGGGGGGTTCCACTGTATTGGTGCTTTGGGAGTCTTGCTAATGCAACATAGCACCCACCATTCATTCCACCAAAATCTTTGCTGCAAAATCCAAAAATCACTCCTTCCCTTCTAAGTCCTGCCATGCACCCAACTGGTATTTTTTGGTCACATGTGAGGCATTGCCGTACTCGGGAGAAATTGGGGCACAGATTTTGGGGTGCTTTGTCTCCTTCATTCCTTGTGAAAATAAAAAATTTTGAGCCAGAACTGCATGTTTGTGTAAAAAAATGTAATTTTCCATTTTCACATCCCAGTTGTACCAAAATTGGTGAAACCCCTGGGGGTTTGAAATGTACACTATACCCCTAGATGAATTCCCTGAGGGGTGTACTTTGCAAAATGGGGTGACTTGTGGGGGGGTTCCACTGTATTGGTGCTTTGGGAGTCTTGCTAATGCAACATAGCACCCACCATTCATTCCACCAAAATCTTTGCTGCAAAATCCAAAAATCACTCCTTCCCTTCTAAGTCCTGCCATGCACCCAACTGGTATTTTTTGGTCACATGTGAGGCATTGCCGTACTCGGGAGAAATTGGGGCACAGATTTTGGGGTGCTTTGTCTCCTTCATTCCTTGTGAAAATGAAAAATTTTGAGCCAGAACTGCATGTTTGTGTAAAAAAATGTAATTTTCCATTTTCACATCCCAGTTGTACCAAAATTGGTGAAACCCCTGGGGGTTTGAAATGTACACTATACCCCTAGATGAATTCCCTGAGGGGTGTAGATTGCAAAATGGGGTGACTTGTGGGGGAGGTTCCTAACTTTTAGCACTTATGGTGCCTAGAAACCTACATGGTGCCTAAAAAAAAATCTCATAAAAAGGAGGCTCCAAAATCAAGTAGGTGCTCCTTCTATTATGAAGCCTGTGGTTTGGTCAACGTGCACACTAGGGCCACATATAGGATATTTTTGAAAACAAAAGAATTGGGGGAATCAATTTTTAGTCACATTTCTCTAGTAAAATCTACTGTATTCGTTAGAAAAATGTATTAAAATTGAAACTCTGCAAAAAAAAAGAAATTTTGAAATTTCACCTACACTTTGTTTTAATTCCTGTGAAACACCTAAAGGGTTAACAAACTTCCAAAATGCTGTTTTGAATACTGTGAGGGGTGCAGTTTTTGAAATGGCATCATTTATGGGGGTGTCTCACATACAAGTCCCTCAAAGTCACATCAGAACTGAACTGGTCCCTAAAAAAATCAGTGTTTGAAATTTTCATGAAAATTTGAGAATTTGCTATTCATATTGTAAGCCTCCTAGTGTCCAAAAAAATTAAAAGGAAGTTGAAATAATGATGGAAACATAAAGTAGACATATGGTCTATGTTAGTTATTAACTATTTTGAGTGGTATGATTATTTGTCTCACAAGCAGAAAATTTAACATTTTGCAAATTGCTAAATTTTCCATTTTTTCACGATATTTTGGTATTTTTCACAAAAAAACACAGACTGTATCGACGAAAATTTACCACTAACTTGAAGTACAATGTGTCACGAGAAAACAATCTCAAAATCACTGGGATAAGTAAAAGCAAAAAAAAGTTATCCCCACTTAAGTGAGACATGTCAGATTTGAAAAAAAAGGGCTCTGTCATGAAGGCACAAACTGGCTCTGTCATGAAGGGGTTAAAAATATTTTTTTTTTATTTAATAGTATTTCCAAAAAGGATATTATTTATTTTTAGAAATTGTATTACACTTAAAAAGTTATAATAAAAAAGTTAAAGAATTTTTGTTTCTAAAAAGGGTATTTTTTTAAATAGTAAATTTTTTTGCTTTTAATACCACAAAAATAGGAAAAAGTCAAATAGAGTGCAGTTTAAATTTCTTAAAAAATGGTTTTGTTTAAAAACAAATGTTTATAAAAATAAACTTAGAATAAAAATATAAAAAAGTGACTTCTAAAATATTTTTAAAAGAAATTACATTTTTTTAAAGTTTGAACTTTTTAGAAATAAAACTTGAACATAAAAAGTTTGGAAAAGTAATTCAATGTTTATAAAAGTTTAAAAACAGTACGGATGGTGTAATGGTTAGCATTACTGCATCAAAGTACTGGTTTCCTCCCACATTCCAAAAATATACTGGTAGGTTATTTGGCCCCTAACAAAATTAACCCTAGAATCAATATGTGTGTGTGTGTGTGCGCGCGCATGTACATGTGGTACGGAATATAGATTGTAAACTCCACTGGGGCAGGGACTAATGTGAATGTTCAAATATTCTCTGTAAAGCGCTGCAGAATATGTGTGCGCTATATAAGAAACTGTTAATAAATAATAAGATATTAAAAACTTCAACAGCTAAGCTTAATAAAAATTCTATTTGTTATAAAAAAACATTTTATTTTTTAAAAGGTGTTTTTGTTTTTTTAAAGATTTCTGTGAAAGTATACAAAAAAAGTAAAAAAAAATAAATAAGTGTCCCATTGTAATGTCTGGGATAATGAGCGAGGAGGAAACAGGATTCTTGTACTTAAGATAAAATCTATCTGAATACAATTGAGGGACACAGATCCCTCCCAAATGTATCAAGTTTTTTATTTACTCTAGATGTTTGATTACTTAATGGTTTGTTAAGGGTTTCCACGGGTGGCGGATTAAGGAGAAGGAGACAAAGATATCTGTAGTCTAGTTGTGCCCTGTTTCAGTCTGCAAGGTACAGTGATTTTCCCCAAATTTAAACCACAGGTTTAAATGTACTAGCCTGCATTTTCGGAGCAGTGCCACTATTAATGATCTCCTTAGATATGGAATGTTGATTTATAAAAGTAATATAAAGACAGTATATATTTACTTATTTATTTTTATTACAGAAACAGGTTGTTGTAGCAGCTGTAAGAAGTTCCATTAAGGCAAGGCTGGCTGGAAGTCTATATATTTACAATTTAGACTAAGATACACCAAAAGAATATCATGCATATACAAAAAATATACAACTACTACTGCTGGACTCAATTACCACAGAAAATTACCGAAAACAGTAATTAAGAAAAGTTTTTTCATCCATTTTCGGTCTCAAAGTTAAGATATTCATTGCATGTAAATTATATAAATCATGTATTCATTTCTACATCTAGTGCACTGCAGATCAATGATAAATTGGGACCATACCTTCTATTGGCAAGATGTTGGTTGTGCTGTACTTGTCTATAATTTAATTAAACCATTTTGAAACTCCACTAGAGTTGGATTTTTTTCCAAGCAAAATTGCATCTTAAGCTGTATACATAAGAGCAATTTGTTCTCAGCCGTTCTGCTAGCCAACATATCATACATCATACTGCACAATGCAGTGGTACAATGAAGCAATCTTTTTGTGGAGGTGCACACAAGTCAGTCAGACACAGAGCATCCTGTGGGACTGGCTAATTTTTCAAAATGGTTTCTCACTGCCTGCAGCACAAAAAACATACTACAGTACATATATTTCCATCACTTGTCTCCAAGTCTACCCAAGCAATAGACTCAGGAGATAGGAAGAAGGTCACCCCAACCACCTCCTAATCTAGGAAGTTTAAGAATGCTTAAAGCTATCCCGATGGTTTGTCATTCCATACAAATCTCAAAAAGGAGAATTGGACATTTTTAAGAACTATATTGGGAACTCTAATAGCAGTAGCGCACGTGGGGGGGGGGGGGGGGTTTCAGAGTACCCAGAAACCCCCCCTGATGGACCAAATATTTGTTTTTCAAAGTTACTTGCTAACTTTGAAAAAGTTAGCAAGTAACTTTTGAATCAGACCCTTTGACACTGCTTTGACCCTGGAAAAAGCTTACGAATTTTGTTTAATTACAAAGGAATTGTGGGGTAGTTTGTAACCATTTTAATGTAATACAATTATCAAAAGGAATTACTTTTGGCTTAAATAAATTGCTTCACTTAATTTGGGGTGCATAAACTAATTGAAATAATTTGATTTTGGGGTAATTTAAATCCAGTTATTTTCTTCTACTCAAAAATGACATTTCATTAATTTGCCCAAATAAGCGAATTGGAAACTTCTAAAAGCCTAATTAGTCAAGGATTTCCTAAGGGGTTCTGCACAGTGCGCAGACATTTTAAGCTAAAATTACCATCTATAACCCTCTGTTTGGTTCAAACAGAAACATGTAAATTCCCTGACTGGTTCAGTGATAGTTACTTATGTCACTTTCAGATAAATATATGACAGTAATTTCACCTCTGCAAAATCCCAGGTTTTTTTCTGGAGACCCCTTCATACTACACCTGAGATTTGGGAAATTCCTGGGTTGTCTCCTTTAGATATAAGCCAGGTCTGCCCCAGTATTCTACAAGCTAGGGCTGCCAGCCTGCTCTCATACAAATACATACATACACACAAATATCACACTCATACACACTCAAGCAATCACAAACTTTCTCCAGCCCACTGCAGTACAGCCCCTCCAGGCAGCCCTGAACAGCCTATCAGTAGCTTCTAACTGCGATGCTGGGTCACACAATACACCCTTAGACTGGGTTATCTACTCGGGAACATAATGTCATGACAATACACTTAATAGGTATAATGTCAGATTCTAATAGGCCCTACACATACAGAGTTTGCTGGATCGTACAGAACGCTCAGCACACAGTGCTGTGTGCTGAGAAATCTGTCTGGGCCGGTGTTCTCCGCTGACAACACTGGCCCTGACTCCGGCGATTAACTTGATTTATCTAATGGGGTGATAGCGACGTGCATGACCAAGCATCGTTATCGCTACGCCCCTACACATGGGCTCTTCATAAACTACACATGGGTAAATTTGTTTATATATTTACATTTCTGTTCTAGAACTTTCCCGATGAAGCACAATGGTGTCCCATGCATTTAATAATTACACAGTTTATTAATTCCTGTTTTACACATTTATTTTTTGTACAAATTCCAAATATATTTCCCACATGTAAGTTAAGGATTCCTTTCATCTTTCAGCTGGTTTTCCATATTAGTTTTAATCATAATGTTAAAATACAATACTATTAACATAAAAATAGGTTTTTAAGCATAATAAATATAAAAGAACTTAGGGTGTGATTCTGAGGACGGAGTTCAGCAAACAGAGCAAGTAGCTGTGTACCTGGCCAAACCATACTGCGCTCAGGTGAGGGAGATGCAAGATTAAGGGGGAAATTCAATAAGCTCCATAAATGTAATGGCCCAGGTAAAAAAAAAAAAAAAGAAGATGTCCTCCTAGTGCTTGAACACCTGGGATTATTGCATTACAGACCTTTATTCTCAACCCAAAAAAATGAATCTGTTATTGGTAGTTAACAAACATAAACAGAGGCAAGTTTCCAGACAGATGAGTTAACGGGTTGCGGGACCTGATAAAACTAGAAATCCCCATTAATATAACATTACTTATACATTGCTGGGATAGTTTATCGAGTGTCTGTGCATGGATGTGATTTTTACTACATCTGGGCAGAAATTTATTATTGAGTAAATAGCAGCAATAGGAAAGTACGGATTCTTACCCGTTAATACGCTTTCCTCTACTCCACCATGGCAGCTGCACTATGGGTTCTTCCCCTCATTAGGTAGGTCTGGAAAGGAAAAAAAGACACAACACTGCCCCTATATAAGGACCGCCCCTACAGAGGCTCAGTGTCTTGATTATCAGCAAATATGCACTCATATATTAACTTAAATTAACATCTTATATTGCATCATATATCCCAAGGGAGGGAATAATGCTGCCATGGTGGAGTAGAGGAAAGCGTATTAACGGGTAAGAATCCGTACTTTCCTCTACCTCCCCATGGCAGCTGCACTATGGGTGATACCATAGCAGTGTAAAAGAAAAGAAACAATTTTGGGTGGGGCCGAATAAGAGAATAATACCTCATACTGAAGTAGGTTGTAGTCACCTACATGTAGGTCCCTTGAACTAACTTTCTTCCCCTTATTTAGGAGTTTTTTATGTTTGTCCTTATATTACTGCGCTCAGTATCTTCCTGCCTAGTTTTGCGTCACTGGAGGACTCGATATCCAAACTGTAATGTCTAGCAAAGGTGTGGACTTTTAATGTACTAACCGATAACTTCTTATCCAGGCCCGACTGGAGGAAGTCAAGTACTGTTGGTATGGCCCTATGATCCTTCCTCTGGGTTATACAGAATTGTGTGTATGTCTTCCAGATTCTGTAATATGTGCCTGATGTTGAGCTCTTCCTGGCCCTTAGCAAGGTCTTCACTACTTTAGAAGAGAAGCCCCTATTTACCAGGGTTCTGGTTTCAGCAACCATGCCGCTAAGTTCCAGTCTCTGGGTTGATGTTGCGTATATCTTCCCTGCCATAGCAGGTCTTCTTGGTCCGGTAGTTTCCATGGCCCTGCTACTGCCATCCTGACTAGTTTCTGGAACCAGGCCCTCCTTGGCCATGTGGGCACAATGATTATTACCGTTGCCTTTTCCTTCTGTATTTTGTTCAGTATCCTCGATATAACCGGGAAAGGCGGAAACACATACATCAGGCCTTGTTCCCACTGACACGTCAGTGCGTCCGTGTCCCAGGACCCTTCCTCCCAGTGTCTGGATATGAACTTCTCTACCTTCCTGTTGCCTCTGGTTGCCATGAGATCTATCCTTGGATAGCCCCATCTCTGAGCTATCTCTTCGAATACTCCTTGGGATAATTCCCACTCCCCTAGGTTTATCTGATTCCTGCTCAGGGCATCCGCTTGCTGGTTTTCTCTTCCTGCTATAAATACTGCTGCGAGACTGCTCGTCCAAGCTTCCGCCCAGCTCAGCACCATTGCTGCTGCTGTCATCATCGCTCTGCTCTTTGTACCTCCCTGCTTGTTGAGGTACGCTACTACTACCGCGTTGTCTGTTCTGATTATTATGTCTCTGCGATATAGTTGGGATTGGAAGTACTGACACGCCTCTCTCACTGCGTTCATCTCCCTGATGTTTGAGTGAAGTGCTCCTTCTTGCCTTGACCACTGTCCTTGGGCTGCTGCCCCCTCGCATACTGCCCCCCAGCCTGCCATGCTGGCATCGGTTGTTATTAGCACCTGTTCCCCTGTGGTGAAGGACTTGCCTTGTCCCAGTCTTCCTCTTGACCCCCACCAGAGCAGGTCTTGCTTGGCTCCCTTTGACAGTATGATCCTCTGTGTGGTCCTCTTGCTGTCTCCGTTCCACTGAGACAGAAAGCAGTTTTGTATGCCTCTTGTGTGGAACCTTGCCCAGTTTACAGCATCTGATGCCGCCGACATTAGGCCCAGTAGCCTTAAGCAGTCTGCTGAACTGACTGTTCTTCTTACTTGGAAGTAGTTTATTTCCTGTTTTAGCTTTGCTATTCTTTCCTGCGTCAGCATTGCCTTCATTGCTCTTGAGTCTATGACAACCCCCAGATATTTTACCGCTGTTGCGGGCTGAAGCTGGCTTTTGTCTAGATTTATAATCCAGCCATGTTCTTGGAGAAATTGCATTACTCTGTGAGTGTGGCTTACTGCTTGATCCTCTGACCGAGCCATTACTAATAGGTCGTCCAAGTACGCCCATACTGTGATGCCTTCTTCTCTTAACTTTGCTACTAGCACCACCAGTATCTTGGTGAATGTCCTTGGGGATGTTGACAGGCCGAATGGCAGAGCTGTGAACTGGTAGGTTACGCCTGATATGCGGAATCTTAAGAATTTTTGGTGCTCTGAGTAGATGGGTATGTGAAGGTAGGCATCCCTGAGGTCTATCGTAGCCAAGAATGCGTTTTTCTTTATATCCGGGAGTATCGTCCTGAGAGACTCCATCTTGAATTTTCTTGCTACCACGTATGCATTCAGCCTTCTCAGATCCAGAATGGTCCTGAATCCTCCCGATTGTTTCTTGACCACAAAAAACCTTGATTGCCAACCCGTCATCTCTTGTCCTTTGGGGACCTCCACCACTACTCCTTGTGCTATCATGTTTTGTAGGCTCTGCTTCAGTGCCCGCCTTTCTTCCCTGTGTTTGGGTATGGGTGACTCTTCCAGCCATACTCCAGGGTCTTGTATAAATTCTATTTTGTATCCTGATGATACTGCTTCTATCACCCACTTGTCTTTGGTAGATTGGGCCCAGACTGAGTGGAATTTTTTCAGTCTGCCCCCTACCTTCTGCTTGGCGTCATTGTGTTTGTCTGTATCCAAACCGTCCATCTCTGCCCCTTTGGCCACGAAAGGAGCTCCTTCCACCGGACCAGGGTCTCCTGTACCCTCTGCCCGGCCTGTATGTTCTTGCCTCCTTAAAGTCTTGGAACTGGGGTCTTTGTGATCTGTTTGGTGGTTTCTTAAACCCTCTGTCTTGAGGGAGCCATGTCGATTTTCCCCCTGTCGTTTTTGAGATGATGTCGTCCAAGTCTTTCCCGAATAGGTAATCACCTTGAAACGGGAGTGAAACCAGTTTGTTTTTGGACTGGGCGTCCGCCGACCATGACTTGAGCCACAGTGCTCTCCTGGTTACTGCGGTACTTGCGTTTGACCTGGCTGCTAATCTGACCGCATCCAATGACGCATCGCAGATAAACTCAACGGCAATTTGCACGTTCTGGACTATTTTAAGGAGTTCTGACCTTTTCACTCCATCCAGTAAGTCAGACTCTAAGTCCTGGCACCAGGATCTCAATACCCTCGAGGTCACTGCTATCGCCGAGGATGATTTAATGGAGGCCCCTGACGTAATGTGCTGCTTACGCAGGCTCACCTCCATCTTCCTTTCCATTGCGTCTTTAAACGCATTGGCGTCTTCAAGTGGTAGAGTAGTTTTCCTTGCCAGTCTGGCAATGGCTGAGTCTACTTTGGGAGCCGTCTCCCATTTCTTCACTTGCTCCGTGTCAAATGGGTACATCTTGTTAACCCTAAGCGGCACGGCTATTTTCTTATCCGGACTAGCCCATTCTTCCTCCACTATGTCTTGTAGTGGTTTGGATAGGGGAAAAGACTTGGGTTTTTTCTTTTTATCCTTGAAGAGAAGGTCTTGTAACCTCCCTTCCTCTTGTGGATCCTCAATACTGAGTGATTTGTTTATTAGAGTAAGTAAGTTATTAAGGAGATCTGGATTAAAATCCAGCTCCGCTTTCTCCTGTGTCACTTCCCCTTCTTCCACTTCCTCTTGTGGATCAATAGCGGGCCCTTCCCCTGGGTCAGAGTCCTCGGAAGGTGGTTCCCTGGGCCTTTTGTGTGATCCCTTCTTCAGATCTTCCTTTGTAACAAAGGTGTCTGCTAAGGAAGTTTTTAACATGGCTACTAGGTCCGCCATCTGTTCTGGCCTCATTATGGGGGCTTTCTTACAATTATCACACACCATGCCCTTGCATTTCTCTGGCAGGGGCGCATCACACACCGAGCATTTAGGCGTATGTAATTTTTTATGCTTCTGTTTACACTCCAGTTTATCCTTGCTTGATTCTGACCTGTAAACACATAAGCCCTTGCTTAATGCTGTCCATTCACATGCATTCCCTTCATTTTCCTCTTGGCTTACCCCGATTTTCCTTGCTGCTTTTTATCATCCTCCATAACTGCAATCACTGTAGCACAAGATAAGGTAATCAGAAAAAATGCCTGATAATATTGCAGTATAGTGCTCCGTTAGCAAGCTAACATTGGAGCCTTACCCGGTGTCAGTCTGGTCTGGTGAGTATCAGCAGCGTTTTTCGGCTGTCTGCGGCGCCATTTTAAGTCCTGGCGTTGTTTGTCATAGAGGTGCGCCCTGCGCCCCCTGATGACCTCACATTCCCCATAAGTCGGCTCCGTGCGCGTCCTCATGCACTAGTTGACGCCAGACGCCGCGTCTGACGTCGCCTCCGGCGCTTCCTGTGCTCGTGCTCCGTGTGAAGGGAGAGACGCTGCGCAGCATGGCGCGCGAGTCCTGCTGTCATTCACTGTGTTTCCGGACAGACGGCAGGTATGTTTGCGGGGATTTCGCCCATAACCCCCAGCCACATTTTAGCGGAGGGGGGTTCACCAGACAGGTGTCCCAACTACTCTAGGTAGCGGGTAGCCTTCTTTTTGCCTAAACCCCAACTGCACTAGGCAGCGGGGAAGGTAGCAGCATTGTGGGGTAAGCCTCCTCTACCTGGAAAGGAAAAAAAGACACGGAGCCTCTGTAGGGGCGGTCCTTATATAGGGGCAGTGTTGTGTCTTTTTTTCCTTTCCAGACCTACCTAATGAGGGGAAGAACCCATAGTGCAGCTGCCATGGGGAGGTAGAGGAAATTCTATTATCGAGTCTAAACCTCAAGAAACCGTAAATGGGCCTCTTAATGTTGTTGTTTTTTTTCTAATACAATATTATCTGAACTCCCTAGAATATCTTCTACTGTATGCTGTTCTTTACATAAAGATGTGTTTGTATATATAGAGGTCTGTCATCGGGTAGGTGGTGTGGCAGGTAAGTCCAGTTGATTCAGGGACTTTCGATGTAGGGGTGCTATTTGAAATGATAGCTCTCCCCTCTCCCAACCAAAAAGGTTGTGGTGTCCCAGTAGATAAGTAATCTGGCTAATCTGTCAACCTATCTATTGCCTAGTGGAGTCATGGCTAACCCTGACACTCCAGGTGTTACTGAACTACACATCCCAGCATGCCCTGCGACAGTTTTACTATTTGGCGATGCTAAAACTAATGCAGGGTATGCTGGGATGTCTGTTTCAACAACAGCTGGAGTGTTAAGGTTAGCCATCACTGGCCTAGTGTATACCAAGCATTATTTGCTATGTTTTGCTGAATACCCAACACAGAATCAGTCCCATAAGCTCATATCATCAATTACAATATATACACACACATACACACAGTACATATCAAAAGAACATATTGCGTAAACAAAAAGTAACCTGATTTGGCTTGCAGAGTTTTTAGTCATTAATTTGTACACTCACAGTATATTTATGTAACTATGTATATTGCATTTGATGATGGTTATCTGAAAAAGGATTCCATCCTTGTTTTGGTAGATAGAAATGAGGATACATGCCTAGTTTCATTGTATGGAGGCAGCATCACAGAGGTCAAACTGCCTTCAGAAGACCGGTGCCGTGCCAAAAGGTTCAGGATGCAAACACTGGAATTCAGGCAGCTGACATTCTGATCGGCGAGTATGCAGAGTGGGTGATGGTCAGGACTGGGAAAGGGGGGAAGGGACTTAGGGTTAGACTCTGGGTAGAGAAAGTCAGGTCTTAGGCACTTAAAGTGGGGGTGGGGGGAGAATAGGTTCAGGCTGCAGTTAAGGGGTGGGGTAAAGTTTAGGTGGCAGGGTACAGGGGTTAGGGTAAGGCACTAGGGGGAGGTTTATATTTACTTTGAGATGCCAGCATCTGTATTTTGACCGCCGGTCATCCATATGCATCCCTACAAAGGCAGCAACGTCATCATCAACATCAACATTTTTTACTGTAATCCACCGAATAAGAATTTTTTTTTAAAATAATGAAGCAAAGTATTTAAACTGTCAAGGCACACTGGCAATATAGATAAATACAATAGAATATATCTATACAGATATCTATATAAATACATACACACAGGTATTTGCACATTATACAGATGTTGGTACATAGCCGTGTGTGTATGAATGCATACAGGTCATTCCAAAAGGTGGGTCATTCCATGCCAAATCACCACAAATAAGTAACTTCTCAACCCGACATTCTCAGATTTTCATGAAATTTGGTAGGATGATAGATGTTACTTTAATATACAAAAGGTTAGCCCTCAGTGATAGACAGTATTCATGCAAAAGGGTTGCACAAATGACAAATTTTTTTTTACATTTATGCCAACTAAAACATAACTTTGCTTCTAGATGTGGAAGAACGTTCATCTTGGTCTTGGGACCATATTTTTCATTAAAAAAAAAAGTTTTAGATTTACATCTACATTTCAAGATCTCATGATGTGACCTTTGACCTTAAATATATAAAAAAAAATAATCTAGGTTTCATTTTTTTGTACATAAAGTATGTCACACAGTTAAATACAATATCTATTTGGTCTAATGTTGTGTATACACCGTGTAATTTACCCTTCAAATTTGACTATATAGTCAAAATAGAATCTGTATCGCATAGACATCAAACATGTTTTTAAGCTTTTTATTCCGATTCGATGCTGATGCGCGCTCCAGCTCAGCTGAAATTGAATAGCCAAATAGACAGTGCAGCGATGACTATGTAGTCAAAATCCAATGCGTGCGTTTGTCTTGCCATGCCATTCGATCCCAATCGAATTGCAAGGCTATCGCACTGTGTGTACAAAACCATAAGTTTCATTTTGGGATGCCTTTGGGAACAGGAGCAAAACAACATATTAAAGTACAGAAGTTCAGACTGGTAATAAATACATAATAATAATCAAAAGCAGAAATATTATAAAATATTATCATGTACTTATTATGTATGTATTATTGTGTGCACACACGGTCGACAGCCATGCTATTCGATCGGATCACATCAGGATCGACTCGCACAGCAAGCCAAAACACATGCATGCAATTTTGACTTTATAGTACAAATCTGTACTATATAGTCAATGCAGCCCTGTCTATCTGGCTTCGATTTGTGCTCTATGGGAGCGCGCATCGGGATCGCAAGGTTAAAAAACATGTGCGATCACCATGCAATTTTGACTATATAGTCAAAATTGTAGGCTAAATTGTACTGTGTGTACACACAGTGCATGAACACTGTGTATCCCTGAGGGCTAAAATCACTGGCAGCGAGTGAAACTACATCTTTTTCTCTCTTGCACATGCACAAACACAGGGGCAATCACAAGGTAGCAGACTAGCTTTCAAAGCTCAAGGCTGTTTGGAGGCAGGGAGAGGACTCTTGGGAATTCTTACCATACGCCAGCATCCAGGGACGCCTGTTTTGGATAACATCTATTGCTTATTTTGTCTGCGTTCATTTGTGGGCAAAATCAAATGGTGCGAGTCCCATGATTCTGATCTCTGTACCTTTGTTTTAAATTGTATTTTATTAAAGTATACATACTGCACCATGATGTTTTTCTCATCCTTTTGAGATACTACGTATCAGAGGAGGAGTAAAAGGAGAAGTCCGTCTTTGGTGAGAAATTGTTGTCTCTCAATCAAACGCAATAGTCTACTCATTACATAAACAAAAGAAATTTGGTACGAGTTTATGTCAATGTGGTTCATTATCATCTTTATATCACTAAATCATCTACTACTATATCATCCTGAAAGTTTATAGAGACCACTAGCGCCTTGGAAACCTGCCAAAATCTGTGTGGTATAGCTTTCAAAGCATTTGCTTTGATGCAGGCTTACTAGTTTTACATATGAAAGTAAATGTAGGTCTTCTATCATCCTACCAAATTTCATTTGGAAATCTTACACGGTTGGGTTAGAAGCTGTGATGATTGGTCATGGAATGACCCAAGGTGTTTATTATACAGAAGTGATGGAATGGAGTGGTTCCAAAACCTAGTGAAGGACCCCCAACAGTTACCATTTCTAGGTCACCTGGCAGATGCACAGGTGTATACATTACTCAGACACATTTTAAAAGATCCACAGGTAAAACTAAATTATTTCACTTGTCAATCTGTCAGGGGACCTAGAAAACATGCACTGTTGGAAGTCCTTGAGGACCAAGTTTGGGAACCATTGCTGTACAGGAACAGCTGTTTGCTTGCATAATATATGCTTACTAAATACTCCGAAATACACAGTGTAATACTAGTAACCAAATGTTTCAGTGGCATGTCTGACACCCAGTTGTTCAGATCACAGAGAAATGCATACAAAACAGACAGAATGAGGTTATAAAGTGTATAGTATCAAAATCCTATCAGAGGAGACCCTATAAATGAGGGTCCTCGAGGAGGAGGGGAGATGCTCAGGGTCAGTCCAAAGCATAATAAAACCTGAGCTTTCTGATTATTTCCACACATCAAACATGGCTAATACGCCGTCACACCGATGTGCAAACGTGTTACCCGATGGTTAGCAAAAGTATCTGTAACAGACTTTTACCAGTAGTCCATTTAGTGATGTCCAACGTCCATGGCACTCTGACCTGGAGCCTACACCTTGTGCCCATTTGCTGCATCTGTTCTTCCATTAAGAGGAAATGTCCTCTTTAAAATCTGGTGAAGAAAAAAAATAAAAATCTACAAAATTTAGACCCATGCTTCCAAATGCAGTATAGTATAGTATAGTATAGTATAGTGAGGATGTGACAAAGAAATATAAATCAGTGGAAGAGGAGTTGACATATCTGAATAATTACAACACGAGGAGGCAGAAATGAGTCTTCGTTGCAATAGGATGCACCAGTAGACCATGCTGATTAATTCAGTATGTGACACTGGGTATATATTGCAGGGGTGGCCAACCCGCAGCTCTCCCATGATTAGGGCAGTCACTCACGTCTTAGTTATTTTTGTGGGAGCTAGGCCACGCCCATTTGTTTGCATGGGATCGGCTCTTTGTCTTACCAGAACATATTTTTTTGTCTCGTTGCCACTGAGTGGTTGGCCATCCCTGCTATATAGGAAGCACATTGAAAACTTCACACAGATACAGAAGTGTTGCATATTACATTGATCAACGCATTCTCGTGGCATTGTGTTGCAACCAAGGTGCTATTTTTGTCAAAAAAATAAAAAAAAGACACTTGGAGCCAAATGTAATAGGGTGAGAGTTTAGGAAAGTGAGAGATTTTGGGAGAGTTGTCCCATTTTTTTTAAAAGCAGCAATCAATTACATGGCAAAATCAACCTGGTTTTGCAGTGTAATTGATTGCTGCTTTAAAAAAAAAAATGGGACAACTCTCCCAATTTCTGAAATTCTCACCCTATTACATTTGGCCCTTGGGTTAGCAGAGTCTAAGCTGGCCTGGAATGCTGAGAGGTTGTTTGGTGGACCTGCAGCACTGACGTATGAGGATACCGCTCTACAATCTGATGGAAAAACTGTCAGGTTTACCACCACTCTTCAGAATAGCCCACTGAGCTGTGTGTATGCTCAACTGCTAGGTGCAGTAAAAGCCACAGATTTTCCATTTATCTGTGTCAAACGTGAGCATAAATCCGGTCCTATATCACATTTTTACAACAAAAATGACATTTACATGTATGTAGGTGAGCACTATTTTTAATATACTGTATTTACGCAGTAGTCTCCTTTATTTTGAACTATTTTGAGCTGGCTATAATAGCTATGTCTAATTGGCGTTTTAGTTGGTATGGCAGAAGCTCTTCTCCATGTTGGGACACGATTTGACGGAGGTGTCATTGCCAACTTTGCTCTTATACATTGCAATGTGGGGTCTGCAGGGGCGCCAAAACGAGAGACTTGTATGAAATACCCAGGCCCATCTAGTGGCCTGGGAGTGCAAGGAGGTGTAATCACGGCCCTAAAAGATGCAGCGCCCTTGCAAGACCGCTGATGCACATGGTGGATATTAAAAGCGGCACGCACCACAGGTAATTCCTGAACTAGAGGAAGTAGCAACACCCCTCCTATAGCCAAGGCCTCCAGCACTGGGCCCTGCCCCTCCTATCACCAAGCCCTCCAGCACTGGGTCCTGCCCGCTACATCAATTAGTATTGAGGGCCGCCTGGTCATCCAGTGAGTATAGGCCACATGTCTAGACAGTGCAGGAGGACGCTAGAGGGCAGGGCGAGAGGCCGGAGCACCAGCAAGCAGCCTGCCTGTGACGATCATCACACGGCACCGTCCTGTGCATCCACCTTCCCCCTGCTAGTGCTGCAGGTATGCAGCGGAGCCTCGGTGTCCGTCCGGTGGCAGTGTAGATCTCAGCCTCACTGCCTCAGGTAACAGCATCTGTACAGGGGGAGAACAGGACTGAGGAGAAGCCTGTGGTGTCCTGACTCTTCAGTCCTGTTATGCAGGGGGAGCAGCCTGTGGTGTCCTCCGGGTATTCTGCAGGGGGAGCAGCCTGTGGTGTCCTATACTTTTTATGCAGGGGGAGCAGCATGTGGTGTCCTGGTTTATTATTATAGTAGAGGAGCAGCCTGTGGGGTCCTGCTGTTGTAGTTGTTATTACACAGGGGGAGCAGGGAGGGGGTTCTCAGCCAAACGCTGTTACTCATGGGCCAGTGCTCTGGACTTGCCCCCCCAGGCTTAAGGTATTTTGGGCCTGATTCAGGCTGCGTATATTGGGGCATACACCGCCCCACTCAACGCAGCTGATGTGAAAGCTTGGTCTCGAATCAATCAACTGGACAGAATGTAGAAAACTGGTTGGTGAAACAGGAACAGCTGTGATGGGGCATCACAGTAATGAAAAACCCCACCTGTAAAATTTGTTGTTACAGACCCTACACAGTAGATCTGCCATTTAGGATGTGATTGTAGGAGATGCACAACACTTACCTAACACATACTGAGACTACTACACCACTACTTTTTACAATGAATAGGAGCCACAAATTTAAACTTTAAACTCAGATGACAGATTTAAGCATGTTAAAAGTCAAAACCATCATTGTATAATGCTTGTAACAATTAAAGACTTAAATAATTTTTAAACAGTGTATTGCTGGACAGAAGAGCTGATAATCAGTACAACGTACCGAGGGTGGCTTGGATGGCTCTAGATGTCTCCCAAGAAAAGATAGCAAGCGTCTCCAGATTAAGCCACTTCCCAGGAACATTACTCCTGTAACAAACCAAAATACTTGGGGGTCCTAAAGAACAATAAAAAAATGAAAGTCAATAGTTAAAATGAGATAATATTCTTTTGTCAAAGCAGAGAACATGGATTACCTCAAAACGTACAAGAACAGAAAACCACTATAGAAATAAGGATACATATACGGATAACTGTCAGTCGGGATGATGGTGTTCCGAAACAGATGTTGGTATTCTGAAGGAGTGAATGCTGACAGGGGTAAGGAAAGTATCCTTACCTTACCCCTCTAATCCTAACCCCCCCCCACACACACCGCAACCTAACCGTAATCTCCACTGCCTAAAAATAATCCCTCTGGCCCGCAGCATAACCCTAACCCACCCTTCTAAGTGCCTAACCCTAACCTTCCCATCTCCCAGCCAAACCCTATCGCACCCTGCTAATTTAGCGTCCTCATTGGTGTCTGAATTCCAGGGCCAAACTCCTGGCAGTAGACCGTTGGGTGTAGAACACATCCCTATAAACAACCTATGCCCGATTTAGAGATCACATAAATCTCCAAGGTTTAATTTAGGACCCATACTGTACATGTGCAGATCTGGTCCTGCAATGTTGGTTTCAATGTGTAAAAGCTGCAGCATTACGGACATTTATTTATTTATTAAGTTTCTTATATAGCGCACACAGATTCCGCAGCGCTTTACAGAGAATACATATATATTTTTTAACATTCACATCTGTCCCCGCCCCAGTGGAGCTTACAATCTATATACCCTACCACATGTACACGCACACACAGACACTCTAGGGTTAATTTTGTTGGAAGCCAATTAACCTATCTGTATATTTTTGGATTGTGGGAGGAAACCCACGCAAGCACAGGGAGAATATACAAACTCCACAGTTAGGCTGCTGGCAAATTGGGGCAAAAATGGGAAGGGTTCCAGAAAAAGAGGCATGTTGACCCTGTTTTCTGGGTGTTTTGAAGCCAGCGGCTACATTCTTGGATGCAGGTTCATTAGTCCCAGACAGGTGATTTTGCCAGACATCGTACAGGGGTATGGGTGAAAACCAGACCAACACAAAACCCCCGGACCGGACATCAAACTCTGCATTTTGTAGTTTGTAGCCTCCGGTCCGGGGGGTGTCCTGTCCGGGGGTGTCCTGTCCGTGGGGGCTGCCTGTCACACCTGTCACCAGGTAGAGGGGGGGTAGAATAAAGCCTCCCTGTATGGTCCGGGCATGTAGCAAAAAACGGACGGTCCGGACCACCCGGGGAGGCTGTAATCTCTCCTCCCCCATGTCCCTGGTGATAGCTATCACAGGGACCCCCCCGGACAAGACACCCCTGGACAGGACACCCCCGGACCGTATACAAGCTCCAGACTGCAGATTTTGATGTCCTGTCCGGCAGTCCGGGGTTTAGTCCGGTTTTTACATAGTCCCTCGTACAGGGATGTTCAGATGTTCAGGAGGTTGATACGATGATGAATATTTGGACACAGCAGCGGATCAAAGAAGCTGGCAGTGGCCATCTTTTTACTTGGAATGCCTCCTATGGCTTTTGCAGACGCAGCCGCTGTACCATTGCATCCACTCCTGAATTAGCCCCCTAGTTATTACAGATCTTTTTAATATTTGACAACACTATATGATCATCAATTTTTAAATGATTGGAGTAGGCTATTTGCAAATGCTTTAAGGGAAAATAATTCAGTTTAATGCTATAACCCAGTAGACACTAAAGGAAAATCATGTTTCTACACCCACCTCTTCAAAAGTAGATTCCAAATTCATGCCAAAAGCCACTCCAATGAGACCGAAGAGAGAAAGCGAGAAGGTTCCCATGGTCAGCTGCAAGTTGAGCCTCATCATCACATTACGGTGACTGGTAAATCAACACAATGCTCATTACTACGTACACAATAGGAACTGCTCCAGTAAACGTATTGCTTCCTGGACACTAGCACAAAGTAAGTATAAAAACCAACCTGTCCAGATTAATGAAAATAACACTTTCCGAGTCATCTATCAGCACTCGCAGCTCTCTGGCAACATTGGCAAGGTCTTCTGCTTGCCTGTAATAGTTTTCCAGCAGAAGCTCCATCTCCTCCCCATGATCTATCCTGGAATTGCTGTCTTCACTGCGTACATAAATTAACATGGAAGGAAGTCAAACTACCGAAAGCAAATCCTTTCATTTGCTATGAAAATATCCCCCCCAAGAAAACACATAACTTATTCGGAGGAAAAAGCCAACAAGTCCTCAACAGAACGTAAAATATGTTTTAAACAAGAGCCCAAATGCCTTCTATTGTGTTCAAATCTGTAACTCTAGGAAGCACCAACAATGGAGTAATCAATGCACAGGATCTAACCCAGAAATAAGTATATATATATATATATATATATATATATATATATATATATATATATATATATATAAAATGTAGATCCAGACTGCGCACAGCCACAAGCTTCAGAAAATAGGAGTGCGTCCTTGGGTCAGGATGTAGTGCAGCTCTCTCCAAATAAAGCTAGACCTTAGCTTTAATTGTCCCAATCACATGTAGAAAGAAATTGGAGAAAAAGCGCAGATACGGAGGCCCTCCGGCGGCGAAAAGGCTGGTCCCGGCTATTCAAGTCGTTGGTGCACCGTGTTGGATATCACTGTGGCAAGCTGTTTGCTGTTATCTATGATGTATGTGAGCCTGCACTTTTAGTAAAATTTGTTTTACACTTTGCTCATATCTGCGCTTTTTCTCCAATTTCTTTCTATATATATATATATATATATATATATATATATATATATATATATATATATATATATATATATATATATATATATATATATATATATATATATATATATATATATATATACACACACACACACACACATATATACACACACACACACTAATGTCCGCATGTCTAGGAAACACTGCCATCTGTTGGCAGTTAGTGAAACTACATATCTTTCTATCACACATGCAAACACAGAGGCAAGTGTTTGTGCATGTTTGTACAAGGTAGCAGACTAGCTTTCAAAGCATTCGCTTCAAGCGTGCTTACTAGTGTACTACATATTTGTGCTACATATGAATGGATATCGCTAGGGTCAGACCAGTGCAGAATCTAACTTTTTGGGTAAGTCATCAACATAGGCAGGGTATAGAAGATATAAGAAGAGTTATGAGTTCATAGACAGGGGGTGATTCATTGTGGCTCAGTAGGGGCCAAATTTGGCCCCATTCTGATTGTGGGGGGTCTGCGCTTGACCATATTTGCACATGTGCAGACCCACTGTGCGAACGCCCTCAGCGAGTATCACATGGGAAGGGGAGATGGGGGGCTCTGTAGGGGAATGCCCAGCATTTTATGGACATCTACATGAAATCAGTGGGTGTTCCCCTGGGGATGCAGGCGTTGTGTTCCTGCTCGGTGCATGTGGGAACTCAGGTGGAGTAATTAGCGCACCTGCTGGGTGGGCTGGAAAATGTGAACTGTTGGTAGCTCTCGAGGACTGGAGTTGGCTACCACTGCTCTAACTGATACCCATACTGTGAATGGTTTGTCATTTAAATGAGACTCTGATAACAGCTTGTGCAAAGAAAAATGGTCCCAAAGTACCACTTTATAATTAAATGTATTCAGATAAGGTTCCTCAGCCCACAGTGCTCCCAGCAAAAAATAAGTTTTGTGCCATTGTAATCACCATCCCCAATATAAGCAATTCCAGGGGTCTTTGTAAAGATGTTGTGGCAGATACAGCATATTTCTACATGAGGAAAATCAAGATCAGCAACAGGAAAATTAGATCCAGTCCAGGTTTCCGAATTGATGTGATCTGGGTTGGGGCTGATTAAGCAGCACCTGTGTTCTCCTGATATAAGGGTTTCCAGGGCAGAGGGTCATTGCTCTTGATGGTGGAATAGCTGCCCAGGTGATAGGCTGGGTTGTGGGCTACAGTAGGGACCACTGGAGCTTTCTGAAGTATTTGTACTATGCTGTGACACCTGTATGCTGCAATGCTGTAACCATTCATGCTGTGCTGATTACCTGGTAAGCTGTCCACCTGCTACAAAAATAAAGACCCAGACTTTATCTGATCCAGTGCATGTGCTTCCTCAGAGCCGGCCCTAACCTAAATGACGCCCTAGGCAAAATTTTGGCTGGTGCCCCCTAGCACCGCCACTAGTTCCGCCTCTGACCCTGCTCTCCTTTCCCAGCACCATCGAGTCTCACCATAGCAGTCATCATTTTGGTGGTCCTACCCGCAATATTTTAAATAGAAACAGTGCACACATTCGGTGCTCAGCCCAAACAGGGGTGTGTTCTTGCTGGGAAGGGGCATGGCCACACAATAGTACCCCCAATTCAAATTATGCCACACAGTAGTGCAACTTTATTCACATTATATCATGTGATGGTGGTTCTTATTCATGTTACATCACACAGTAGTACCACTTTACCTTATATACATTACTCCTCACATTATTCACATTATACCCTTAGAAAAAAATCCTGAGAAAATATTGTATTTTAAGCACCTCCATGGCCACACTGCAACCCAGCACAAAGCAGTGTGTGCTGGGCAGAGGAGAAGAGCTGCAGCTGCTGCTGTCACTTAAGGGGAGGGGGCCCAGTGCCCCCACTGGGCCCTTCCATCAGACTTTGGCCTGGGTAATTTGTACCCCCTACCCCTTTCTCTCTGTACCCCTGATAATACCACACAGTAATGCCCCTTACACACATTATTAATGCCCTTCATGTCCTTATAACCATAATGCCCCTTACACATTATGCCACCCTTTATTAATGCCCTTCATACACATAATGACACACATAATGCCCCTTACAATATGTTGCACATTATTAATGCCCTTATACACATGACACACATAATGCCCATTACACAAAAGTTGCACATTATTAATGCACTTATACACATGACACACAGAATGCCTGTTACACATGTCGCATATTATTAATGCATTTATACATGACACACATAATGCCCCTTACACATATGCACAAGCAACCCACTCGCACAGTCGCTAAGACGGTGACCTCTGCCTCTGCTTGGATACAGAGGTTTCCTCATACATCTTGACTCAATAAGCCATGCAGCTCCTGGCCAGTTCTGCTAAAAATTCATCTTATTTGCATTGTTATGACCAGCACACACAAGGAGCTTCCAATGATTAAAATGATATGCGGCATGCCTATATTCTGTGTGCGACTGTGGCTGTACCTGCATACGGAATGCTATGTTACAGTGATTTCCATGGATACACTATTTCATATGCAGATTCATCCTCACACACACACAGAATATAGGCATGTTGCATAACATTTTAATCAGCAGAAGCTGCTGATGGCCCTAGGCATTCCAAATGCCCTAGGCAATTGCATAGTTTGCCTATGCCTAAGGCCGGCTCTGTGCTTGCTTGTCACATTGTCTAATAACAGAGTCATAGCCAATGGTGTCAAAACATGCGGATATACTGGTCTATTTGCTGCATAACTTTATGAAAAAAGTAATTTACCCCCTATCAACGCCCTACTTTCCCCAATTAAAATCAATATTTAATTCTGAAATACGCACAGTGCTTGACAAGCAGCAACCTTGGTCAGACACAGTTCCTCAATTAGTTCATCTTCATCCAGTATTTCCAGGATGGTCTCCTTGAAAACTTTAATATCGGTTTCCAACTCTGAAAGACTAAAATATTAAAATGAGATACAATGCTTTGATAATGGTCATATTCTGTTTCATCAAGCCTGGGAAACTTACAGATATCTTGTATCTACCACTACCAGGGAGAATGCATGATCTGTAAGGGGGTAGGGGCTCTATGAAAATCCTGCTATATAGACAGCTAGATACAGACAGTGGCTTCACAGTGGATTCTATGGAATCCCTGCACAAGAATCTCCAACGCTCTCTTTGTGCCAACTGCTCCTGTCTCTCCTTAGTTGCCTGTTTGTGGGAAGTAGATCAGACCTTCCCGTGGATGAGATGAATCAATGGATATGGAGGCATCTAGTGGCAACAAAATGAACTGCACTAAGCAGAGACAGCAGCTCTCAGTCCCTTGTTCGGCTCAATAAGAACCATCCTCTCTGCTCGGCACTGTAGCTAGGTTATCTGATGGAAAGAAAGGGTTTTGGGGGGAACTTAGAAACACCCCCTTGCATGCACCACAGCATGATTAAAGCTAAGGGAGGAAAAACTATTTACTCAGATAAAGGATTTACCTTTTCCCACTCTGCAGCAGAATGTGCAATTTACTTCTGTCTATTGACAGGAGTTTGGGATCCACCAAAGCTTCCAATGTTTCCAAGATATGAGGTTGCAAATACTGAAGTCTGCCTTGAAGATTGCCAATCTAAATAAAAATATTCAGAATAAGCAAAAAGTACACCAATGTATTGCAGGAAAGGGCAAGCAGTGATTTCATTTTTATCTAATCAGAAGCCTCAGGTCAGTTATTGCTTTTGGGTCACTACTTCCATCTCGGAATAACTATTACAGTAAAATACCTAGGGGATACACTCATTGAAGATTCTAACAGACAACCAGAGATTAATTTTTTAGACTGCAATCTGATTGGTTGTTTTGGGTAACACATCTACCTGTCTGTTTTAGAAGCTTTAATAAATCTACCCTTAGAAGGAGTTTTAACGGATTCATTAAAAAAACATATTAAACACACTGCTTACAAAGATTAAGACACTAGTCACTCATTTTTCAAAGAAGGGAACTTTTGTAAATCGCACAATAAGCGGTACATTTACTAAAATATCTGAAAATGGAAAGAGGTGATGTTGCCTATGGCAACCAATCAGAAATGGTCTATCATTATTTAGGATGCAATAGAAAAATGATAGAGAATGACAGAATCTGATTGGTTGCTAGGGGCAACATCACCGCTCTCCATTTTTAGATGCTTTAGTAAATTTACCTGTAGGGGCATACATACAGGGTGATTTTGCCTCTTTTCTAAGTGATCTGTCTAGATTGCTTAGAAATTAAGCATAAATCTCTCCGTGTATACACCCTCTAGCAATGGCAATGCACGGGCCATGCCAGCCCAGATCTTTAGCACAAGTAGTCAAATCTAGTTAGATCACTTAGCAAGTGAGTTCAAATCGCCCCATGTATACTGTATGAGCGATAGCGATCTGATATTTAAAATAACATTTTCATTTTTTTTAAACTTAACACACATCGCTTAGCACACATCTCCACGTGTGTGTGATCTAGACACCGGAAAGTTCAAGGGAAATCACCTATCCTATACCGCTTAGCACAAAAATTAAGCACACATCTCAACGGGTGTATGCCCCATATGGGAGATGTATACTGGTTGACCAGCAAGAAACTTCACAATCAGATTCTGTCATGTGAACTTCTGAACACCTCACAGTCTAGTCGCGCCATAACCCTTCGCACATAATTTAACACTGTGTCCCCATGGAATATCTTTCTGTATGACTGTATGACTTTATGTGTTACCCCACCTGTTTATATTGTATACTGTTTACTTGTTCCCAACCTGGCTGTTGCACAGCAAACCGAAAACAATTTCCAAGTATATGCAAGTATACCTGGTCAATAAAGCTAATTCTGATGAACGACAAAAGACATTTAGAATAATTGTCTTCCCTTACCCGATGCTGCAGGATTGCTTCCAAGGCTCTGAATTCAAAAGGCAAGGCGTACGTGACTAGTTGTCCCTCTCCTGCTAGCTGAGGGGCAAGTTCGCGGAGGAACCACTGCTCTAGGTGAAGGTTCCGGTAATCCAACATCAAAAGATATTCTGGGGTTATAACTGCTTTTAGGAACTGCAACACAATAATAAAGGAAACAATTATTTCTCTGGTGATAAATTCAAGCTATAGTAATGCTGTGTACACACGGTGCGAGGACCGTACGATGCAACCCCGATGCGATCTGAACGCATTGGGATCGCATCGCACGGCATGCATGCGATCTGCATACAACTTTGACTATATAGTGCAGATCTGCACTATATAGTCAATGCAGAGATATGTTATACTAAAAGAATTGAGTTCTGTCATAGCACTACCATTAGATCTGATATTCGGGGAATCAATAAACTCGGGGATGGTACCAAGGGACTGGCGCATAGCTAACGTAGTACCAATATGGAAGAAAGGCAGCAAAAGTAACTCTGAAAATTATAGACCGGTCAGCCTTACATCCATTATGGGGAAAATATTAGAAGGAATAATAAGAGATAGTATCCAAAATTTCTTACAACAGGAGAAAGTGAAAAGTAAGGCTCAGCATTGGTTTGTCAAAAATAGATCATGTCAAACTAATTTAATTAGCTTCTATGAGGAAGTCAGTAGGGGGCTGGATTTAGGCAAATCTGTTGATGTACAGTAATACTGCTTGATTTCGCTAAAGCTTTTGACACAGTGGGAGAAATTTACTTAAGGAAATTTGTAAAAAATAGGTGTATTTGTATCCAGAAATACAGGAGCTGGCCTTATTATTGCTGGCGGAGCGCCAGGACCGTGTCCCTGGCGATCCGCCAGCAATCTGGCGCTCTGGCTGAATGAGACGCTCGTGCGTCTCCCACGCACGAGCGTCTCAATAGCCGGGCGGCGAGGCGGCGCGGCGGGTGCAGTCCTGCCCGTCTCCAGCTTCAGGGAGACGGGCAGGGCTGCGGGGGGCTGCGGGGGGGCGGTGTGGACCGGCGGGGACCCGGGGAAGCCGGCGGGGACCCGGGGAAAGGCACCGTCGGAACGGGACGCGCGTGCACCTCGTGCACGCGCGTCCCCTTCCGACATACAGATGGCGAGGGGCGGGGGATGGCGGGTGGCGAGTCCTCCGCCATCCCCAGCAACGACAAGCCCGGCGCTATCTGTACACTTATTTTTGACATTTACGATCCCGAAAATACGGCAATTCGTATTCGTATTGATAGCACATCAATACGACTACAAATTGCCATATTTTCGGGATAGTAGATGTAAAAAATAACTGTATTTCTGGATACAAATACACCTATTTTTTTTACAAATTTCCTTTAGTAAATTTCCCCCAGTGCCTCATAAAAGGTTATTAATGAAACTAGGTAATTTAGGGTTAGGGGGATAAAATTTGCAATTGGATTAAAAACTCGTTGCACAATCGGGGACAGAGAGTGATGGTAAATGGCATACATTCCAGTTGGGGTAAGGTCCAAAGTGAAGTCCCGCAAGGATCAATATTGGGACCCACCTTGTTTAACATATTTATTAATGATATTCAAAGTGACATAGGGGGTTATTTTGGTTCACTCCTTCTGGCAAATTCCTTCTTAGATGGACAAAACCATGTGCACTGCAGGTGGGGTAGATGTTACTTGGGTACTTATGTAGTATCTGGGCTGCCGATTTTGTGATTGTATGCCTTACCTTAAGGCATACAATCAGATGCGATGCGATTCGATGCGATTTTGCATAGGATTCAATGTTAAGAAGGTCCTGTTCATTTCCCCACTATCCAAGTGGGCATAGAGTTGATTTTATATAGTGTGGCGAGCGCAGCGAGCCACCGAGCCCGAAGCGTGGCGAGCGAAGCGAGCCCCGCGAGGGGACGCATATTTCTTAAAAAGTATTCTGTGTCCGCTCGCCACGCTTCGGGCTCGGTGGCTCGCTACGCTCGCCACGCTTCGGGCTCGGTGGCTCGCTACGCTCGCCACAGGTTTATATCCAACTCCATGCCCACTTGGATAGTGGGGAAAGGAAAAGGACCCCTTTTTGCCATTGAATTCTATGTTAAAATGGACTCAGACCATTTTAACATTGAATCCTATGGAAAAATCTTGACCATCGCATCGCATACGATTTGGTCACATGCGATGCGATCCGATCTCTAAATCGGACGCCCAGATACTACATAAGTACCGTTACTTGTGCAGACAGTTAGATTTGGGTGAGGTTTTACGTCAAAGTGAGATCTATATTGCAGTGCAAAAATTAATTTCCGTATTTTCCCTGCACATAAACAAAATAACTTACCCAAATCTAATTCTCTCTGCACATTTTACATCTGCCCCCTCTGCAGTGCACATGGTTTTGTCCATCTAAGAAGGAATTTGCCAGAAGGAGTGAATCAGAATAAGGCCCATAGTGAGTAAAATTGCAATATTTGCGGACGACACAAAATTAAGTAAGGAAATTAACGCAGTAGAGGATGTGGAAACACTACAAAGTGACTTAAATAAACTGGAAACGTGGGTGGAAAGGTGGAAAATGCAGTTTAACGTTGAAAAATTTAAAGTAATTCATTATGGGAACAACAATGAACAAGCTACTTATAGGATAAATGGAGTTATTATAGGGAATTCTGCTGTAGAGTAGGACTTGGGGGTCATCATAGATGAAAAATTGGGTAATAGTGCACACTGCTCAAGTGCAGCAGCAAAAACAAACCGGACACTGGCATGCATTAAAAGGGGTATGAATTCAAGGGATGCCAATGTGATAGTGCCTCTTTACAAGGCATTGGTGAGACCACACTTGGAATAGTGTTCAGTTCTAGGCACTGCACCTTAAAAAGGACATAAATGAATTGGAACAGGTAGAAAGAAAGGCGACTAAGCTAGTAAAAGGTCTTGAATCACTAGAATACAAAGATAGGTTAACCAGGCTGAATATGTTTTCACTGAAGAAACGGAGGCTGAGAGGTGATATGATTATGTTAAAATACAGGATTGGGAATCATATGGAACTGGGAGATGATTTGTTCACTAACAGGTGTATACTAAGGACACTCGGGCATGTACTGAGGCTCAAGGAAAAGAAATTACTACTGAAATAAGAAGAGGATTCTTCACCATTAGAGCAGTAACATTCTGGAACTCATTGCCGGTGGGGGTGATTACAGCAACTACTGTTAATGAATTTAAATCAAAATTGGATGCATTTTTGGCCACTAAGGGAATCCTATAGATATGAATTACTCAAGTCAGTAGTTACAAGTTAGATAGGTTGAACTCGATGGACGAACGTCTTTTTTCAGCCTTACTATGTTAGATTTTCCAAAGCTTGGAGAGAGGGAAAATACTAACCTATCGGCTTCTGTCTACCATTTTACAGACTATGGGCCAGATGCACTAAGCTTCAAAAGTGATAAAATGGAGAGTGATAAACAAACAGCTCATGTCTGACATTTTTCAAACACAGGCTGTGGCATGTCAGGTAGCAGCTGATTGGCTGGTTATTTATCACTCTCCATTTTATCACTTTTGAAGCTTAGTGCATTTGGCCCTTTGCTTGAAAAAGGACAGTTAAGAGCTGATTGGTTGGTACTTTATCTTTCTGCAAGCTTGATAAATATACCCTACACTGTGACAGTAAAGCCAACTTTTAATTCATAAAACAGCAAAATAATAGAAGTTAGTGAAGATATGTTTTCCTGATTACTGAAGTACACACAAAAGACATTTTAGGAATGAATTCTGTATAGTGAAAGTAGCTACTGCTAAAACTATTACCAGGGAAAATGCAAACGGTGAAAAAAACAGGATATAACTAACCAAAAATAAATAATTAACCAATTACCCCTGGCAATTTTTTGCTATTTTGCTAAACGTTTCACTGATATCGGCTATCCTATTGCATTGCCTGATAAAAGACCCGTTTCGCTGTGAACCACACACCTGTTCAGTGAAACCTGTGTGTTTTTGCCCAGCTACAGCCCCGATCTCAGCTGCGTCAGGGATTTTTGCTTCTCTTACCTCTGGCAAATCCTTGATCAGCTGTGGCACGAGCTGGATTATTGGGGCTAATTAGCATAGGCAAGGCTGTTACCCATGATCAGCGATCACAGGTAATAGGAAAATCAGCATCAGTCTATTACTAAGTCATACAGTTAATCATACCTCCATTCTTAAAATAATCTTGTTGTTTCTGGAGTTGATGCTCACTAGATGCTGAAACCTCAGATCTCGTGCTTGGAGACCTAACTCTTGATATAACTCTGTTTTTTTTCTCTCTGTAAAAATAAAAAACAAACTAATAAGCAAATCACATTTGATACATAGAAGGCATTGAGTTTATTACAGCACAAACACATTACACAAACTAAACATGCTTCAGAAGTCAAAAATAATAACTGGACACCGTCAAAATAGACTACACATCTACTTTAGTTGGGGGGGGGGGGGGGGTGAGGCCCTTTTTTAATTTTTCGCATAAGCAGAACTCAAACCACGACACGCTCTCATTGCCTGCAACTTTTTCTCTTGTCAACTTGACTTGGGTGAGATCAGATTGGATGCATGGTTATAGTGTACACTCAGAAGATGTGTACATAAGAGAAGCACGTTACACTTAATAGCCACACAGAGCAGATAATAAATACCCGAATGGTGGGAATACATACGGATGGCTATTCATCGGGATACCAGCGGTTAAGAGACTGACAGCACCATCCAGATGGTCAGAATCTCGATAGGTTCTTGGTAAGCATATTTACCTTGTACCCCTAATCCTCTCTGCTGGATGCATAACCCTCCCTCTCTCCAGCCTAACCCTACCCCCTAGTGCCTAACCCTAACACCCACCTTCCTCCACCATTATGGCCTAAGGCTAACAAGCCCCAGCATACAGACTATCGGGATGCCAGGATTCCGGCACTAGGAATTCTACTGCTGGCATCCGGACTGCCGACATGCTGCATGTATTCCGCTAGGTACAACTGAAACGCTTAGCAAAGCAGAAGCAACGAGATTAATATATATTTATTATAGCATCCCTTTAAAATGTGTGTGTAGGCTTCCCTAACCTCAACTGCATAAAAGGCACTATTTATTTGTGTAAAACTATCAGTTGCAGCCAATGGTATACAGTCATCATCATCATCATTACACCAGGGGCAGAGCACATGCAACTCTACCCTTTAGCAGGTTGTGGCCATTTCATTTGAACTATTCAAATTCATGCCCGCACCAAACCTTACTGTCATTTGAATGCCCACTTCTTGCAACTGCACACCCATACCATCCTGGGTCCCAGTTCCCAAGTTGTAAGTAGTTAGAAGAAATAACTGAGATGGTAAAGAATGCAGATTGCGAATATGCACATCATCAAACTAATGGGGCCTACACACACGGCGACTTCAGGGCATTTTCTAAGCAATCTGACTAGATTGCTTAGAAAATGCCCCTATATCGCTTTGTGTAGGGGCCCATAGCGATAGCGATTAATATCTGGCATGCTGGACAAATCTAGTTACATCGCCGGTCAGAGCCCGTGTTCTTACAGGAGAACACTGGCCCAGACACACATCGCTGTGTGGCAAGTGATCTAGCAGCCCTTAGATCGCTCAGGAAAATCTCCCTGGGCAAGATGCACTAAGCTTTAAAAGTGATAAAATGGAGAGTGATAAACCACCAGCCAATCAGCTCCTAATTGTCATGTTACAGGCTGGGTTTGAAAAACTGAGAGGTAAGAGCTGACTGGTTGGAGGTTTATCACTCTCCATTTTATCACTTTTCAAGGCTTAGTACATCTTGCCCACCTGTGTGTAGGCCCCATAAGAGAAATATTCAACGGACTTTCAGATGGACTCTAAATAAGGCCCTTACTGACCACTGGTTGTCATATACCCAACGTATATACAGGTAAATACGTGCGAAGTATATAGAAGCTAAGAAATACTGTGGAGGTGACCACAGCTTAGCAATCACTGAATAACATGTAAACACTTTTAACAAAGCTACTGACATATAATTATTTTATCAAACTCTGATGCAATCCTATAAATCAAGAGAACTTATATTGTCGTAAAAACTTGCCAGAGATCTGTAAATGAATATGTTACTTACCAAATGACGTTATATTTCCTGCTTTGTCAAATTTCATCTGTAATAAGAAATCACAGTGTTAGAAGACAAGAGCTCATAGCCACTACACCAAGCCACTACACGTACATGGTTTTTTACAGCATGTAAAATGCTTGTGAACATACTAATACCAAAAATCATTCTTTCAAAGTGTCATCATGAACATAATCTTGTACCCTGTGTTTTTGGAAGAATGCTTTTTCTATTTTTTCCCCAAAAGTAAATGCACCAGAAATGCCTAAAACGATCTATTTAATGCAAGTAATATTCTAATGAAAATGCTTGTCAATGCCAAAGCAGTGGGTAAAGGCATGCTACAGAAAGGGGCTCATTCTGAATGACTCGTTACGCTGCGAAGCCCGCACTTATCAAGTCCCTGTGACGCCGCCCCGTCGAATGTACACCCCCACCGCCATATCCCCTCGCAACCATACGAGGAAGATACATCCCCTTGCATGTGTCCCCAGCAGGAGAAATCATTTGATGGCACTGACCACTGAATGATTTCTCCTGCACTCACAAATGTAAGTCAGCTTCAACTGACTTATATTTGCGGCTGCTGGGACGAAGACAGGGCAGACGCCAGCCACCCACCCCGGCAGGCATTACCCATGGGAACATCCAGCGTTTTCACAGGGACACCCATAAACTGCTGGGCCTTAACATGTCCCAGCACCGCCACCGTCCCTCCCTCCGCCCAGCGAGTGCGCAAACCCCGACCATCGGGCTGGGGCTGAATTCAGTTCACTATGTGTGAACCAGAATCGGTCCCAACGTCCACAGGTTACTTAAGATATAAGTACTATGCAGCACAAAAAGACTAAAATGGTGTTCTAAAGTGGGGCATTCACATCTGCAGTGGTATTAGACACAAAAACAAAAGAAGAAAGAAACTCGGGTGGGGTGCACTCTTAGTCCCCAGACTCAAAGTTGCTCAATAAAGATGCTTTTTAAATTCTAAATTTTAAAGATTTTTATTGTGATTTTTTTTATATACTTGCTAAGTGTCCAAACTAATAATGTATCTAATAACAAAGAGATACAATTTTTATTATATTTTAATTTTTATTATATTTTAGTTTTTTAGATATAATTTTTTACTTTTTACCACTAGCCTTGCGAATTTATCTCTTGTTTTGCAAAGGGACTGGTAAGTCCCTTTGCAAAACAAAAGATAAATTTGCAAGGCTAGTGGTAAATAGTGGTGTATTAGACACCACTGAAGATTTTGGTAAAAATGTCCTTGAAATGTAGTAGTTACTAGTGTTAGTAGTTACTAACATGCAAGGATTGCTGGATCCATCATGTTATGAACCAGTAAGACATTTGAACAGTTTATAACTTACCACAGAAAATACCGGAGCCACGCTCGCTAATGTGGCTTGGGACGTTTCAGTCTGTGTATAGCGATATACCGGACCTGCAAAAGGAGGAAAACAAGTACCATTTTTTAGTAATTTGCTATAAGCATATTGGGCCTTATTCTGGTTCACTCTCAGAGGCAAATTCCTTCTCAAATGGACAAAACCATGTGCACTGCAGGTGGGGCAGATGTAACGTGCAGAGAGAATTCGATTTGGTGGGGTTTTTCTTCAAAGTGAGATCTATATTGCAGTGTACATGGTTTTGTGCATGTTACGGCCTGGCACGATGGTCCCTGAAATAAAGATCATTAAAAACAATGCAGTTTGCCACTAAAATGGCTGCATTGAAGGGAGTTGTTATCAGGCAAGGATGACACACATACCACTACTTATGCCCCTGATACCTCTGCTACAAGAACAAACTTATAGGGCCTGATGCAATGCAATACGAGTTTGGCCGCCGTGAGGGAAGCCAGTCGAACTAGGATTTTTTTTTTATAAAACAGGCAATCATTTTCAAGGCATAATTTTTCCTTGTATATGGCTGCCCCTTTAGAAGACCTCTGAGTTCCGCCAGCATCTCGAACGGCCACCACATTTGCACTTCATTACATCAGGACCATAGTTTTCTCTGTCATTAAGGAAGACAGAATCTTCAAGTCAATGCGATTTGCTACTTTTATATGGAGGCAGAAGGGGACATACAGTATGAGTGGAAGGACCCATCACATGTGGATACCTAACTGGAGTGTGTGAATAGTGGCTCACACACAGCCATACCTACTTCCAACACGGGCTGTGAGGGGGTATTCAGCACTAAAGAAGGCAATAAACAAGTAGACAGTTAATAATGTTTGGAATGAGCAGAATATAAATAACTATATGATGAAAACAATCAAAAGCAGCTGCAACCAACCACGCTGTAGGGCAGCATCAAACGTTTAGTTTGTTTTGCATCAACTTAGGATGTGTTGTGAAAATATTGTACATAACTTTTCAATGATTCAGTTCACTCCGTCTCACAAGAAAAATGGGGTTAGAGGAGTAGAAGGTTACTTTACCAATTCGGCTACAAATGGATAACACACAGGTGGTCAACTGGAGGAGCAGGTCCAAAAGATTAATGATGTAAGATAAGAGCTGGGCAGTATGAGAACATGGGTAAAAATTTATAAAATGAGAGATTCAGAAAGAGAGATATTTGGTAAGAAAGCTCCAGTTTTTTAAAAGCGCCAATCATTTACACTTCAAAATCAAACTGGTTTTGCAGTGTAAATGATTGCCACTTTAAAAAAAACTGGAGCTTTCTTACCAAATCTCTCACTTTCTGAATCTCTCATCCTATTAAATTGCACCCCATGTGTCCAGGTGTAATAATATGCACTGAAAGAAGCATATACATGGTCATATAGTAAAAGTTATCTTAACCCCTTCCCGACATTTGACGTACATTTACGTCATGGTCGGGATGTACTTCCTGACACATGACGTAAATGTACGTCATGACTTCAAAGTGTCACCGCGTCTAGGGACGCGGTGACAGAGGGACGATGTCTGCTGTCCCTGACAGCAGACATCTTCCCTCATTGCCCAGGGGGGGCAGCGATGCCCCCCGCCATGGGCGATCGCTGCGATTGGCTGTTCAAACGTGAACAGCCAAAAGCAGCGTTTACTGTGTGATGTGCATAATTTTGACTCTGCCGCCCCCTAGTGTCCAAAAAAATTAAAAGCAGGTTGAAATAATGATGTAATAATAAAGTATAGATATGGTCTTTGTTAGTTATTAACTATTTTGAGTGGTATGATTATTTGTCTCACAAGCAGAAAATGTAACATTTTGCAAAATGTTCATTTTTTTTACGACATTTTGGTATTTTTCACAAAAAAAAAAAACTGTATCGACCAAAATTTATCACTAACTTAAAGTACAATGTGTCACGGGAAAACAATCTCAAAATCACTGGGATAAGTAAAAGCAAAAAAAAGTTATCCCCACTTAAGTGATACCTGTCAGATTTGAAAAAAAGGCCTCTGTCAGGAAGGCAAAAACATGCTGCGTCGTTAAGGGGTTAAAATATAAATAACAATAATAAAGTGCAACGGAATATGCTGTGCTATATTAGAAACTGTAAATAAATATATAAATAAGATAAGATGGGGAAGTTGGTTAAGCAACCAATCAACTTCGGTTATTTATCTAGCAAAAACTATGAAATGACAGCTAGAATCTGATTGGTTCCTTTAGGCAACAGCTCCACTTCACTTCACTTCTAGGATACAGAGAAAAGCACAAATGAAATGATGTGCTGATGGCAGAATCTGAGTTGCTGCTCTAAAATCTAGATGGATGTCTCCAATGATAAATCCACAACACAAATATATTAGTTATGCAATGCATGCTTCTCTCTTCATGGAAGAACTTGGACAACATTGTTAACTACACGAACCACCAAGTATAGAGAATATCCATTCATGACCGAACAAAAACAATTTGTTGTCATATATAAACCATACACACATAACATTTGGAGTCAGTGAGTTCGTTTACTGTATACAGTATGTGCCTGAAGTAATAGAAAATAACCTTTCATGCTGCCATTGCCACCCATCAGTAGTGTTTTATAATCGCACCCACATTAATGATACAAGTCACAGTAACATGCACTTTATTATAGGTGAAGTCACAGTTAACATACACTTTATTATAGGTGTATAATCACTCACTGCAGTGTGGGGGGATCCCTTGTCTCCTGTGTACCTGTGCGGGCACCCAAGTAATGCCTCTCCTATGAAGTCCTTGGCCGAGGAGGAAGCAGAAAGTCCTTGCCTGTCCCAGCACACAGCATAACTGCTGCCTCCTGCTGCCGGCAACTGAGAGTCTGCGTAACACAGTGACAGCTGCATCCATAGCGGCTGCTTATTACCCCATGGAGGCTACAGCATGGCCCTCCCTTTCTCCCAGTACTGTCACCACCCTGCACTTCTCCCCGTACACGGGACTAATCTCCACATGGGCAGCTGCATAACCGGAACACCAGGCTCACGCCGGCACAGCGCTGTCATTCAAAGCCGCCACTAGAGGGAAAACATTGTGTATCTGTAGTCTTCTCTTCAGGAGCCATTTTAGAGGAGATTTGCACGGAAAACTCACTAGACAGATTATAGATCCGGATGATAAATCGAAAGACAATAGATTGACATGCACAAAATCCACATTGATAAAAGCTTATCATGCACAAGGTCAGCAGGTAGACACAAGAAAAAGGTCGACATGTATTGTTGACACACGGATAGGTCGACGTAATTTTATTTATTTATTTTAAATTTCCCAATTGTTTCTTTCATACTATACCTTTCATGCTTTGGACCAGATGCACTAAGCTTCAAAAGTGATAAAATGGAGAGTGATAAGCAACCAGCCAATCAGCTCCTGCCTGAAATTTTTCAAACTTAGGGCCAGATTCTCTAAGCTTCAAAAGTGATAAAATGGAGAGTGATAAACAGCCAGCCAATCAGCTCCTGTCTGACATTTTTCAAACACAGTCTGTGACATGGCAGGTAGGAGCTGATTGGCTGGCTGTTTATCACTCTCCATTTTATCACTTTTGAAGCTTAGAGAATCTGCCCCACAGTCTGCATACCTCCCAACTTCTGTTTTGAAGAAATAGCGCCGTACGAGCGCCCGAAAAGGGGCGGGCGTATGCAAATGAGGGTGCGGCTTATGCTAATTAGCCGCAACCTCATTTTCATACGAGAATAGACGCTGTGCGCATGCGCACAGCGTCTATTCTATTAGATTGGGGGGTCTCCCAACTGCCACCCCCCGCAGCGGGACAATGCCTGCCGCGGGTGGGACAGCGGGACAGGACCCGAAAATCGGGACTGTCCCGCTGTACACAGTTGGGAGGTATGAGTCTGTGACATGGCAGGTATGAGCTGATTGGCTGACTGTTTATCACTCTCCATTTTATCACTTTTGAAGCTTAGTGCATCTGGCCCATAACCACTTTACTCCAATTCGAAACAAAGAAATAGAGAGTATGTGTGGTGTGCAATTAGCAGCAGCCGGCACTAAGGGTAGTCAGTCCCTTATAAAATAATAGGAGTATAAATGGGTTTTTGTGCCAGCGCCAGAGGCGTAGCTACGGTGGAGCCGGCGGAGCACACGCTCCAGGCGCGGTAATGTCACCTGGCGCCGGAGCCGTGCACTCTGCCACCGGCTCCCCCGACCTGCTCTACCCCCAGGAAGTTCGCTGCAGCAGAAGCCGACTGCCAGCGGCTGACTATAGCACGGGCGGCAGTGACAGGGCCCCCACCCGGCAGCCGCATACTGCCAAAGGAGGAAGTGATGGAGACACAACTCCCCCGCACCCCGCACCCGCCCAGCAGCAGCGCACTGCCTGCTAGGAGCACCATAGTGCCAGCGGCAGGTACAGGGCCAAGTCCCAGCAGCAGCACGGTGCATAGCGCGGAAGATGTGACAGGAGACGCACAACCCCCACACACATCAGCAGCGCGCTGCCCGCTAATAGCACTATGGTGTTGGCGATAGTAACAGGGTCCCCGCCCGGCAGCAGCGCCAACCACCAGGCCAGCAACATTGTGAGTCCGGAGCTGGCAGCAGCATAAGCACCTCCAGGCCAGCACTAAGACAGCCAGCGGTAAGCTGACCTTTGTTGTTTGTTTGTTATGGTTCTGTGACCAGTGGTTCCCTGAAGTAACTCCCCAAAGATTGCCTGGCACTAAGGGGTGGCAGTGGGGGGGGGAACTTTGGGGTATACAGTATATGTATGGAGTCAGTATATTTATGTATATATGGATTGATGGATGTGGGAATCAGTGTATGTATGGACGTATATACAGGATGTATGTACTGTTTTTCTGTATGTATGTGGGAGGCACTGTATGGATGTATGAGGTAGGCAGTGTATGTATGTTGAAGGCAGTGCAGTGTATGTAGGGTATGGGTAAAAACCGGACCAGGACAAAACCCCCGGACCGCCGGACCAGACATCAAACTCTGCATTTTGTAGCTTGTAGCGTCCGGTCCGGGGGGTGTCCTGTCCTGGGGGGCTGCCTGTGACACCTGTCACCAGGTAGAGGAGGAGGGGTAGAATAGAGTCTCCCTGTATGGTCCGGGCATGTAGCAAAAACCGGACGGTCCAGACCACAGGGGGAGGCTGTAATCTCCCCTTCCCCATGTCCCTGATGATAGCTATCACAGGAACCCCCCTGGACAAGACACCCCCCAACAGGACACCCCCCGGACCGGACCCTATAAGCTCCGGACTGCAGATTTTGATGTCCTGTCCGGCAGTCCAGAGTCTAGTCCGGTCCGGTTTTTACATAGTCCCGTGTATGTATGTTGTATGTATAAGGAAGGCAGTGTATGTGGGTGGCATATGTATGTACAGTATGTATGTATGCATGTATGTATGTATGTATGTATGTATGAGGAAGGCAGTGTATGTGTGAGGAAGGCAGTGTATGACGGGATACCTATGATATCCTGGCTTTTAGAATGCTGGCGGTCAAAAGACTGACCCCGCCATCCTGAAACTGAGAATCATGACACGGGTTCTGTAGCACCCTTACCATCTTCCCCTACCCCTCCTAACCCTCCCTTGCATCAGCCTAACCCTTCCCATCCCCACTAGTGCATAAACCTAACCCACGCAACACACTTTCTAAACCTACCCCCCCCCCCCCCTTTGAAGTGTCTTAACCTAGTCCCACAGCCTAACCCTGGCCTTCCCCTACACCCGCAGCCTATCCATAATGTTCCCCTGCAGCCTAAGTTGCCCCACTAGTACAGTCTCCGGCAGAAGACACTCTTGAATCCCCGCTGTCAATCTCCAGGACTGGAGAACGGACTGCGTAACTTAGCCGCATAGCAGGGAAAGTTAGGGGACGGACACTCCACCACTCCAGAGGAGTGTAAGCATTGCAAACTAACTTTAATGTAACTTTCACATCACACTTTTAAAACGGTATATTGCCGTTTTTTTGCCTTTTAAAACGTTTAAGGCTGCAGTGTGAAAGTGTCATAGTTGAAATACCATTTAAAGTTAACTGGTATTTTAACACGTTTAAAAAGCAGAGTCCTACCCGTTTTAAAGCCAATTCAGAGCCGTTTTTTGTGCTGTCTGAATGGCACTGAAATGGTATTTAGTAAAAAATAAAGGTTAGAGCACTGTGATAGGCTGTCCCTTGTCTTGTGTCCCTTCCCTGAACCAGGAAATAAGCTGTGGGTAGAAACGTGTTCAGAGGTTAAACGGCTTGACTGGTGATGTGAATGGTACTTAAACGGTATTTTTAAATGGTAATCTGCTGCAATATGAACACTAGACCCGTTTAAAATACCATTTAAAATTACAGTTTTTCAAAACGTTTCAAAATGTTTTATGTGATGTGAAAGCTACATTAGTTTCTCAGGTCACATTCTTTTGTATACTGGTATTTTTCTTTTATTATTTATAACAATATTATTTTTATTTGTTCATTTTATTTTTATTTATATATTTTTTATTTGTTATATTTATTTTTTATTTATTTACTTTTTATTATTTACTTTTATTTAGTTTTGTTCTCTATCACCTAGCGCTCCTAGCACCCAAAACCCTGCTAGCGCTGCCGCCCGCACTGCTATAGATGCCGGGACGTGAGTAACCCAGCCTCAGGAACTCTCCAGAGCGGTAAGCGCACACACCGCCGAGAGCCTGCTGCTCATCTGCCGATTTTACATCACTCACAGTCCACCTCGCAGCACTCCCACCTTCACTGTTCACCTCTCAACACTCCCTCCTCCCTTCAATGTCCAACTCACAGCACGTCACACTTCAAAGTCCATTGCAAAGCACTCTCTGCTTCTTTACTGTCCTCATGGCAGTGTTCGGTTCTTTTAATAACCATCTCTGGCTCAGTGTTTACTAGCACCCAGTGCATTCATTTAATTTAATAATACTCAGCCAGCACCACAGAATTCGCTGGCATACAGCAGGTAATTAAATTAACCACCATCCACAGATCATAAGTCCTGCCAATACCGGACTGTGGTCACAATGGTTACCAGAGGTGTCAGGCCTATATAAAAGGGATAGTGCATTTGTTACTCTTCATCCTCCCCTAGTAACTGAGTTAATAACTTTTATTCATAGCTCACATGGATAACCCTATTGATGCTAAATTGATGCATGTGGCTTTATGTGTAATGGGTATTACAAAGTTTGACAAAATGTGCAATGGGCATTACGGTGTGTGGTATAATGTTAGGCCACGCCCCCTTTTCGCAGTGCAAGAGCATACTACAAATTGGGGAGGGGGGGGGGGGCGCAAAACATGCCCTTGCTCCGGGCACTGTGGCACCTAGCTACACCACTGGCCAGAGCTGGCTGAAGATACACACAAGATGGTATTAATGGGTTTTTGTGCCAGTGCTGGCTGAAGATTACACACAAGACGATTTCTCCAATACTCCAATTGGGAACGGTAAAGAGGCTTGAAGCATGGCAAGTAAAGTGGTACACTAATTGCATGCCCAGGGTCGGCTCCAGGCCTTCTAGTGCCCCGAGCAAGACATTTTGAAAACCCCCCCGGCCTGCACGAGGATGAGACAGGCTGCTTTTTTAGGGAGCTCCTGCTGATTACAGTACCTTCCTATCCTCCTGAATTATCAAGTTACTTTGCCCTTACACTCACCATTCTGCTCGGCCTCCCGGGACCTTGCTGCATTTGGGTGAGGAGAGCTGCGGAGCCGGGGGATGGTTATAGCACTCCCTTTGGGCTGCGACCCCCCCCTTTCTCATGTGAGCCCGGGATCTCACTTTTAAACTGCATCAACCACTGGGGCTCCGTGCCGTGGGACGTGGTGGCCCAGCCTTTCCTGGCTGGGCCAATCATCTGGACACATGCGGCCTCTTTTCAGCCCCGCACAGCAGTGCCTGATCCGGACAAGTGCTCCCGGTGGCTGCGTTTGGCGGCATCTCGGTGACTCTGCCTAAGTCTGAAGCTGCAGCGGCAATCTTGAGTGCGGCTTCCACCAGAGCTCCTAAGATTGCGGGCAACTGATGGCCGCCCTTAGGAGTCAGCACCCAGTGTGGACGCTCCTAAGGAACGTCCCTTGGGCTGGCCCTGTGCATGCCTCCCAACTGTCCCGATTACAGCATGACAGTCCCGCTATTTGGAGACTGTCCCGTGGAGTGGCAGTGGGGGGGGGGGGCAGGGGGGAGTTGGGGGGAGCTGGAGATCACCACTGCAAAGGCATGGCATCTCTTCAGTGCAGGGAGGAGGGAGAGAGTCCATAAAGGGAAGCCGGTGCTGCCCAGTCACTAGGGGAGCTCTGGGCATGCACATAAAAATTAAAAATAAAGAATGGGGTTTGTGGTGCCGGTCCACGCCCCCTATACATGGGACCTCACCCACCCCACCTCAGTTCTGCCCCCTCTTTGGTCTTGGTGCGCCTTCGGATACCGATTTGAGAATTCAGAAAGTTGGGAGGTATGTAATTGGGTCTACAAGCATTAGGTCGACATATCTGAAGGTCAACATGTATGAATGTCGACATGGGGTTAGTTCGATATTCAAAAGATCGACATGGGGTTTTTCACTTTGGTTTAGCCAACAAGTGCCGACAGCCGGTATTTCATGCGTGGTGGGAGAAAGAATAGTGTGCCGAGCGCAGCGAGCCATGCGAGGGGACATGGTGACACGTTTCAGTGTCCATGTCAACTGTGTCGACATTCAGGTGAAAAACCCCATGTCGACCTTTTTGACTGTCCAACGTCTTCATGTCGACCTAATGCTAATGACCCCGTCTACATACAGTCATGTCGACCTTCATGCATGTCGACCTAATGCTTGTTGACTTAGTTGGTGTCTATCCAATGATCCATACCCTGTAATTGGGGGTCCACCTGCTCATGTCGACATTGGCAGCAAAAAAACTTGTGAAGCTCATGTCAACCTTTTCATGTGTACAATTTTTGTGCATATTGACCTTTTGGCAATGACGACCTTGTGCATGTCCTCCTTTTGGTGTCAACCTACTGATTGTCAAGTCTGTAGGCCCTTATCCACTAGTGAGATTTGTATCAGCAATCAATTGGATGCGTTTTGGTTGCAATGTGGGCGGGACCATCCCGGGGGGACAGGATTACATATGATACATTGTATGTGGTCCTTTTGCAAACAATGTATCTCATGCTATCCTAGCAGGGCTTAACGGCTGCGACAGATATTCATGACAGCCAGTGAGATCTGCGATGCGAGGCACACGGGAGTGCGCCTGACATTGCAATCACACAAAAAGCACCTGCGATGTGCCAGTTTTCACACGATCCGTCGCAGAAAAGCATTGCAATCGCATGAAAACAGGCCACTAGTGGATGGGGGCCTTTAGATTTATGCCTGTCGGATTAACCTACCTTTTAACGGAAATTTTGAGGATCTCTAACAGCAAAGTTGCCACTCAAAGGGCTAATTAGATATCTCATAGCACCGAGCCCTGGGTCACTATTTTGATGATGAACTTATCCATGCAAATTGAAAATGCGCTACAATATGAACTCTATATGAAAGATAATACTGAAATACCTACAAAAGCAGGGGCCAAGGCAAGGGATTCCTCATTATCCCTTTCACATTTAAAATATAATTGAATGAAACTACCCTTCTGATGTGCTTATCTTCCCATTGACATGCACCTTCTTTATTCTGTTTTGGCTCTGGATTATTAGCCTCTGCTGTTTGTTTTGGACCTCTGCATAGGTCATATATGTTGTGTCTTTTCATCCTTATATCATCCGAATAAAATTTTGATAAGAAAAAAATATTTTTTTGTATAATGTTTATTTGCAGTTGAAAACGTCCAAAAACAACAAAAGGATCTTCCAATACAATCCATGGTGATTCTTAATTTCTTAACAGAAACACCCTGCACACGGTCAGACCCAGGTCCAAGCAGCGGAGTAAATGGGGTCTGTCCTGGGTCTGACCTAGGTTGGAACCCGGGATTTAAGTGGAAAATACCATTTTGTTTGGTCTATTTTGTGGATGGATCCTGCATGTTTACGAATTGCACATGTTAAGCATATACATATTTGGACAGTGCAGAGCCACACGTAAATCTAATGTATCTCAGTCGCAGCCAGAGAGGAGAAACAAAGGCTAGAATTAGCATTCTCACATAGTCATTGTCAGTGGTGGCTCTTACCGTTCTGGAGGAGGGGGGCAGCCGCAATGCGGGCCACCCATCTGATGCCACTACCACCACTACGTTCCCCGTCCGCTGTGCTCCCCGGCCGCCAGTCCCCTGCACGAGGCCAGCTCATGCTCAGTAACTTCATACATACTGCGCATGATGCGCTGGCCCAAGCCTCCATGGGCTGCCTTTGCAGCAGCAACCGGAGGCTTAATACGGTTCCTGGGTATGGCGCATGCGCAGTATCGTCTGCGGTACTGTGCATCCGCAGAACCCGATTTGGAGGTTGCTGCGCATTTGCGCACAGAGAGGCATCCCGGAGGGAGGGAATACCTCCCAATGGGACTGCCTTCAGTGACTGGCAGGTCGGACTTCCAATAGGAAGTCACTGTCAGTCACATTGAAGCCAGAGAAGGTGACAGTGGTGGATTTTACCTGGGGGTGGGGGGCTGCAGCCCTGCAGCTTATAGGTAAAAACCGCCACTGGTCATTGTACAGTGTATACAGTGTTTATGGAACTCTGGGGGCGATTCAGATTCAGGTCCAAATTCGTCCTCGGTCCCGAAGGTCGGGTATGCAGATCCCCGGGAGTCTTCCGCGATTTTCACGCTCAGCTGGGCATTTGCACCAGGAGGGGCGGGAAGGGGGCGAGCATGAGGCAGTGGGGAAAATATGACAGAAACTTGATTCAATTTGAAATTTTTTGCCCAGATTAACCCCTCCCATACATACACCTGTGATGGTCCAATACATTGATTACACTAGGCAACAGCCAAAAAGGATTCTACGTAGAAACAACCAATTCTAACTGATTTCAATGCGCTGAACACGAGTATGATGTTTAACATTGTTTATTAGTTCAAGTTTTGAAGATTCTTAGTGATCACGCATTGCTGACATTTTACCATTTTAACATATTTGAAAATAGTATTTCCTCATATCATAAGACACTAGTTTGAAGACGCATTTTCTTCATTCTCACTTACATTTTTTCCCAGCTAACTGTGGCGCCATTAGTGATGAACGCAGTGAATGTTTCCACCAGGTTATTTCTGAGATAGAGAAGAGATACCAGGGGAAATGGAAAGCTTCAATGCTAGCAGACTGTCGGACACTTGTCAGAGATGCCCTGGAAATAGTGTACAAGTGACTTGCAAAACAAATTAAAAGCAATGATTTGTATTATTGTTGATGTTGTGTATGTATAAGGGTGTCAGGCAGAGAGAGGGATGGGGGGGACAAGGGTTTTAGGCAGAGAGAGGGATTGGAGTCAGGGGTGTCAGGCAGAGAGAGGGATGGGGGGGACAGGGGTGTCAGGCAGAGAGAGGGATGGGGGGACAGGGTTGTCAGGCAGAGAGAGGGATGGGGTGACAGGGGTGTCAGGAAGAGAGAGGGATGGGGGACAGGGGTGTCAGGAGAGGGATGGGGTGACAGGGGTGTCAGGCAGAGAGAGGGATGGGGGGACAGGGGTGTCAGGCAGAGAGAGGGATGGGGGGACAGGGGTGTCAGGCAGAGAGAGGGTTGGGGGGACAGGGGTGTCAGGCAGAGAGAGGGATGGGGGGCAGGGGTGTCAGGCAGAGAGAGGGGGATGGGGGGACAGGGGTGCCAGGTAGAGAGAGAGGGATGGGGGGACAGGGGTGTCAGGCAGAGAGAGAGTGGTGGGCACAAGCCTAGTGCTGCTACAGCCTGGATGCAGGCACTCAGGGCTGGAGTGGGAGGTGGGAGGCTGCACCGACCCGCACAGGACCCCATGGTGCTGATCCCTTCTGGACCATGCACACAAAGAAGGAGCAGCCTGGGTGTGAGGTGATGGGGAGGGATGAGGGGGTGACAGGTACCTTCCTCTAGCTCCATGTCCACAGGCGCTGAGGTCATGGGTTCGAATCCCACCATGGCTCTAATTGTGCGGAGTTTGTATATTCTCCCTGTACTTGTGTAGGTTTCCTCCGGGTTCTCTGGTTTCTTCCCACAATCCAAAAATATACTGGTAGGCTAATTGGCTCAAACAAAATATAAAGGTGGAGCACTAAAAAGTAATTTGTATCAATTGAGTATTACAATAAAAATAAAAGTTTGTATTAAAAAAAAACACATAAATGATGCAGTATTCAAAATACGGTTGGCAATAATAATACTTATAAATACAATAAGTGTACTGTAATGTATATATTGAGTAAACAAATATTAAAGGTTGTATTATTATTAGTAGTACTGGAGTCCTGCTTGTTCTTGTGTGTATATATATATATATATATATATATATATATATATATATATATATATATATATATAGATTTATAACTAATTTTCCCACTGGGTGACTTGGCCATGAACGAATTAAGGGAGTCCATAAACCATGCAGGATGTTGGAATATCGCTGGAGGGTGAATGCAATCCTTGAGTCAAGGGAGTGTCCTCACGATGTATGCGGTATGTGTAATCCACAGTATGCAGATGGTGGTGTCCCATATGTTGGTATATTGCTGAGAAAGTTCCAAAGTTAAACCCAGGGATGAGATACGGAGATAAATTGTAGCAGGAAAAAAAACAGTGCAACCTTTAGAATCCGGAGCTGGTTTTAAAAGTACAAGCACCACCTATGTGGGAGCAGCTCGACACAACACCTCACTAGGCGCCTGTTCTATTCTTAAGCCCCACCCCAAGTGCTCAATTATATCCCCTTGTATTCTTTTAGGGTAATTGGCTCCCAACAAAAATTAACCCTAGAATGCCCGTGTGTGCGTGTACATGTGGTAGGGAAAATAGATTGTAAGCTCCACTGGGGCAGGGACTGATGTGAAAGTTCAAATTTTCTCTGTAAAGCGCTGCGAAATATGTATGCGCCCAAATAAGAAACTGTTAATAAATAAATAATAAACATATTTAAAATTTTGACTTGGAGACTTATTGGCGATGAAAAGGGTCAGGTTTACTAATTACTAGCTGAAGTACCCGGCGATGGTTTAAATGTTAAATGTTCAAGTATTAAGTAATCAATGAGTTGGGTTTAATTTACAACATTTCAAAAATAATTAGCAGCTTAGCAGCTCTTCCAACACACCCATGAGGTGGCTGCTCAATGTCGGTTTTTTTTTGGGGTGTCGCCAGTAGCCCTAATCCCCAGCTTGTTCACGTCAATTCCCTCCAGTTTCAAAACAGAACATTAAGTAAAATAGAAAAACACTAAATGTGTAACAACAATTGTTGGAACTGGAGGGATCAGTGACAAGTCTTTTGATAATTTGAAAAATACAAAAACTGTAAATTGAAAAAACACTGTAAAAGTGTAAAAACTTTTGAACTTTAAAACAGGAACTTACCGCTTTAGACCATGATCTTATGTTTGGTTGTTCTGCTTTGCTGGAGAGCTGTCAGTAAAGGTGGGAGAATCTGGGTTGAAGAGTCTCGCGCGGCACAGAGGGCAGATGTTGTTGACCTGGAGCCATTCTGTCAGACAGGGAACATGGAAGGTGTGGTGACAGTGCGATACAGCCATTTCTGTACCTACCTCAATGTCAGAGATGCAAATGGAGCAGTACTCTGGTTCCTCTCCGTCTGCAATGGTGCGCCTGCTGTAGGTGGGGAGACGGGACAGGACGAGGCGCATGATGCTGTCCAGCAGGAGGCGTTCTACTCTCCTGCTGCCGGCCTGATGGTCTCTTCCTCTTCGTCCAGACCTTTCTCTTCCCGATGATGGTCCAGATCTTCTTGCTGACCGACTCCCACGGGATGGTCTGCGGCGTCCTGACCTCAGCCATGGCTCTCTGGTGTTCTGGCCGGGTCCATCTAAAATGATATTTCATATATTGTAGATATAACAAATAGCTATATGTGACATGTAAAGATCAGATATTGCTGGTGTACAATAAGACTTCCAGCAGTAACATGATTTATATATTATATTACCATACAACTGAAAAACAGAGCTGCAGCAGTATGAGTGTATGGATGCAGGCCCCAATGCTTAGCGGTTCCTGATCTGTAACTGACAGCATGGGAGGTGCCAGCCAGTAACACAGGGACACTGGCCAAACACCACTGCTATAATCCCTCCCACTACAAAGGCCAACTGCTAGAGAAGAGACATTGGTCTAAGATTTAATTTACTAAACAAACATTTTACTGACCTTCATTTCCAATCAGCTGGGATAACTCTCGGCGGCTCATTGTAGCCGGAGGCAGAAGGTGATCCAGTTGAAAAAAAAAAGGGGGAAAAAAGAGAAAGAAAAAGCACAGATGTAATTGTGCGCTGAGCTCCAATCACTGATAACTCACTAGGAGAATATCTGGCAGCAAATAATCGCCTGCAAAAAGATCTAATCTGAGAAGCCTTTTCTCCTGTGTCCACATCAGCTGCTGCCCAGGAAATGCCAGTGATATTGCTGTGCACTGAGGATTGGCAGTTGGGGGTGGCAGTTGGTTATGGCCATGCAGCACATCACATGTACAGTATACCCCACATCATCCTCTACTGCCAGGAATACTGGACAGAGCCACATTGTAGCAGGGGGTCCACGTACACCCCAATGTTTAGTCATACCTCCCAACAGTCCCGAAAACCGCGGGAATGTCCCGGTTTTCGGGGACATTCCCGCGTCCCTCCTGCGGCCGGCAGTGTCCCGCGGCAAGGGGGGGGTTGTTGGGAGTCCCCCCTGTCGGCTAGTGAGCAGCGGGGAATAAACGCTGTGCGCATGCGCACAATGTCTATCCCCGCAGCCAGGTGGCATGGCTAGAGGCTCATAGAGCCTCTGGGTCATGCCCCCATAGCGGCAAAACAGGGGCGTGGCCTTGCTGGTGAGCCGCGAGTATAGGCCACGCCCCCAAAATTAGGCTACTTTCTAATATAAGAGAAATGTTAACTAAACATTGGGATGTACTAACTGCCCACCCCCTGCTACAAACCTTTCTTCCTCCCAAGCCTCAATTAGTGTTTAGGTGAGCTGCCATTCTGAAATCTGTTAAGTCACCTTAAGTCAACTGTTAAAATAAATTGGTTACAAACAGCTAAGGTGTTTTCCCATGCAATAAGTGCAAAACATGCCAATATGTAGATGAGGATTATGGCACATATTTTGGGACATAAAAAACCATGGGATATTAAAAGCTGCATCTCACTACACACCTGATCTATATACTGTAAATGTGGAAAAAGATATATCGGAAAGACCAAGCGTTAACTTTCTGCAGCTTTCAGTCAGAAAAGTAAGTCAATACTTACCTGTCAGATGGCTGCTGATGACTGAAATGGGGGCAGACGCTGCATCCCATGGGAATGTCAGTTCATGGGGACGCTGGGTATTCCCCTTCTGCCTCCCCCACCCTCCTCTGCCCATGCAAACGCCTTGGAGAGTGTGATACTTACCAAAGGCATTCGCACAGGGAGTCTGTACAGGCACAGATCCCCGCATGCACATTCACAGACCCCCACCTGAATCAGGAAGGTGTATCTTTGACAATCTCCCTCTCTCTCTCTCTCTCTCTCTCTCTCTGTCTCTCTCTATATATAATGTTTTTCTTATTGCCATGCAATCCATTTATATCCTCTAGTTTCTGAGACCCAGGAGCAGGGGAGCCGAGAGGGAGGGGGAGCAGGTACTAATTACCTGGGCCCGGGCTTGCTGGAGGGGCCCGGCAGGGGCCCTGGTCCAACCCCCCATCTTCCCCCTCCGTCCTTCCCAGCATCAGCAGCAGCACACATACAGCATGTGCTGTGCTGACAGCAGGCTCAGCATGTGTGTCTCACTGACAGCGTGAGAACTCATGCTGAGCCTGCTGTCATCACATTACTTGCTGCAGGTGTGTGCTGCTGCTGTGGAGTTTAGAGTTTTCTTTCACCCCATCTTAACATTTTGGGGGCGTGGCCTAAGCACAGGAGGTGGCCACACCTCCCACACTTAGGCCACGCCCCAACATTTTTACCGGGGCCCGGCATTCCTCTCGGCTGCCCTGCCCAGGAGTCTCTCTGTAGAGGGACTCAGAGGCAGAACTCTGGGAGGCAATGGAGTCATCTGCCGCCGGGCTCCTGCTCCCAAAGGGGCACCTCTCCATGGAAGTTTAAATTAGTTATTTAAAAGCCAACGATACTGCTTCTGTGGCTGAGTTCTGAAATATATATACATGTTCTATCTATCTATCTATCTATCTATCTATCTATCTATCTATCTATCTATCTATCGATCTATCTATCTATCTATATGCTGAACAGAATATATATTTTATATAAGGTTATATAGGGTTGTGTGTGTACGTATATCTTGCCTCCGGCCAACTGGAACGAACAGCCCAAAAAAGGCAATTTTTAGGTACATCAACAGGGAAAAGCAGGGCTGACCCGTTTTAAGTGTAAAAGAGCACTGACCTGGGGATACCGTGGTTGAAGTGCAGTGTAAATGGTGTCTGAAGCAGGGTCTGACCTGGAAAATTCCTGCGGTCAACATACGGGGTTCGACCCGGGATTCTAGTGTAAAAGTGGTATTAGAGGAGTCCGGGTCTGCTGCCCAGTTGTGAAAGGGTGGAATCTATAACACTGATCGCTCCTCCCCCAATGCTGACTTTTTCATTGTGGTGAGCCATATTTAAAAAAAAAAAAATTTTCCCAAGGGGGCTTTGCCATACTTGCTGACTTTTGTTTTCTCCTTTCCGGGAGAAGCCAGGGGCCCCGCCCCCATCAAGCCCCACCCCCATGGCAGTCAAACAATGCAATTTGCGGGTCCGCAAATTGGGGGAGGGACTAAAATGATGAGAAATCACACAATTCACGTCATTTTAGCCCCGCTGCGGACCCCCAAAAACCAGTAATTTTGTGCAGCATGGAAGGGGGTGCGGGGGCTGCCTGGCCAATGTGGGAGGATTGCCCACCTTCCCGGGGGTCGGGAAAGGGACCCGATGTTCGTGAGCCTTCCAGCAATTCCGGGAGGGTAAGCAAGCGTGGGCTTGGCCAAACCTCCTATGATAACCGGCACATCCCCCCCAAAAGTATTGAGGCCCCAGCCAACTCTCTACAACACTGTAAGTAGTCACAGCGGTGACAGCAGATTATGGCTGCTATTGATTATCATTAGTTTAGTTGGTGTAATAGCTGCTCATGTGCAAAACAAAACCCACCCATGGTTCTCCATCAATGCCTGACTTCTCGCATCAATGTTGGAACTATCAATTATCAACGCTATGGGCCTTATTCAGATCTGAGCTCAGTACAAATTTGTTTGGAAAATGGGCAAAACCATGTGCACTGCAGGTGGAGCAGATGTAACAAGTATAGAGAGAGTTAGATTTGTGTGAGTTATGTTGTTTCTGTGCAGGGTAAATACTGGCTGCATTATTTTTACACTGCAATTTAGATTTCAGTTTCAGCACACCTAGGGTTGCCACCTCATCCCTTTAATCCTGGAGACATATTAATTACACAGGTTCTGTGACTGGCTCACTTCAAGACTCATTCCAACAGGTTTTTTAATCAACCACAGAACCTGTGTAATTAATATGTCTCCAGGATTAAAGGAATGAGGTGGCAACCCTAAGCACATCCCACTCAAATTTAACTTTCTTTGCACAGGTTACATCTGCCCCACCTGCAGTGTACACAGGGGCGGATCCAGGATAAAATGACAGGGGGGGCACCATGATATAAAAGGGTTTGGGTGGGGGAGGGGTGGTGTTAGTGGTGCCAGTGTACATGCTAAGAGAGCGGCAGGAGAGGGTGGGAATGGAATTAAAAATAGGCCCTGGCATTTAAAGTACGCAGGTACACCATGGCGACAAAAGTGAAGGATGTAGTTGTGCGCGCGCCAAAGGCGCGCTCCGGAAAAGAGTGTGTGGCCACTCAACAGGGGGCATGTCAACACCATATACAACTTCTACACATTATGCAACAAAATACTAGACCCCATTATACTTGCCCCATACACATGATGCCAAATGGAATGAGCCAAAATTGACATAATGCCATATGGATTGAGCCAAAATTCAAATAATGCCACATGGATTGTGTCAAAATTCACATAATGCCACATGGATTGAGCCAAAATTTACATAATAACACACACGGATTGAGCCAAAATTCACATAATGCCAAATGGATTGTGTCAAAATTCACATAATGCCACACGGATTGAGCCAAATGCATAAAATGCCACACGGATTGAGCCAAAATTCACATAATGCCACATGGATTGAGCCAAAATTCACATAATGCCACATGGATTGAGCCAAAATTCACATAATGCCACACGGATTGAGCCAAAATTCACATAATGCCACATGGATTGGGAAAAAATTCACATAATGCCACATGGATTGAGCCAAAATTCACATAATGCCACATGGATTGAGCCAAAATTCACATAATGCCACACGGATTGAGACAAAATTCACATAATGCCACATGGATTGAGCCAGAATTCAATAATGCCACCCAGATTAAGCCAAAATTCACAATACACTTCATAAACAGGGACATTATCCACCAAAGGCTCGCATTAAACATTTACACCATAATGTCCATTACATGTTAAGTTACACGCCATTATGTCCATTATTTGTCATGCCAAACACCATAATGCCTATTAAAAATTATGCTACATAAGTGCTGCTTCTCTACATGCTCATTGCCAGAGATTCCATGCTCGTTGCCATGTGGGATTACATGCTCATTGCCAAGGGGGAATACATGCTCGTGGTAAATGGGGGACAGCCGCCGCCAGGCAGAAGTGATAGCCACTGACAGTGGCAGAGCCTGGCTGTATTCAGAGCACTGCAGGTCCCGGCTAATTGAAATAATCCCCTTTTCACACCAGAAAATGCATTTCCAGGTTGGCCCCTTTTACACCAGCCTAGTCCCTGCATTTTCTGGTGTGAGGGGGAGAGAAAACCACCCCTCCCCCCTTTAACCAGTTATCTCATTTAACCGGCTATATCTTCGGAACCAACTGACCCATTTACATGAGACAAGTATTATATTTTAACTTTTTTATATTATAACTTTTGATCGGGCTTTGAATGATTTTGGTCAAGTGAAACTGGAACGTTTGGTTCCAGAGTAATCTGCTCTCAAAGAACATGAACAGCCATGAAATTACATTTAAAAAAAAAAAAATCGGTTTACACGCAATATCTCTGGAACCGATTGACCGATTTGGACAAGCCTGGTATCATATTGAAGGCCCAGCGATCTGGAATTGAATGAGATCAACCACAAGCTTCTGTGATGCCAGGGCGGGAACTGGCAGCCGTTGGAACCGGGTGGGGGTCGGAATTGACGGGTCCCATATTATCCTATGGGGAAAAAACGTTACAGGTTTGCCAGGCGATATCTCCGGTTCCCGGGGGGCTAGAGACACGGGGCTGGGCTCGTTGGAAAGCCCTGGTCCTCAGCTAAATGACAGGGGGCACGTGCCCGGGTGCCCCCCCCCCCTGAATCTGCCACTGATTGTACATGGTTTTGACCTTTTTCCAAACAAATTTGTACTGAGCTCAGATCTGAATAAGGCCCTATAGTCTTAAGCCAGGTGCACTTATCACTTGATTCTGTGAGGAGACCTGCAAAACATGCACTGTGTGGGGTCCCGAGGACCGACTTTGAGAACATGTGCCTTAAGCGAACAGATGGAGAAGTTGCCTATACCTACCTTTAAGAGTTTAGATATCACTTATCAAGTATCCCAACTGGTTTTTGGGGATGTTCCTGCATCCCAACCGGCGCCGACATTGTCCAGCAGCAGGGGGGTAGTTGGGAGGCCCTCTCTTTCATCTGGTGAATCTATTCTCGCAGCAGAGAGGCTGGGGGCTGGCCAGCAGCTTACAGCGCCCCTGGTCAGGCCTCTGCATCGGCGAAAACAGACGTGGCCGTGTGGGGATGATGTAATTTGCAGGCCATGCCCCCTTGTTGAGAAGCCACACCCCTAATTTTGGGCATGCACAGCTGCCCTGTTTTCCTTATCCAAAAAGTTGGGAGGTATGCATTACGAATATTACTTTGCTTAGCAAAAACATAACCTTCACACCTCTATAGTAATTCCAAACAGCTGTTACAGCTAATCTTCCATTCAGTTTATATTATTTTATTCATTATAAAAGAATATTTACTAAAGAAGACTAAAGAGCGAACACATTACATCATTCCAAGTTATATTATAGATGGTCAACAATGCCTAGGTTGACAGTCACTAGCTCTTCACCTAAAAATGGTCAACATGGAGGGTTACCACCTTTTTGTTGAGAGATTCCCGGAGAGTGGCCCGCCCATTGACCCACCTCCAGTCCCGCCCCTTGAAAAGCCTTATTTTTAAAAAACCTTTGCTCTAATTCTATTCTTGATTATGCACACCATAATGCCAGTTACACATTTTTCCACACACCGCGATGCCAATTACACATTTTGCCACACACCGCAATAACCATTACACATTTTGCCACAATGCCCATTATTCCACACACCGTGATGCCTATTACACATTACACCACACACCGTGATGCCCATTACGCCACACACCGTGATGCCCATTACACTGCACACCATAATGCCCATTACACATTACGCCACACACGTGATTCTCATTACATGATACGCCACACACCGTGATGCCCATTACATGTTATGCCAGGACTCTGCAATTTTTTTTAAATGTAGGAGCCAGGATGAAAGTGTAGGAGCAAGACAAACCATAAAAATAGGGGTAATATGCACCAAAGGTGAATGCCAAAAATTTGCACCACAATGCCTATTACATGTCACACACCCATTAAATATTACAAATTATGCCACACACCGTAATGCCCATAACACTTACCACACAAGGTAATACCTATCACATATTACGCCACATGCTGTAATGCCCATTACATGTTCTACCAAACACCTTAATGTCCATTACACATTATACCAAATACTGTAATGCCTATTACACATTATGCCACACACTGTAAAGCCCATTATATATAATACCACATACCATAATGCCTATTACATACTACATATAAGTGCTGCTTACCTACATGCTTGTTGCTACGGGTTTCATTCTTAATGCCAGGGGTTGCTACGGGTTTCATTCTTAATGCCAAGGGTTTCAATGTTTCATGCTTGATGCCAGGGGTTTCAATGTTTCATGCTTGATGCCAGGGATTGCAAGCTCTCTGCAAGAAGTTATATGATCTGCCAGGGGTTGTATGCTCTATGCCAGGGGTTACATGCTCTATGCCAGAGGGTACATGCTCTATGCCGGGGGAACATGCTCTATGCCAGGGGGTACATGCTCTATGCCAGGGGTTACATGCTCTATGCCAGGGGGTACATGCTCTATGCCAGAGGGTACATGCTCCATGCCAGAGGTTACATACTCTATGCCAGAGGTTACATGCTCTATGCCAGTGGTTACATGCTCTATGCCAGGGGTTAAATGCTCTATGCCAGAGGGTACATGCTCTATGCCAGGGGGTACTTGCTCTATGCCAGTGGTTACTTGCTCTATGCCAGAGGGAGGGTACATGCTCATTGCCAAGGTGGAGTGAGAGGTTTATTACCTTGTGGGAGTTTGAGGCCATTGACCATCACTGGACTCACTTCAGTGGTGGTAGTGCACTGGCACTGCTGCTTGTAGCTGTCTCAGTCACTGACGTTCCGTCTGAGGCTGAGCTTTTGAGCTGCTGGTTGCTGCTTGCTCCTCCATTGGGGCCACGGCCTGGGGCAGTAGCTGGGTGCCGCCGTCCAGGTGAGGGGCTGAGGACACAGACACGGGGTGCGAAGGGACTACTCAGTGACGTAAGTTAGTCCATGTCGCCTAGAGGCAGGAAAAAAGTTGGTGCCCCCCCATTGATAGACAGCTAGAGCGAGGGAAAATGAGAGATAGGGAAAGTGAGGGAAAGAGAGAGATAGGGAATCATGGAGAAAGAGAGAAATGAGGGTGTCGGAGAGAAATAAATAATGTCAGGGAGAAAGGGGGGGGTGCCAGCAAGTGAGTAAATGAGAGGGGAGAGCGAGATAGTGTCAAGAGGGTGTCAGGGATAGAGAGAAGGGTTGTAGAGAGAGAGAGAGTTCAGGTACAAAGAGAGAGGGGAAGTCAGGCAGAGAAAGAGATGGGGTGACAGGGGTGTCAGGCAGAGAGAGGGATGGGGGACAGGGGTGCCAGGCAGAGAGGGGGATGGGGGGACAGGGGTGTCAGGCAGAGAGAGGGATGGGGGGACAGGGGTATCAGGCAGAGAGAGGGATGGCGTGACAGGGGTGTCAGGCAGAGAGAGGGATGGGGGGACAGGGGTGTCAGGCAGAGAGAGGTATGGGGGGACAGAGGTGTCAGGCAGAGAGAGTGATGTGGGGACAGAGGTGTCAGGCAGAGAGAGGGATGGGGGGACAGGGGTGTCAGGCGGAGAGAGGGATGGGGGGAAAGGGGTGTCAGGCAGAGAGAGGGATGGGGGGACAGGGGTGTCAGGCAGAGAGAGGTATGGGGGGACAGAGGTGTCAGGCAGAGAGAGTGATGTGGGGACAGAGGTGTCAGGCAGAGAGAGGGATGGGGGGACAGGGGTGTCAGGCGGAGAGAGGGATGGGGGGAAAGGGGTGTCAGGCAGAGAGAGGGATGGGGGACAGGGGTATCAGGCACAGAGAGGGATGGGGGGACAGGTGTGTCAGGCAGAGAGAGGGATGGGGGGACAGGGGTGTCAGGCAGAGAGAGGGATGGGGTGACAGGGGTGTCAGGCAGAGAGAGGGATGGGGGGACAGGGGTGTCAGGCAGAGAGAGGTATGGGGGGACAGAGGTGTCAGGCAGAGAGAGTGATGTGGGGACAGAGGTGTCAGGCAGAGAGAGGGATGGGGTGACAGGGGTGTCAGGCAGAGAGAGGGATGGGGGACAGGGGTGCCAGGCAGAGAGGGGGATGGGGGGACAGGGGTGTCAGGCAGAGAGAGGGATGGGGGGACAGGGGTATCAGGCAGAGAGAGGGATGGGGTGACAGGGGTGTCAGGCAGAGAGAGGGATGGGGGGACAGGGGTGTCAGGCAGAGAGAGGTGTCAGGCAGAGAGAGTGATGTGGGGACAGAGGTGTCAGGCAGAGAGAGGGATGGGGGGACAGGGGTGTCAGGCGGAGAGAGGGATGGGGGGAAAGGGGTGTCAGGCAGAGAGAGGGATGGGGGACAGGGGTATCAGGCACAGAGAGGGATGGGGGGACAGGTGTGTCAGGCAGAGAGAGGGATGGGGGGACAGGGGTGTCAGGCAGAGAGAGGGATGGGGTGACAGGGGTGTCAGGCAGAGAGAGGGATGGGGGGACAGGGGTGTCAGGCAGAGAGAGGCAGGGGCTGGCTGGCAACTTTTAGCCTAGGGGGCAAGTCCAGAGCACTGGCCCATAATCAGCCAAGTCACCGTCGGAAGGAATGCTTTTGCGCGCCGTAGGCGCGCCGAAAAATTAGGGGCGTGGCCTATCATAAGGGGCGTTGCCTGTACCATGATTGTATTGTGTACCTGCAGATTGCACATTTTAGCGAACCTTGTAATACCCATTACACATAAAGCCACATGCCGTAATGCCAATTACACATTATGCTGAACACCATGATGCCAGTTACACATTACGCCCAAACACTGCGATGCTAATTACTCAATACACCGCACACTGTGATGCTAATTACACATTATGCTGCACACCTTGATGCCCATTACACCCCATACTGTGATGGCAATTACCCAATGCTCCCCACACCGTAATGTCCATTACGCCCCATACCATGATGCCCATTACACCGCACAATGTGATGTCCACAGTGCCAGATATGCCCCCACAGTGCAAGATATTCCGCCACAGTACCAAATACACATATGCCCCCACAGTGCCAGACACAAATGCCGCCACAGTGCCAGATATTCTGCCACAGTGCCAAATACGCATATTCCTCCACAGTGCCAGATATGCCCCCAGAGTGCCAGAGACACATATGCCCCCACAGTGCCAGAGACACATATGCCCCCACAGTGCCAGAGACACATATTCCCCCACAGTGCCAGAGACACATATGCCCCCACAGTGCCAGAGACACATATGCCCCCACAGTGCCAGAGACACATATGCCCCCTCAGTGCCAGAGACACATATGCCCCCTCAGTGCCAGAGACACATATGCCCCCTCAGTGCCAGAGACACATATTCCCCCACAGTGCCAAAGACACATATGCCCCCACAGTGCCAGATATGCCCCCACAGTGCCAGAGACACATATGCCCCCACAGTGCCAGAGACACATATGCCCCCACAGTGCCAAATACACATATGCCCCCACAGTGCCAAATACACATATGCCCCCACAGTGCCAGACACATATGCCCCCACAGTGCCAGATACACATATGTCCCCACAGTGCCAGATACACATATGCCCCCACAGTGCCAGATACACATATGCCCCCACAGTGCCAGATATGCCCCCACAGTGCCAAATACACATATGCCCCACAGTGCCAGATACACATATGCCCCCACAGTGCCAAATACACATATGCCCCCACAGTGCCAGATACACATATGCCCCCACAGTGCCAAATACACATATGCCCCACTGTGCCAGATACACATATGCCCCCACAGTGCCAAATTTCATATATGCCCCCACAGTGCCAGATATGCCCCCCACAGTGCCAGATACACATATGCCCCCACACAGTGCCAGATATGCCCCCACACAGTGCCAGATATGCCCCCACACAGTGCCAGATATGCCCCCACACAGTGCCAGATATGCCCCCACACAGTGCCAGATATGCCCCCCACAGTGACAGAAACACATATGCTGGGGTGAGGGAGGGGGGGGGGAGAGCGCTTACCCACTCGCTAGCTGCGGGCCGTGCTGCGGCTGGATCAGCTTCTCCAGCCCTCCTGCGCTGGCCGCGGCTTCCAGAACACGGCCGCGGCTACAGGAAAATGGCCGCCGGCCTCCTGCACTAAGAACATGTCCTCAGTGCAGGGGGCCGGCGGCCATTTTCCTGTAGCCGCGGCCATAGGTGTGCGCAGCCCCTTTTATTAGGGGGTGCACTCCCCATATACATAGAGTAGAAACAGGGACAGGGCACGCCAGAGGTGCGCAACAAAAATTTACATTGTAATGCCCATTACACATTATGCCATACTCCGTAATGTCCATTAAACTTTATGCCACACTCTGTAATGTCCATTACACAATATACCAAACACCATAATGGCCATTACATATTATGCCACATGCTGTAATGCCCATTACACATCATGCCACACACCATAAAGCCCATAACACAATATAACACTGTAATGCCAATTACACATACGAAAACATGCTTTGATGCCTATTACATATTATGCCACATAAGTCCTGGGCAGAGAGCGGGGACAGCAGACGGGCAGAGAGCGGTGGGCCACCCGCCCAATTTCCTTGATACATCAGGTGCAATGTATCAAATGCAATTCCCGTTCCCTGCTGCTGGTAGGGGGTCCAACCTGGAGATCATACTGTACGTGCAGCACGTATTCTCTCCAGGTCTGATCAGATCGGAAGTGAGACACATGCTATTTGGGCTGATTTCTCATGAAATCGGGCACAAATTGCATAGTGTATGGGGGCTGTTAATCTGCCACATTTTACATATGATCATACAATCCTTAGATGTTTAATATCCATCCCTCACATCATGCAGCCTATATGTGTAATTCACTTTTCCTAACTCATACCTTATAAAATATAATTAACAATACCTCCCCCTCCCCCATGCTTTGATAAACTAATTTTAATTTTTGCTCCGCTCTGACCTCTGACCTGTGCCCGGCTCCTGAGTCCCGCTTCCCTGCCTGTGTGCGGTGTTCCTGCAGTGCACCCCTCTCCCCTGCCTGGTGAGTCGGCGGGCGGGCGGGACGGAGGTGGCGGCGGGGGACGGCTGCTGCGGGCACTGGTGTTGGTGGGGGCCAGGTACGGCGGAGGTGGTGGCATGGAGCGGTTGCTGGCTGCTGCCTGGAGGGGGTGGGGTGCAGCGAGTGTTGGTGGCAGCCTGGTGCAGAGGGAAAGGGGTACGGAGGTGGCTGTGACAGTTCCTCTCCATTCACAGCCACCACCGCACGTCACTGCTATCATTACCTACTGCTGCCGGGAGTCTGCTTTGCTTGTGTCATGACAGTGCGCGCGGCGCGACCACGCTGCAGAGAAACAGACTGTGCGCAGCGCAGGAAGTAAGTGTGTGGGCGGGCCGGGGATTCAGAGACATCGCGTATATGGGGAGAAACACTGTGCGCCGCAGCCAATACCTTCTCCGGCCAGCGCTACTTCATGCAGGCGGCTCAGCTCAGAAGCATGAGCGGAGCCGCCGCTACCATTGGGCAGCCTATTCAGCCGGTAAAAATGGTACTGCGTGCAAACATGAGGGGTGTCATTAGGAGGTGCCTGTGCACCCCCGGCACCCCCCGTGCGCACGCCTATGGCCGCGGCCGTGTTCTGTAAGCCGCGGCCAGTGCAGGAGGGCTGGAGAAGCTGATCCAGCCGCAGCACGGCCCGCAGCCAGTGGGTGGGTAAGCGGCCCGGGGGGCATATGGCACTCTGCCCCCCGGCCCAGCCCGCCCCTGGAGAGAGGTATGGGGGGACAGAGGTGTCAGGCAGAGAGAGTGATGTGGGGACAGAGGTGTCAGGCAGAGAGAGGGATGGGGGGACAGGGGTGTCAGGCGGAGAGAGGGATGGGGGGAAAGGGGTGTCAGGCAGAGAGAGGGATGGGGGACAGGGGTATCAGGCACAGAGAGGGATGGGGGGACAGGGGTGTCAGGCAGAGAGAGGGATGGGGGACAGGGGTGTCAGGCAGAGAGAGGGATGGGTGATTGATCTTAAATAAACGTATTTTTTAACTGATGATAATTGCACTATGGAGCGCCCGTTTTTTCTATTGTAGATCTACGTTTGCCTGTGGGATTCAGGACACCTGTGTGGTTCAGCACGGAGCAGCTGGTTTTCACAAACTGAGTGCATTACAATATTAAGGAAGGAACAATCTCCTTTATCAACACCTTTCCCCTTGAGAACTTAAAAAGATTAAAGTGGGGACTTGCATTGGGAGCTCTCATTATATGTATTATTTTATATGCTATTAACCACTTTGCGCAATGTTCATTGTACTGTTGTCATATATATATATATATATATATATATATATATATATAGTCTGAGGTGTATCCACACCTGTTGAGGTGTGGAATGTCAGGCACTCGCCTAATAATAATCAAATCCAAGGGTCAGATAAAATCCAAAGATTGTGCAGTTTTATTTCAACTATCCAGTATAGTCATATTTGTTTCATAATATGGGGCATATTATGAGACAAATATGACTATACTGGATAGTTGAAATAAAACTGCACAATCTTTGGATTTTATCTGACCCTTGGATTTGATTATTATTAGGCGAGTGCCTGACATTCCACACCTCAACAGGTGTGGATACACCTCAGACTATTATTGGGATATTCGCTCACTACGTTTATCTCTTGTCTGGCACCCCGCAGTTACATATAAATAATTAAGTGAGAGTGCGGTCTATGCACGTATCTATATATATATATATATATATATATATATATATATATATATATATATATATATATATATATATATACAGGCAGAATTCACCGGGTATTTCTACACCAAAGAATCAGGCGGCACTCAGACTCGTAGAATAATTTTTTGTATTAGTGCAAACAACACATAATGTTAAGTCATCAACGTTTCAAGGCCGGGCTGGCCTTTTCATCAGGATGCGTGCTAGAAAGTGCAATAGTGCTAGATAGAAGAACAGAAAGAAACGGAGCTGTGTGCTCTCTTACCTATATGTAGCAGCGTGTTCCAATGTCTACGGGAGCCAGCGTGTGTGAGGTCCACTTCCTGGAACCCGACTCCGCCCCGCTACGCTTGGCCGTTGTCTAGGTAACCGTAGTTGCTTCCTCTTCACAGCCGCCCCGCTGTAGACAGACTGAGTACGACCAACTTTCAAACTAGTTGGATAAAAAGTGTAAAACCAAAGTGAATAAATAAAGTAAAAACGTGTGTTTAAAAGCTGCTGACATATCACTAGACGATATCATAGAAAGTGATTAAGAGAAAACATGGAGCATAGTGCAAAAGACAAGGCATTTTAGAATGAATGACATTTCATGACATAGATAGAAAAGATAAAAAAAGGCAGATGCGGGATATATTGTGGGGATTCAAGAGCAGGTTTCCAGAAGTTTCATGTACTGTCCCAATTCGCAGGTATGTGTGGGTTTCAAACAAACACATTCCACGCAATTTTCTCATTTAGTCCCATTGGGGATAGGGAATTTAGTTTAAAGATCCACTCCGATTCTCGCTGGTGTAAAAATTTATGACGATCTCCTCCACGGCAGAGAGGTGGAATGTGGTCGATTATCATGCTGCGTAAATTTGCCAAACTGTGTCCACACTGTTTGAAGTGTCGGGCGACTGGCTGTTCAATTTTTTGTCCTGCTAAACTTGCATTTATGGCAGAGCGGTGTAATGCCATGCGCTCTCTGAAGGTTCTTATAGTTTGTCCAACATAATATTTGTTGCATGGGCATATGATTAAATATATTATGAATTGTGACTTGCAAGAAAGGACATGTTTGATTTTGAACTTCTGTGCAGACTGTGGGTGTTGGAATTCACTGCCAGTGAGCATAGTGCTGCAAGTGGTGCACGACGGACATCGGTAACACCCATTCTTTTATGTTGGATGTTAAACAAATTTTTTGGGGGATCTGGGGTGATGTTGGTTCTCACCAGTATGTCTCTCAGGTTACGTCCGCGGCGGTAACTGGGCAATATTGTTTTATGTGCAAAACATGGCAGACTGTTGTCACTGGATACGATAGGCCATACAGCATGTGCCGCTCTGGGTAGCACTTGACTACCTGGGGTGTAGGTTGTTACAAAAGGTACTTTCTGGAAAGTGGATTTTTTTGAGCCTGGATTTAAGAGCTGGTCTCTAGGGATTTGCATCACCTGTGTTTTGTATTTTTGCAGTAAATTCAAGTCATATCCACGTTGTAGGAATTTTGTGATCATTTTGTCCAGATTAGTCTCAAGGGTGGATCGGTCACTAATAATGCGTGCCACACGGATCATTTGGGATTTTGGTAATCCTTTCTTCAATGAGGGGGGATGATAGCTACTATATTGCAGAAGAGTGTTTCTATCTGTCTCTTTGTGGTACAGCGAGGTCGCGATGCCATGGTTTGTTTTCTTAAGAGTCACATCTAAATAGTTGATTATATCACTGCTGATAGTATGGGTAAATTTGATCGGATTGTCCAACTGATTGATGTGTTCGATGAGATTGGTCAATTGCACTGCGTCTCCGGACCAGATCATTAGCAGATCATCTATATATCTGGTATATAGAAGGATTTGGGAACTGATGGCATGATCCATAAAGAAAAAATTGTGTTCTTGTTCGAACATATATATATTCGCAAGGGCTGGCGAGATATTGGAGCCCATGGAGCAGCCTGTGAGCTGCAGGTAGTAATTGCCATTATGGATAAAATAGTTTTTGGTAAGTGTTAGTTCCAATAATTCCAGATATAGGGAGATGTCCAGTGCTGTGAAATTCACTCTGTGTAAGAAAGTTCTCATGGCCGCGATAGCTTGCATGTGTGGTGTGACAGTATAGAGGTTTTTTACATCCAATGTGCACAATAATGCTTCATTGGGTAGTTCTGGAAGGTTTTGAAGTTTGCAGAGTAGTTGAGTTGTATCTTTCAAGTAAGTTCTTTGGATAGACCCTCGATAGACTCTCGAGAGACCAAAGCAAATATACAAGTGATAGTGACTTTGCTCTTGAGGACTCCGATGACAACGCACAATCTGCGGTCCCTTTAGGTCGGCTGACCCGAACCCGCACCGGAGCAACTACAACAGGCGGACAAGGAGAGGGGGGCAATCGAAGCGGCTCTGCAAAACCGCCCAGAAATACAAACAAGAGGAAACCTTAATTTTTAACTTGTCTTCCCACCCTCTATCCCCTGATGAGCAAAAAGTCCTCAATCGTGGTCTTTCATTTGTACCATCCAACAAACATGACCAATTCAAATGGAAAGTGGACCTACATAAATTCAACCGATCGCTCAGAGTCAAAGAATTTTTCCAATATCACACAAACCCCAGTACAGATATCCACGATGCTTTTTTAAAAAAACACGCACACTCCACCTTTGATCCTCAATCCCATAATGCTTCCATGAAAACATGCACCCGAATAGTGGATGAAGCAGTTACAAGGTTTGACAAAAATGCACCAAAAAATCATTCCAACATGGATCGCAATGAGGCAAAAGCTCTAAAAAATCTAACCCAACTTACCAATATAACAATTCGCCCGGCAGACAAAGGCGGGGCAATTGTTGTGCAGGATACTTCTACATATATTGCTAATATTGATGCGTTACTAGCAGACACGTCTACGTATAGACAACTACCAGGGGACCCTACGATGGTCTTTAAAAAAGAACTGGACATTGTACTTAAACGAGCCCATCAGAACTCGCTGTTCAGCAACAAAGTATATAACACTTTAACCACCGAATTCCCAGTATCACCAGTGTTATACACAATTCCAAAAATCCACAAAGACCCTCTGAACCCCCCCTGTCGGCCAATTATATCTGCCCGAAAATCACTATATCAGCCAATATCGCAATTTTTGGATGTTTTGATACAGCCATTTGTTACTATCCAAAGAACTTACTTGAAAGATACAACTCAACTACTCTGCAAACTTCAAAACCTTCCAGAACTACCCAATGAAGCATTATTGTGCACATTGGATGTAAAAAACCTCTATACTGTCACACCACACATGCAAGCTATCGCGGCCATGAGAACTTTCTTACACAGAGTGAATTTCACAGCACTGGACATCTCCCTATATCTGGAATTATTGGAACTAACACTTACCAAAAACTATTTTATCCATAATGGCAATTACTACCTGCAGCTCACAGGCTGCTCCATGGGCTCCAATATCTCGCCAGCCCTTGCGAATATATATATGTTCGAACAAGAACACAATTTTTTCTTTATGGATCATGCCATCAGTTCCCAAATCCTTCTATATACCAGATATATAGATGATCTGCTAATGATCTGGTCCGGAGACGCAGTGCAATTGACCAATCTCATCGAACACATCAATCAGTTGGACAATCCGATCAAATTTACCCATACTATCAGCAGTGATATAATCAACTATTTAGATGTGACTCTTAAGAAAACAAACCATGGCATCGCGACCTCGCTGTACCACAAAGAGACAGATAGAAACACTCTTCTGCAATATAGTAGCTATCATCCCCCCTCATTGAAGAAAGGATTACCAAAATCCCAAATGATCCGTGTGGCACGCATTATTAGTGACCGATCCACCCTTGAGACTAATCTGGACAAAATGATCACAAAATTCCTACAACGTGGATATGACTTGAATTTACTGCAAAAATACAAAACACAGGTGATGCAAATCCCTAGAGACCAGCTCTTAAATCCAGGCTCAAAAAAATCCACTTTCCAGAAAGTACCTTTTGTAACAACCTACACCCCAGGTAGTCAAGTGCTACCCAGAGCGGCACATGCTGTATGGCCTATCGTATCCAGTGACAACAGTCTGCCATGTTTTGCACATAAAACAATATTGCCCAGTTACCGCCGCGGACGTAACCTGAGAGACATACTGGTGAGAACCAACATCACCCCAGATCCCCCAAAAAATTTGTTTAACATCCAACATAAAAGAATGGGTGTTACCGATGTCCGTCGTGCACCACTTGCAGCACTATGCTCACTGGCAGTGAATTCCAACACCCACAGTCTGCACAGAAGTTCAAAATCAAACATGTCCTTTCTTGCAAGTCACAATTCATAATATATTTAATCATATGCCCATGCAACAAATATTATGTTGGACAAACTATAAGAACCTTCAGAGAGCGCATGGCATTACACCGCTCTGCCATAAATGCAAGTTTAGCAGGACAAAAAATTGAACAGCCAGTCGCCCGACACTTCAAACAGTGTGGACACAGTTTGGCAAATTTACGCAGCATGATAATCGACCACATTCCACCTCTCTGCCGTGGAGGAGATCGTCATAAATTGTTACACCAGCGAGAATCGGAGTGGATCTTTAAACTAAATTCCCTATCCCCAATGGGACTAAATGAGAAAATTGCATGGAATGTGTTTGTTTGAAACCCACAATACCTGCGAATTGGGACAGTACATGAAACTTCTGGAAACCTGCTCTTGAATCCCCACAATATATCCCGCATCTGCCTTTTTTATCTTTTCTATCTATGTCATGAAATGTCATTCATTCTAAAATGCCTTGTCTTTTGCACTATGCTCCATGTTTTCTCTTAATCACTTTCTATGATATCGTCTAGTGATATGTCAGCAGCTTTTAAACACACGTTTTTACTTTATTTATTCACTTTGGTTTTACACTTTTTATCCAACTAGTTTGAAAGTTGGTCGTACTCAGTCTGTCTACAGCGGGGCGGCTGTGAAGAGGAAGCAACTACGGTTACCTAGACAACGGCCAAGCGTAGCGGGGCGGAGTCGGGTTCCAGGAAGTGGACCTCACACACGCTGGCTCCCGTAGACATTGGAACACGCTGCTACATATAGGTAAGAGAGCACACAGCTCCGTTTCTTTCTGTTCTTCTATCTAGCACTATTGCACTTTCTAGCACGCATCCTGATGAAAAGGCCAGCCCGGCCTTGAAACGTTGATGACTTAACATTATGTGTTGTTTGCACTAATACAAAAAATTATTCTACGAGTCTGAGTGCCGCCTGATTCTTTGGTGTAGAAATACCCGGTGAATTCTGCCTGTATACCCCTACTGAGGAAGGCACCAGCGAATCCCTCTTTCAACGAGAGTGCCGAACAAACCGACTTCTTCTATATATATATATATATATATATATAGACGTCAGATTGATGACCGGCACTCTTAGGACTTGAGCAAAAGAAACAGGCAGACACGGAGGTCTTAAGCAACGTTTCGGTGTATTAGGACCGTTATCAAGCTCAAAATGACAGTGAACAGGTACATATATTTAAAGACACTTACCAACACCACAGTGCACGGCGCCCGCACCCCTCCGTCAGCCCGGATCACACGACGTCACCCTCGTTCGACGCGCACCGGCCGGTGCGTCCGGACCTCCGTTAGGGTTGCTAGGCGACTTGTAATAAACAAATAGAAATCTTGTGTGAACAGAAGAGGAAAATTAAATTAAAAGACCCGGAGTGTCCACATTGGACGAGTCATCGCAGCGTGACTACAATTGAGTATTGAAAGTACATGATCATAGGTCTAGAACAGCTGGAAACGTATACATAACAATGTAGCAAGACGTAATGGAAAAAGCCTGAAAGTGGGCTATTCACATGGATGGGTATAATATAGTAACCCTTACACACTGTGCGATAAATGAAGAGAAGTACAAATGCTGGGGGGGGGGGGGGGGGGGGGGGGGTGAGCCATGGAAGGGTCCGCAATGTGATCATAGAAAGCAGTGCAGACTGCAGGAGTCATTCAGACCAAACGGTTGTACTGTGTTTAATCTCTATATCCATTTGGCCTCTCTTCGAAGCAGTAATTGATCACGGTCACCACCTCTGAGATTGGGAGGCACATGATCAATAATCTTGTACCTCAGAGTAGCTAAACTGTGTTTCTGTTCCCTGAAGGAAGTGTCTGGGAACGGGCTGCTCAGTGGGGGGTATTTTCCCTTCCAGGACTTCAGGGAACAGAAACACGGTTTAGCTACCCTGAGGTACAAGATTATTGATAACCCATATGAACCTGGTATCAGATTGAAGGCCCAGCGATTTGGGTTCGAATAAATGAGATCAACTTCGAGCTTCTATGATGCCAGCTATCGGAACTGGGGGGGGGGATGTTCCAGCTTTGCCCCCCGTGGCCACTCCCACACCTTCCTGTGGTCGACCCAATGATCCAAACCCATGTAAGATGCAGTTGGCTTAATATTTATGCCTACAACCATTATTATTTTTCTGGAAAAATGATCCGGGAACTGCTGGGGGTGTGTCGATGAAATAAAAAGTGAGGGAGAGAGAGAAAGAAAGAGAGAGAGAGATGTATATACTGTATTGAGAAACAAAGGACTTTAAAAAAATGTCTTATGGAAAGTACATTTTGCCCCAGAACAGGTTCCTGATGATGTCATATATAATAAGAGGTTCGGGAACTGAGTTCCTGCTGGTTCCTGCTGAAAATTAACACTGAAAAATAACAATAGTGCATACGCACAGCATGTGAAGCATAATGTATGCCCAAGTTGTGAATTCACACCTCTTCCAAAAGATACAGGAACCCCTCTCTCTACTAGCAGAGGAAAAGGTCAAACTCCTGAGAGTCCAGAAGGTGACACAGATTGCACAGCAAGGTGCACCATTGAATTAACAAAACAGATTTCTCCACTTTGCATGCACAGGAAGTGGACTGTAGGAAACGTTTGAGGCGTGGTATGGGTCATTGGGTCGACCAAATTAAGGTCGACATGCATTGGTTTGACCACAGATGTCCGACAGGGCTTAGGTTGACACATGAAAAAAGGTTGACAAGGATAATGTTGACCGGGTCAAAAAGTTGACACAAGCATTAGGTCGACAATGGGAAAGTCGACAGTCAAAAGGTTAACATGAGTTTTTCACTTTTTTTTATCCCCAATGTCATCATGGTCTACATGGACACCGTATTGGTGCATCACATCCCCTTGCATGGTTTGCTGCACTTGACATGGTGCCTTGCTACGCTCACCACACTATTATAATCTACCTCCATGCCCTAGTGGATGGTAGGGCATGAAATACCACCTGTTGGCACATGTTGGCTAAAAAAAGGTGAAAAAATCATGTTGACCTAATGTTTGTGTCGACATATTGATCCTTTTGACCTTAGCTATATCAACCTTTTTATGTGTCAACCTAAGCCCTGCCAACCTTCAGTGGTCGACCCAATGCATGTTGGCCATAATAATGTCTACCTATACCACATCGACACCTCTTCCACGCTGCAGATGCCAGCTCGCCGTCAGTAGGTACCTGGCTCTGCAGACTGTGCATGTGCAGTAGTTCTGTAAGGGTTCCCAAAGAGGAGAAAAATAACCTGTTCCCAGACTTCCCAACATGACCCTCTCCAGGAGGGACACATTGCACTGCTTCTGCACTTTCCTCTTAAGGCCCATACACACTGGGCGACTTTGAGCTTAAGGCCAGTGTGTATGGACCTTTAATGTATGTTTGCATCACCTGTGTTGAAGCGCCTTTCTTATCAATTAACCTGTCCAACACATATGAAGGTAATCATACATTAAGAAGAAAGTCCAGGAGCAGAGCATTGTGTCCCTCCTGGAGGGGGTCATGTTGGGAGGTATGTGTTCCTGTCCTTGCAAAATGAGCTAATATCTGCCATAGAAGTGACACTGGCCTAAAACATAATAAATATGCCCCTTGATAATACACATAAGGGGTTATTCTGGTTGATTCGCAAGGCTGGCACCCATTCGCAAGGCAAATTCGCACGCAGGGCATGAAAATAACATCCATTCGCAACCTGGTGGGATCCGCCCCCATCATTCGGATATGTCAGCTCCCCGCCCCCCACCTGTCCATCATGCCTCATTGCCTGGCATTCTCATGGGAACGCCCATGAAATGCTGGGCATTCCCATATAATGATGAGACAGCCCGCCGCCCCTCCCTGATCGCCCCCCCCCCCCCGCCGCCCACAAGGTTGCTTGTGTGCACCCAGCAAACAATCTGCACATGCGCAGAAATGCGCATGCACATAGAAGAAACATCGGTCCCCATGCAAACGGACCTGAATAAGGGACATAGGTCCTTATTCTGTTTCACTTCCAAAGGCAAATTCCTTCTCAAATGGACAAAACCATGGGCCTTATTCTGGTCGATGCGTACTTTCCCGAATTCTTTCGGATGGCGTTTTTTAGCCGTCTGCGCATGCATGGGCAACGCTATGCACATGTGCCACGCATGGTCTCCGTACTTGTTCTCACTAATACCGTACAGAAATGTGCACCGCATTCACTCGGGAAATATGGGCCCCTTATGGGCGTCATTCGGAACTACACAGGGGCGTAGTTTCAAAGTGGGCTAAACTGGGCATAAACATGGGCGTACACGAGGGAGTGCACTCATTCTGGTAGGCGTGTATTCGGACAGCACACCGAATGCACGCGAACCAAAAGGCTAGAAATATGCGGTGTCCATAAGCAAGTATTTCTTTGCGGATACCACTCGGTCATGCGCTAGGCAATCGGAACGCCCAATCACTACGGGGGCACCTCAACCAATGTCAGCTGAACACAATACAATCCACTCCTTTACTCATTACTCATTAATTACACGCTTGTCAGTGCTTCAATTGGAACCATTGCAGCTTAAATGGACCATTACTAAACACACAAATATATGCTGCAGTTTTGACACACATTTACACTGCAACCAATGGACAGAACTTACTATCACTAATATAAATATACATGTCACTTCTACATTTACCAATTAAACCACACATTTGGGGATCAAAATATAAATTTATTACAATAACTTCAAACAGAAAATGGAAAAAGCATGTTTTTTGACACATGCAACAAATTAAAAAGGTACCATACCAGGAATGTACAAAAATAAAACAAAATAAAAAAATGTATTTTTGACATACATAGCCACAGCAGAATCATTAGGAACACATCAGGTGGCTTCACAACAAAAGTATAGCACCAACACTTCAAGTACAGCAGACAGTAATGGTAGCCGAAAGAGGGCAACAGGGGAACCAAACAAGACATTCGAACCGAGGGCAAATGTGGGTACCCTCTGCATGGGATTGGACACAGGAAGCTGACACACACAGCTAAATGAAAGATTTGGGAAGACATAAGGGTGGAGATTAATGCGGACACAAGTTCATTTTCTGGCACGTTTGGCCCTGGTAGGCTCCTTGCCACGTGCAGCAGCTCCTCGGCCACGGCCACGTTGGGATGGTGGCCCAGGTGGAGCAGATGCTGGTGAAGGGGGGGATGGTGTTCCCCCTCTGCCAGCAGGGAGTGCTGGTGGTGGAAATGCACCAGAAACGGATGACAATAGGGCCCTATTGCTGGAAACTAGCTCCACTATAAGCTCATTATGGTGGAGGAGGAGGTCATTTTGGCGCAGGGCTTGATCTGCCAGCACCTGCAGGCTTGCAGCTATTGACTGCTGGGTGCCAGCCATGGCCTGCTGGGCCTCAGCAATAGCCTGCTGGCTCCCAGCTTTTGCCTGCTGGGTGCTGACCAAACCCTGCATGACCTCCTCGGTCCTACGCATCCGCTCTGATTCTAACTCTCCCTGCTGGTGAATCTGGACAAGCACCTGCACCCACCTGTGGTAATCCGGTTCGGCCGTTGGCTGCTGCTGCTGCACATAGCTGCCACTGGTGGCAGGTGGCACAGACTCCGCCACCTCCTCAAGAGATTCTTGACCAAGCGGTGGTGATTTGTGCGTAAATACACTGCATCGGTGCGTACGGCCAGGTTCCCGTCCGTTCTGACGCGGTAAGACCGTGCATACGCTGTAAGACCGTGCAGAATATGTGTGTTTCCACAGCACACGCAAGGTTTGGATGTCGTCCGTAAACACACTGTTCTTCCAGTGTGAGTCCGTCCGTATGCGGAGGTCCGGTGGGCGTTTCTTCGGACGATGTCTGCACAGCGTGGCGTGCGGCCCGCTCCGAAAGATTTCGGAAATGTACGCACCGACCAGAATAACCTCCCATGTGCACTGCAGGTGTGGCAGATGTAACATGTGCAGAGAGAGTTAGATTTGGGTGGGATTTTACTTCAAAGTGAGATCTATATTGCAGTGTAAAAATAAAGCAGTCGGTAATTTTCCTGCACTGAAACAAAATAACTCACCCAAATCTAAATCTCTCTGCTTGTTACATCTGCCCCCTCTGCAGCAAATGGTTCTGTCCATTTGAGATGGAATTTACCTTTGCAAGTGAGCCAGAATAAGGGCCATAATTCCACCAATTCCCGTCATTTGATTAAACCTTTTGCTATAATAACATATAGGATTTATATGATGTAATCTGACATATATATGAACTACACAACAAAAATGTCAATGTTTGCTTAATTGCTCAGACTGCATGCTACAGAGTAATGTCAAGCTGTAAGCCTGTCCCTTTTTAATGATTAACCATTTGTTATTAGACTCAGCAGGGGGCAAATATGCTGGAACCTAGTTCTCTGGTCTGCTGGACAGATCTTTGTGTGTTTTGAAGTCACTCCAGAAACTGATACAAATAGCTCATTCTTGTTGGTTAAAAAGTATTTACATGAAGAAAATCAAATGTTAACTTCACTGTAAAATATCATTTTGTATTATTATCTTAATGTTTATATCTTCACATATGTTAAATGCATAGATATTAACCCCTGTACACTCGAAGGGCTTTTCACACTTGTGCAGAACCCATTTTCTTCTTTCAGCGCTACCTTTTAACGTCAATATTACTGTTTTTCATTGCAGTACCCCTGCAAAGTTTTGTTCATTTAGAACACCTTTGTTTTAAAAATACCATGAGTAGTTTTATACATTCAAACGCATAATAAAAAAAAACATTAACAAAAAGCACAAAAAGACCAAAAATTGTTTTTAATTTAAGTTTTTAAGAAAGATCCAAACACAAACTTGAACTTTGTGGTTTTGTGGGTTTTTTTCACCAATAATCCATCTTCCCAGAATAGTTAAAAGCAGGATGGGGTAGTGGTGTAGAAATGACACTGCAGCCCAAACGGTGGCTTGGGGGAGCCAGCACCATGTGGCGCATGGTATATGCAATTGCAGATGCATGCGAAATCTTTTGAAAATAACCATCCAAAAATGGCCACTGCCTTTGAGATGACTGATGACAGAGGTTCTACTGGACCCCTAGTGTGTATCAGGGAAGCACAGCACATAAAGCATTACCAGGAAGTACTGAATCCTGCTGGAATGCCTGCAAGCATGTAACCCTTGGCAACAATCATGAAATCCCTTGCAATGAGTAAGAAACCCTTGGAAACAAGCATGTAGGCAAAAGATTTAAGATAAATATAAAAAAAAACACTGGGTGCTCATGTGTGTTGATGTCTCTTCTCCGGTACTGGAAACTGGTGATTAGAGCTGGTGGAGATAAATTTAAGTAGCCAGTGGCATTTTGCTGCAGATGACAAGTGGGACTTACATTGACTGGCCATGCCCCCAGTCCCTCTGTCTCCAGTGAATAATCATGGGTCCTCAAACTGTGGCCCTCCAGATGTTGTGAAACTACAAATCCCAGCATGCCTTGCCACAGTTTTAACACTCACTTACAGCAAAACTGTGGCAAGGCATGCTGGGATTTGTAGTTTCACAACATCTGGAGGGCCGCAGTTTGAGGACCCATGGAATAGATGGTGTGCACATGCTAAGCAGCAAAGCGAGGGACTGCCAACTGCACCCCACCGTGAGACAATGTTGCCAGCAGGTAGGATAGCGGGACAGTCCCAAAAAACATGACTGTCCTGTTGACAGTTGGGAGGTTTATAATAGTGGTTATTGGCATAGTACACGTGTGCTATAGGGAACAAAGGTAACATATGCATCATATATCACCGCTCACTGCCACGGTACTCAACTTCGTGGAAACCAGGCTCACATTTCAAAAGCATTGTAAAGAGGAATGGGGGCTTGCTCTGGGCGTGTGCCTAGTAGGTGTAGACTGTGGGCATCTCATGGGTGGAATAAGAGATTATACATGGAAATACATTCCATTACAAATCCAATCCCTGCACCTGAGGCAATTCACTGTGAAAACTGGTGCAAAACATGATACCGATAATAACGGATCATATGATCTTTTGATAATTGGACCTCAGCTAACACCATCTGAGTCAGATATTTTTCCCAATGCTATTATTAGTTAATTTATATATCAGGCTGATACAATGCAATTCTTTTACAAATCAAGTCATTTCCTTTAATATGTAGACATACGTGTCACTGCATTTGTTACATTTATTACTTCACAATAGACAATATATCACTCTTACAGCCGAAAACCAATATATTACCACATTCAGAAGTTTAATACTGACCTTCAGAAGATGCTGCATTTTTATATGCAGCCACTGGGACTTTGAAAGCCAACGTTGGGCATCTTAATACAAATCAAGCTGACTGCGGTATTTGCATATTTTCGCACAGTCGCTGCGTATCTCTGCAGCAGGCCCTAAGTGCATAACTGATTGTGTTTAACATCAGTCAACAAGTTAGATGAGACCCCCAGTTTTTTAACAGTAAGAAAAATGCGAGAGATCACTAAAATAATTTGATGTTTGCTACAGTAGCATTGATATGTGCATGTACAATTATTTGTGGTGTTACATGTATACCCTATTACCTCAGTTGGGCGCTCCAAGCTGGCAAACACATACTTTACTGTGTGCTAATTTGCACACTATTGTAAGTATGTGTGGATATGCTATTAGATGTGCATGCTGTTGCTAATACATGTAAATGAGCCCCCATATTTATATTATAAAATGGCACCAGGCCAAGGAAAAGCTGTATGACTGCTGTGGGGTCCATAAACCCCAAGATCGCAGCTGGTGCTTGTGGTGTGTTTAAGTGATACACACTCACTGGTGCTTGTATTATCTTGGTTACAGCAAGATAGTTAATCTTAGTCAGTGGTGTAGTTAGGTGCCATGGCGCCCGGAGCAAGGGCATGTTTTGCGCCCCCCCTCCCCCCCAATATGTCATAGGTGAGGCTCCTGCGCAGTGAAAAGTTTGCACAGACCAACATTATACCACACACCGTAATGCCCAGTACATACTATATAACACAGCGTAATGCACATTACATACTATAAAGCACACCGTAATGCCCATTACATACTATATAGCACACCGTAATGCCCATTACATACTATATAACACACCGTAATGCCCATCACATACTATATAACACACCGTAATGCCCATCACATACTATATAACACACCGTAATGCCCATTACATACTATATAACACTCCGCAATGCCCATGACATACTATATAACACTCCGCAATGCCCATTACATACTATATAACACACCGTAATGCCCATCACATACTATATAACACACCGTAATGCCCATCACATACTATATAACACACCGTAATGCCCATCACATACTATATAACACACCGTAATGCCCATTACATACTATATAACACTCCGCAATGCCCATGACATACTATATAACACTCCGCAATGCCCATGACATACTATATAACACTGCAATGCCCATGACATACTATATAACACAGTGTAATGCCCATTACATACTATATAACACTCCGCAATGCCCATTGCATACTATATAACACACTATAATGTCCATTACACATTTGACACATAAGTGCCACTTACCTAGATGCTCAATGCCAGGGGCTTCATGCTCGATGCCAAGAGGGACTGAATTTGCTCGTTGCCCAGGGGTGCAGAACTGTGCAGCGGCCCGCTCCCGGCCGCTGTGCAGCAAGGTGGGAGGATGGGTGCAGCAGGGTGGTAGGGTCAGTGGTGGGTGCAGCAGGCTGGGAGGGTTGGTTGGTGCCGCAGGGTAAGTGGGTGCAGCAGGGCGGGATGGTTGGTGGGTACAGCAGGGTGGGTGGGTGTTTGCTTGCAGCAGGGTTGGTGGGTTAGTGCAGCAGGGTGGGTTGGTGCCGCAGGGTGGGTGGGTGCAGCAGGGTGGGACGGTTGGTGGGTGGGTGCAGCAGGGTGGGTGGGTGTGTGCTTGCAGCAGGGTGGGTGGGTAGCTGCTTGCAGCAGGGTGGGTGAGTTTGTGCAGCAGGGTGGGTTTGTGCAGCTGGGTGGGTGGGTGTTTGGTTGCAGCAGGGTGGGTGGGTTTGTGCAGCAGGGTGGGTGGATGCGCGGGTGATGCAGGGAGGATGCAGCAGGGTGGGAGGGTGCACCTTACCTCACCCCTCCCCCTGCTGTTCTGTGCTGCGCTGCGACGTGCGTCGCTTCCAGCCCTCCCTCCCCTCCCTCCTCTAGGTCCGGGAGAGAGACGCGCTGTGCTGCTGTGTAAAATTCATATCTCCCGCTGGACCGCTAGCCAATAGGCGCTCGCGGTCCAGCAGCCACCAGTTGATTGGCTTTTGGACCGCAAGCGCCCATTGGCTAGCGGTCCAGCGTGCGGGAGACGTGTTGTTACAATTTTACATAGCCGCCGCAGCAGCACGTCTCTCGCGGGGGAGCGGGCAGGGCAACGGCGGAGGCGGGCGAGCGAGCTGGCGGTGCTGGCACAGCTCCGGCGCCAGGCTAGCTTCCTGCGCCCGGAGCGTGTGCTCCGCCGGCTCCGGGCTCGCTACGCCTCTGATCTTAGTAGCAGTGGTGGCACGGTGGTGTTTGGGGTCTCTGTAGTGCCTTTAGTATTGTGGAGTCACTGAGGCCACATGTTTTACTCAGGAAGATCAGTGTTGTAGAAACCCCACCACAGGTCAAGTCACAGCGAGGAAAGCCGGCACCTCAGAGTGCCAGGGCTCTGCATATTTCATGCGGATGGCATGGAATCTGCAAAAATGGCCTTCCAAAAATGTCCGCCGCCTTCTAGGGGACGGATGCTAGAGGGCCTACTAGCGTCTGTCAGGGAAAGGCAGTGTGTACAGCACTACCTGGAAATCAGATTCTAGGAGCACTGGTGTGCTCTGATCAGTAAATATGTGGCAGACTGGCAGTGAGCATGTAACCCCCTGGCAATGAGCATGTAACCCCTTGGCAACATGCATGTAACCCCCTTACAATGAGCATGTAACCCCCTTACAATGAGCATGTAACCCCCTGGAAACAAGCATATGTAACCCTTGGCAATGAGCATATGTAACCCCTGGCAACATGTATGTAACCCCCTGGCAATGAGCATACAACACCCTGCCTGCCAACAAGCATGTAACACCCTGGCAACGAGCATGTAGAGAAAAAAAAATTAATGAATGGGGGATGGTGCTAAAAACTTTTATTTGGCAGGGGGCACAACATTTCTAGTTATGGCACTGGGAAGGATAGAAGGAGAAAGACTTGCTGAGAACTTCCCAGAAGTCTGAATGAAGAGACAGAGTACAGAGCCCTCTCTTTGCTCAAGGTTGTCTCTAGTTACATAATACTGGGAGCATTCTGTATTGGAAACCGTTAAACGTATCACTTGTAACCAAAAGTACAGGGTGATATTTAAAACAAAACATAGCACAACACATCAACATTTCAAATGCATCCCAGTGCACATATTTATAGAAAGGCATTTAGTGCATGTGATGTCAGACTTTTGGTTAACATGTCATCCATAGTTTTCTCACTATCATACATATATCACTCTAAAGGCCCCCTAAGGACAAGTCGATTTATTACATGTAACCGGGAAGCTGCAATGGGCGGTGCAGTGGGGCAGACAGTGGGTGCCGATCTGCAGTGGGTAGTGAGGAGCAGTGGGGCGGGCAGTGATCAGCGGGACGGGCATACCGGGCAGCTACAGGTATTACAATTTTTTAAAAACATGTCAAATGACTGGCAGGCTATTCATTTGACACGTTATTTTTAAATTCTAATACCCGCCGCTGCCCAGCGTGTCCTTTCTGCTGATCAACATCCACCCCACTGCTCCTCACCACCCACTGCCACTCAGCACCCGCCGTAGAGAGGTCGGACATGCAGAAAGGTGGGTGACAACGATGCAGTACCGCTGGAACACACCTCAGAATCGGACCAGATACATCGCGGGTGCAAAAAAGCACCTGCAATGTGCCGCTGATGGGTCCGATCCGACAGATTGAACCTGCAGCAGCTTCAACTGTAGGGTGAGACCCGATGCTTACAGGACCGCGCACAGGGTCAGTTGAGGTGTCAAGCACATCCATTTGGGGTGATTTCTCGTCTCGATCTGTTGGAATCGGGCAAAATCGTCCCAAATCGGATAAGTGTAGGGGGGACATTAGGTTATCTATCTGTAAATTAGATAGTTAAAAGCAAATGTGTAACGCAAGTGCCTGGAGAAAAGAAGATGTAGTACAAGGACATGTCCAGTTCTGGTACAGTAATATGGGGACTGGGTTTTACTGCATTCTGCAGGAGACTCCCTGAATTAGCAGCAATCTCCCTCTCTCCCTCATTAGTCTACCAATCTCCCTCATTTCTCCTAGCCCACATTACCCTGTTACATTTTTGGGGAACAAGGGAATGAGAGATAGATACATTTACATTGAATGATCAATCAGCACCATCTCCCAGCACTTTGGCAAGTATAGTATCTCTTACTAACTGCTTTGGGGCTCATCTACATTTGGATAGAAGTCATTTTACAAGACTCCTCTCAGATGTAGCAGTACACCCCACACTTCTAGGTGCCACGTTCACAATCTCTTTTTTAAGATTTCTCCATATATGGAACTAGACAAGCCCTTTGGTTGGAGCATGACAATGGGGCCTCAATGGGGCGCTGTGCAAAATTATACTACAAACCATAATCTCCCTGAAACTAGTTTTCAAAAGTAGGCAAGTATGGTTTTTCTAAGACTGTGCAGCATACTTGCCTACTTTTGAAAACTAGTTTCAGGGAGATTATAGTTGGTAGGATAATTTTGCACAGCGCCCCGATGAGGGGGCGTGTCATGCTCCACCCAAAGGGCATGTCTAGTTCGATATATAGAGAGATTGTGAATGTGGCACATTGAAGCATGGATGTGAACTGCTATGCCCGAGAGGAATCTTTTAAAATGACTGATATCAAAATGTAGATGTTCCCCCAAAGCATTTAGTAAGAGCTACTATACTTGGTAAAGTGCTGGGAAATGGTGCTGATGATTCAATGTAAATGTATCTGTCTCTCATTGCTTTTTTCCCCCAAAAAATGTAACAGTGTAATGTGGGCTAGGGAGATTGCTAGACTAATGAGGGAGAGAGGGAGATTGCACCTATTTCAGGGAGTCTCCAGCAGGATGCAGGAGGGTAGGCATAGGCAACTATGCCATGCAGAAGTTGTAGGTGCAGACTACAGAATGCCAAGCACGTGGCAAGGGAAGCTGCTTGTCACGTGACGGTGTTTGATGGTTGCCATGGCTACCTGTGCCGCATCGCACAATAGAAAAGTCGCGTTGGTGCGGTTATACGTCGCTCTGGCGAGGTGGGCGGTGATGGCGGGGGTGCATGCATCGCACTGACTCCAGCTAGCAGGTCCTCAGGTGCATCGATCCTGCTGCTGGAGATCCTTCACTATGGATGGCAGCAGGTGTGGCCTGCAGGAGGGCGGAGGAGGGCGCACTGGGCAGCAGCAGCAGCAGGTGTCTCCCTGTCACTTGCAGCAGGCATCACCCTGATAACAGAGACAGCAGCAAGACAGTAGATGCAGCCACATGCCTATGAGACATGCTACTAGCCAGCGTCATCAGGTGACACGGGACTGCTCACTCAGCACACGCAGGGGGTAATTATTATACTGGCACAGGACGTCACAGAGGAGACACATAGCAGCACACCCGGAGGTGACAGCTCAGCTGCTCTGTGACTCCGAGCACGCAGGCGGGTTCCCCATTCATCTACTATGCAGCCAGCAGCAGCCACAAACGGCGGGGCGCGATCGCTAGCCCCCCTAGCCCAACAACCCGCTGTCAAAACCGTGCACGTTTACAGGAACGGAGACCCCTTCTACCGCGGCCGCCGCATGCTCATCCATGAGAAGCGGGTGGGCACGTTCGATGTCTTCCTGAAAGATGTGACCGGTGGGGTACAAGCCCCCTTCGGAGCAGTGAGGAACATTTACACCCCCAAATATGGGCACAGGGTCACCTCGCTGGACGATCTACAGCCCGGAGAATACTATGTGGCAGCGGGAAGGGAAAGTTTCAAGAAGTTGGAGTAAGTAAAGAGAAATGATCACCTGCCCTTTGTGGGTGTTCTATAGGGTACCTTACCCAGGGGTCACTTTACCCATGTCCAGCATCACCTGCCATGCCCTATGCAATGACCCGCTCTGCAGTGTTATAGGATATCTGTACACACAGACTACTAAAATATTTATACGTAATATAGCAAAACACCCCCAAAGTACTGTATAGGACCTTCTAGTGTATGTACAGCAATGCTCACTCACAGTGCACTAGAACCACATTACATACAGTAGAGAAACAATATCTGTTACGGGATTTTTCACCTGCAGATATATGGTTACAAGGTTTCTTGCTATTCTAATTTTGGAAAATGTAATATCCCCAAAGTTGCATGTTTATTAGGTTTTACCACCAGTAGTATGTTATTAGTAAGAACTATACAGGAGTAGACTGATATGCATGGTTCATTCAACCTGTTGTCTATGTGGCAACAAAAAGTTTGTTGTTGTTTTTTTTTAGTTTTGGTTTTTACCTAACTACATGACTGGATGTGTGTCAGAGTTCCCAGTGTAGCTGTACATGTGAAATGCAGCATAATATGTATTCCGTGCTACAATACCACAATATTCCAAATTCTCTGAGTGAAGTCACCAAGATTGTTGGTGTGGTCAGGTGTTATTCGTTTTTACATTTTTCATCTAGTATTGCAGATCAGCTTTTACTCTGAGGCATAGGCCCTTATTCTAGTTCACTCGCAGAGGCAAATTCCTTCTCAAATGGGCAGAACCATGTGCACTGCAGGTGGGGCAGATGTAAGTTGTGCAGAGAGAGTCATATTTGGGTAAGTTATTTTGTTTCTGTGCAAGGAAAATCCGGACTGCTTTATTTTTACACTACAATAAATATCTCACTTTGAAGTAAAACCCCACCAAAATATAATTCCCTCTGCACATGTTACATCTGCCCCACCTGCAGTGCACATGGTTCCGCCCATTTGAGAAGGAATTTATCTCTGCCAGTGAACGAGAATAAAGGCCATATTCTGAACGATGTGCTGCCTCTTTGATGTCATCTTGCGCACATTAATGGCTAACGATACGCAATTTTTCTGGAGTGTGAGGAAAAATGAGCAAAGCTCTGAATTTTAATTGCCCCTAATGAATGAATGCTAGCCACTGTAAAACAAGTCTGACAGGTACTATAAAAACACTATGCTAAAAATACACATATTTAAGTCCAATGCACAAAAATTAGGAAATTCCCCAAAACTGCCAGGAAGGCCATCTTCAGAATATATTACTTTCATACCTAAAGTACCAGCAAGGCCCATTTTCCGATGGTGCCAAGAGTCCACTTCTACCTTTAATACTGATTTCCAAAGACAATAAGAATAACTGAGTTATTTCATTGGTGCAAAAAAAACCAACAAAAAACAGATTATTTTTACACCAGTTAGACCAGAATTTCCATTACTGACCAATAAGGTACTATAATAGTAAGGTACTAATTAAGCGACCTGTGCTTAAGCACGAGTATCTTTAAAACCTGCACTGTAATGGCTAAATTTGAGAAACTGATGGGTACTGTACATTTACAAAAGTTTCTAAAATGAAGAGGTAATGTTGCCGATAGTAACTGATAACATTCTGTCTTTATAATCTGGTTGGTTGCTATGGGCAACATCTTTTAATTTTTAGAAGCTTGAGGTAAATTAAGCCCTGAGTTTCTGGACCATCCTTAAGCCCTGTACATGCACATCGATTTGCTTTTGATTCGATGTTAGATTCGATTTTCTATTAGATCTGGTATTAGATCTTTCCATTCGATTTGGCATTAGATCTGTACTTTTGCATTAGATATCGAATTCGATATACATTCATGGTACATTGTACACATTCGATTTACTAGATCGAATTCGATATTTCCTTGGCTGCACAGTAGATTTTTCTGTTCGATTTTGTGAAAACGGGAGCGCGCATCGAATCGAATGTAGATTGAAAGTGACACAAAAACCATTCGATTTCGTTTAGGATTTGATTCGATTTTGCTTCTATAAGCAAAATCAAATTGAAAATTGGGAAAAATCGATGCATGTGTACAGGGCTTTGCACTACGAATAGGAGTTGGATTGGCAGTGTGTTGTACATAAACTGTTCTACGCTTTCGTTAGTCTATTCTGTGTAAGCACGGGTGTGGTATAGGGTTCCGACAGTCGGGATACCGACAGTCATTAGCCCGACGTCGGGATCCCAACTTGCCGGACTCAGACAGCATGGTGAGTGCAACTAAGCCCCTTGCGGGCTCGCTGCGCTTGCCATGCTGCGAGCTACCTATCCTATTCTCCCTATATGGGGGTCGTGGACCGTCGGGAACCCGTCTGTCAATGTTTTAACAGTCGGGATCCCGACGCCGGGTAAATGACTGTTGGGATCCCGAATGTCGGGACACCGTCCGGCACCCGTAAGCACTTCCCCACAAATTGGATCATTTGGCAGTAATGAAAATAGGTCTTTCTATGCACTTATGCTGGGTACACACCAGGACGACTAGGGCCCGATCCCTTCAATCTAGATCCAATTCCGACCAATTGGATGTAGATTGTGTGCTGATTGGGCCCTTTTCTGTCCTGGTGTGGACCGATACCGATCCGATGCGCGGTCCCGCGGGTCGGTCGTTATTGAGATCCTACCTGCTGCAGGTAGGATCTCAATGACGACCATACAGCCGGGTGCGGGTCGCCATCGGATCGGACCCGCTCACGGTGCACATCGTGAGCGGGTCGTGACCCCTTGCGTCACCGTGAGCGGGTCGGACGAGCCACTGACGACCCGCTCACGATGTGCATCGTGAGCGGGTCGTCCTGGTGTGTACCCTACATAAGTAATTAGACACATTTTATAATCTAGGTTTTCAAGAGATCTGCAACATTATACTTAAACATGAATATGGATGCATAAAAAGAACAGAATGACTAATGTTACTAGTAACCTTTGCAAACTCTCTTCTAAAGCAGGCAATGTATTATCATTTTTTTTATTATGTAGATGTGCTCTTAACTGTCAATGTTATCATGTGGTGGTCTATTATTAGAACAAATCCCTATACACCAAAGAACGTTGCATCTTGATTTCCACCTGCTTCAATATCTTGTCATTTTCCATTGTGCTGAAAATAGGTGCATTATCATAGTGGGTCTGCATATACGTCAACCATAGGAAGCAGCAACTTGAGTTTGATGGATATACACACTTATTTCTAACCCATTTATCTTTATTATTATTGCATTTTATTATTTATGCTATATGTACCAGCACTGTACATATAGCACAGAGAGAACAATACAGGATAAACAGGACCAAACATAATAGTAACTGAAGAACAAAACAGAGCACAGGTAACAATTAGTAGCACACAATACAGCTGAGATGTAGGGAAGCAGAGGAGCAGTCTGCATGTTACCAGGGGCAAGTTGTCAGTGGTAGAAATGAATGAACACAAGAGAGAAGAGATACGGATATAGATGGTGGGGGAGTAGAGCTGTAATTGAATTGCAAGAAGAGGGCTGTGAGAACAGGAGGGAAGAGGGCCCTGCTCCAAAGAGCTCAAAGTCAGGCCCGGGGGCCAATTGCGGCCCATGCTGTCATTTCAAGTGGCTCGCAGCCTCCAGCTAGAAGCGGGTGGAGCATCAGATGCGGGACACACAGCACTAAAGGTGGGGCCCCGGTGAGCGTGCGTTTACCTTGCTGTCTGCAGCAGTGAGGAGGTTCCGGCCCCCACAGTGAGATGTGTTTGGCGTCTTTCGGGCGAGTATGCATCCAACCCCTGCAGCTCCGATTGTATATCACCCGCCTCCGCAATCAGTGACAGCAGGGTGTGGGGAGGGGGTGCAGCAAGGGGGAAGCTTGCTCCAGTAACATGCAGAGTGGAGGAGGGCGGCAGTGGGAGCCCAAGCATCTCCTGTCCTTGCAGTTCCTGCTTTGCCTCTCCGTCCTTTGTCCCCATCTGCTCAGGACACTTCACAAGGGGCTGGGAAACATACAAAGAAGTTAGGGGGCAAGCAGGGAGACATACAGTCAATGGGGGCAGAGTGGGGGACATACAGTGAAGGAGGGTCAGGCTGGGGTACATACATTGAATGGAGGCAATGATGAATATTCAGAGAAAGGGGGGCAGACTGTGGGACAGAGTGAATGGGGGCAGAGTATAGGGGACATAGTGAAAGAAAGTCATACAGTGAATGGGAGTCATAGAGTGAATGGGGGGAAAATTGGGGGACATACAGTGAATGGACGGTCAGGCTTTGGGAAATACAGTGAATGGAGGGTCAGACTTTGAGACATACAGTGAATGGAGGGTCAGGCTTTGGGACATACAGTGCATGGAGGCAGTGATGGACATTCAGAGAAGGGGGGACAGGGTGGGGGACAGAGTGAGGAACATACAGTGAATGGTGGACATACAGTGAAGGAGGAGCAGGCTGGGGGACCTAAAAAGAAGAATGGTCCGGAAGGGGGACATACAGAGAAGGATAGTCAGGCAGGGGAAAATACAGTGAAGGGGGCAGAGTGGGGGACATACAATAATTGGGGGCAGGCTGGAGGAAATACAGAGAAGGGGGGCAGTCTAGGGAATATACAGTGAAGGGGCAGGCTGGGGGACATAAAGTGAATGGGGGCAGTGTGGGGGACCATTCGGATGTGATTTATGATTCAAAGAATGTCAGGCTGAATGGTCGGCACCCCACATTTTCATCTCACCAAAACTGGCCCTCGTCGCAAAAGTTTGGACACCCCTGGTCTGGAGGGAGAGGAGACAGACAGGCGACGTGAGGAGCAGGCAAGGAGGCCTGAAGGCAAGAAGTGTGCATGGCAGGGATGGCCAGGACATAAAGCGATAGGTAGGGAGAGCGGCCTCAGCCCTAGGTAATGCCACTCATGAAGGTACCAGGTGAAGCAGCCGTATTTGGCACCCTATGTAGTAATACCATGGGTGGAATAAGTCATGGATAGAATGGATTACAGAAAATGTGGTTGTTGCAGCATCCTAAAGCTTGTAGTAGGGTCCTGAAAATCAGGCCCATGTATTTTCATCCCTTCTACAAGCGTACGAGGTGAGGCAGCCATTGTAGGTGCTCTATAAAGGTTACACTGGGAGATAAGTCATACAAGGACCCAAGGATTATATGGGAAAAATGTCACACTTGTGCAACATGATATAGAGTGTGTATCAGGCATTTCCAGACTCAGGCCCGAGTTACATCCATGCCCGAGGACAGGTGACCCAATCCGTACCTCAGTTATTCTGATTTAACCATCTGTGCTGGAGACTGGATACCTCAAAAGTGTGCCCTGAGGACCAAGGCCAGGAATGCCTGCCACACATGAATAGATCAATATTGGGTCAACCTGCCAATGGAGAAACCATCCATGCAGTCATCTAAATGAGCAGGGCCGCCATCAGAAGATTGCTGTGGCTGTCCCAGGGCCAGCCTCTCTGACAGAGAGGAAAGGGCCCAGGCCACTCATTCTACCCACTGCCCCCTCGACTGCCTCCGCTGTGCGCTGAATGAAGCCCTGTCTGTGGGGAGCACTGGGAGCTGCTGCACTAACAGGTGGACGGGATCTGCCACTTGCTTTTCCCCCTTACACTGCTTATGGTAGAGATGGCAGGGGCAATGCATTTACAGAGGGTGTGCGGGTCCTTAGGCTGCTCTCGTGGCTGCTGCTAGTGTCTCCACTGAAGCTTCTTAGCGCCCAGGAACAGGAACACCATATGGCACTCAGCTCACCTGAGGGAGCCAACGGCTCTGATGTGGTCACAGAACAGGTGGGTGGTGGGATGGTGGAACGCTTTTCCCCCTCTGCTCAGGACACTCCACAAACAAGCTGCACATACTGTAGGTCACTTTTTCATAACTCATATCATGGGCAGGCGGTATCCCCCCTCCCCCCTTGCACCTTGCACAAAAATCTGGCACTATGTGTATATCTGTGTGCCCATCTATGCATGGGTGTCAATGAGGCTACTTATCTGACCAGGCCCAGGGCCGGCTCTACCATTGGGCAGCTTTAGGCAGCTGCCTAGGGCACCTGGATCTGGGGAGCGCCACCAAGTCTGCCTATCAAAAAATCAATGATGTCTATGAGGATACTTGTTGTACTTAATGCAGGTGGTGGCTGTGGAACCTCTAAGACTTCACTTCTATACTTTCCCTTGGGGCAAATTTCCCTACTTTGCTGCCCCCCTCCTTGTACTCTGTTGTGGGTGGCAAAGGGGGACCTACAGGGATAGCAGGGAACATGCCCACCTTCACGGGGGGCTGGGAGGACCACCCAATTTTTGGGAACCTCACCCCCATTCCAGAATGTTAGGCAAGTATGCTTAAGGGGTTGGAAAGTGGGTCTTGGTGGCTGTAGGGGGGCAGTAGTTTGAACTTTTGCCTAGGGTGCTGAGAAGCCTTGCACCAGCCCTGACCAGGCCAAACTGAAGACATGAGCAAGGTGTTCCCCACATACCTCTTTTTAGCATTTGGCAGGATTTTGGGTCACAGTGCCAACTTGTTATGTGGGAAGGGGGCAAAAGGTCACCCAACTCCTGTGGTGCCTCTGGATGCCACGCACATGGATGGCTGGTGGAGATTGGTTCACTAGAGGTGGGGGCGCTTAAGTATTTTTTTTGACAGGGGTGGGGCAGCAAAATTTGCTCCCCCCCCCCCAAGAGCCAGTTGGTAGGCGAGGGGGGGTGGGGGGGTGGTTGTCCGGACTAGAAATCAGTCCCGGGCCCCACAATTTCTAGTGGCAGCCCTGTAAATGAGGCGCACAGTGTAGGTTGCTGCTGGCATGGTGTGTATAAAAAAAGTAAAATGCAAGTTCAATTTAAAAGTTACATTTAAAAGTAATACAATTTATGTTATTGATATTGTCCGTTGGGCTAGTATGGCTTTGTTAATTAATTTGCCAAGAAATGAAAGTTGTATGATTTAAGATTTGAAAGTTAAACCGTAAGTGTCAGTTTTCACAAATCACAATTGGAATTACTTGAAACTTGCTTTTGAGCCAAATTTGATGTACTGCCAGAACAGGCTGGATATATTCATCAGTCCTTTTCCATTGGATGTGGTTCAGTGGGATCAGCTCTGTGACTTTTGGATTTAAACATTTAAACAGGGACTTGTTTAATAATAATATGGTAGTTCCATTGAAGATAGGATGTTGCTATGGGTAACCAATTACATTCTGTCTGTTATTTTCTAGAATAAGCTAAATAAATAAGTAGACTCTGGTTGCTATAGACAACATCCCATCTTCAATAGAGCATCCATCTTGGTAAATAAACCTTCAAATTGGCCTCTCCTATTAGGGCGGGAATAAGTGAGGGTGCCTTATTTAAGGGCCCAGGGCACCCACACATAAGGGGCCTCCACATACTGTAGTTTCAATGTCCTTTTGGAAGCTTAGCTGTTTATTAACAGCAGCCATTGAGGATCTCCTCCATCATGGAGCAGCAAGCTCGGGTGGCTTAGGTCACTATTTTACTTGACTACACCGCTAGACATTGACCTGAGCTGCTTGCATCTGCTGTGTGTGTTTGTTTTAAGAGAGGGTTTGGTGCGTGGTAGCGATTTCACTTGGGGGGGGGGCACAAAAAGTCATTACCCCTGGGCCCCACCAACCTTGATCCGGCAATACCTCTCATAATTGCCTAGCTCAGTAAGATAGGGCCTTCAAGGTAGGCTCAATGGGTTGTTAAGGTCCCCATGCACTATGCGATTTGAGAATAATGATAGGGTGAAAGTGGCCCAAAGAGCATGTGTCTGATCCAATGCAATGCGCAGATCTTACATGCGTGTTGCATGTAAGATCTCCAGTTCGGACCCCCTCCTGGCGTCAGGGAGCGGGAATGGCATGCGATACATAGCACGCAGAAGGGAGGGTCCGGAGGCTGCTGAAGGGGGAATTGGATGCGACTTCTTCCATAGGAGAAGTCACATAGTGTATGGGGGCCATTTAGAGGCAGTTTTTTTTTTTAAATTATATATTTTTTTAAGATCTGGAAACAGGGAATGTAAAAATCACCTGTATGTAACTATTTATACTTCGTAACAGACTGGAAGTATTCAGAAGTCTATTTTCAAATTAATTTGAATTGAATGGATTAAGTTGAATGTTTGCTGGATTAGTAGTGAAAGTGATTTTCTCTCCTCTCCTACACTGTTAATTATTACCCGAAAAATTCACGCAGACATCTAAAGTTAAACCGATAACCTCACAAAGGGTCAGTAGCTCTAAAGAATGTGTTACTCAAAAAATATAACACCCAAGAACATTGTGAGGTAACGTTTTTTCATTGCCAATATTTGAATATGATAGCCTCAATATTTTTGAGCAGGAAATATGCTTACAAAGGTATTTGTCTCCGCTGGCTGTGCATGTTGTGGTCATAACTTCAGTCCAAAGCTATTCGTCACTTTAGCTTTGGTGTTAATTTATTGGTGCTGGCTAAACTGATACTATTTATTTATAAATGAATGGTGGAAATGTTAGTGTGCATACATATGCCTAGTAGGTGGATCTCCCCTCCAGGAGGGTTCTGGGGGGGTGAGAATCCTAGCAGTTACAAGGGGCGCAACACCATCCAAATGATCTGGAATTTATGCCATGGTGGGTAGTTTGGAAACTGTGACAGTCCTTTGCAGGCACCCACTAGAAGGAATTTTCTGAAATTCGACTCCTAAGGGGATGAAAAAGTATAATGTTCCGGCCAGCAAATCTTTGCAAGGTGCAGATTGGGCACATCAGCTAGTTCTGTATTAATAATACAGTAGGACCTAAGCTGGCAGGGAAGAATCTTGTGCTTTGTCTTGACTTTGTTTTGGGTTGCATTCCAAGTCTGATGAAATTGACACAAATAGTACTTACCGATCATGCTTTGTGTAGCTGGGTATACTTCTTACAGTCTAATTGAGCACGGAGCTAAAGAATGAGAACAACGACACAGAAATCAGTGGCACTATATTGTGATGCTCGCTCCCGTCCCGAGATTTGTTAAGCTTTGCAGTCTTGGGGGCATATTTATTCAACACGTTTTGTGGGAATTCCCTTAAGATAGACGTTTTCAGAGGATTCCTGCATATGTGAGTATCAACAGAATTTAGGAGAGACAGCAGCAGATACCTGATGACTGCACATATGCAGTATCGCAGCCGTCATCAACAGGATGACAGTGTCTAAGTCGACCACTGTTGGTTGATAAGGATTAGGTCGACACCTAGAAAGGGTTGACATTGACAAAAGGTCGACACAAGTAAAAGAGGTTTTCGTGATTTTTATAAAAATACCTTGTTCTTACGTCACGGTCCAAAGCATGGCGAGCAGACACAGAACACTTATCCGGTGTCCATGCCGACATAGACACAAAAATTGTGGAAAACTTGCATCGACTTTTGCTCGTGTGGACCTTTTGCCAATGTCGACCTACTGCACGTTGACCCTTTTAGGTGTTGACATAATCACTGTCAACCTAGTAACTGTCAACCTTGACCATTTATCGCAGAACCACCACAGCCAGGGTCTGGACTTGACAGTAGAAGGATTGCATTAGAGCAGTGTTTCTCGCACTGGGTGCTGTGGGAGCCCAGGGTGCAGGTTGCTAGTCCAGGACTAAAGCAAACTGATTGTCAATGTGATAGACTGCCAATATTAAAATATGTGTGCAAACAACTTGGCAACTGTGTACACCACCACATAACCTAAGGATGACTTATTTTTGCAATTTACTACTTTGTATAGAATCTCGCAAGAATACCCCTTTTACTCAGAAAAGCAAATTACCGGTTTAAACCTTTCTACGAGGTAATTTGCCACTCAACACAGTTTCTGTTTCTGTGTGAAAGGGTCAATCCAGGTCGTAAATACCAGGTGTCCGACACGGTAAAAAAGGTAAAAAAGCAGGGTCGCAGACATGGGAATTACGAACTGGGTTGATCCTTTCACAAAGAAGGAGTACCCGTGTTAATCAGCAAATTACTGGGTACAATTTATTTTTTACTGGTAAGTTGCTTTTCTGTGTGAAGAGGCGTCTGGCTGGGACCCTCAAAATAACCCGGAACTGAAAATGTGGAGTAAAACCCGGGGTTTGGGGCTATTCTGTCTGAAAAAGGGTATTGGAGACATTGCTCAAGGGTGAAGTGAAAAAATGTTGATATTCTAAGGTGCCCTCATTCAAAAGGTTTATGGAACCATTGACTTAGCGATTACCATACTTTACAGACGGCCAATCAAAGTTATTTTATAGAGAACCATATGGATCCACATTTGCCTATAAAAAAAAGTAGGTCCATATGAGCAGTAACAATCGAGATTAAATGAAGGCAAGAACATCGCTGCCACCATCATGATTTCTGTATTGGTTTTTATTGATACCCCATGGGTCCAGGATTATCAATGGTGGTGCATGAACAGATGCCATCTGGAAATGATGAATGTTACCGCAGTCAAGCTTAAAAAATATTGTATTTTCCGAGCTTGATGAATCAGTGGGCTACGTCACTGGGAATGTTTCCTACAGCTATAATGGGAACACATATGCAAGACAGGGATGGGATGCCAGAGGTCAGATGACTTACAGCGACATCCCAGTGATCACAAACCCGACAAGGGACGGGTAAGTATAATTTCCCTCTCCCACTACCCCCATAACCCCAACCCTCCCTCCCTATCTCTAATCTAGTGTTCACTCTAGGCTGTTTTAGCTAAAATAGCCAGTCTCTTCCGTCCCCGCTGTCCGGAGTGCTCGGGGGAAGCTCAGCACCTGCATAGGTGTCCAGCATGCCCCCAACAGAGACATTGGTGCGCCTACCCGCCCACATTTGTAACGTGGCCTGGCCGTCTGCATTCAAAGTTGGCCCTGCCGTGATCCTGGAGTGACCACTATAACCCGCCTGTAGTTTAACCCTAACCATCTCCTCTTAGTTCCTAAGCCTAACCCTTCCTCCCCACAGCATAACCCTACTATTAGCACCACCCCAGTGCCTAAACCTAAACCAACCTCCTCTGCTCCCCTCTGACCTAACGGGAAGACACCCCATCACATTTCTGATCGGATGCTGGATGACGGTATTCCAGCATCTGTATCTCAAGTGATATCAGGATTCTGATGCTGGTGTTGTGGCCACCAAATGGGATTCTGGGGCCCAGATTTTGACCACCAGCATTGCTATATGCATGCCCTATAATGGTACCCGGTGGTAACTGCATTTTATGCAGTAAATTTTATTCTTTGGTTTTGATATTTGCATTGTACTTTCAACATATACTATACTTTGATGTTACAATGCAGGTGGAAAGCATGTGTAGCGTCTTACTAACTCCAAATACATCCTGTCACTCAAACCGTTTTCAGTAATCTAAAAGAAGATTATGCAAAACCTTTTATACTTTATCCTATTTACAGAAATAGTTTTATGTTTTAAAAGCAAACACGTTTGTTACTTCATATTATTCAACTTTACGACTTTTACAGTAAGCCTATATGAGTTATTTGCCTTAGAAAACAATAATTGCGTACTCAAGAGCTAAGTAAATGTTTAAACAGATATTGATCTAAATAGGAACCTTACTCAATTCCATGCAGAAACCTGAGGTATTCACTTATCTGGCCACAAAAAGCGCCTCTTCAGAATGTATTTATGTGTGTCCGGAATAAAAGCTGTTAATTGTGTTACCAGTAGTGTTGCATAACTTAAGCTATCCTTTATAAAGACCATTTAAACATTGTTAAAACAATTATTTGTAAAGTTCTATATATATTACCATTGTTGATTTACTGTATAGGAGCAAATAGATCATCTTAATTATTTATTTGCAAGGACATACTTACAAGCCAAAAATAACTTTAGCTGTCTTTTTAAAGCTGTTCACGTACAGGCATATCTTCTGCTAGCCTTAAGGTGCATACACACGGATAGATTTGGCAAAAGATCTGGGAGTTCCCGACCGATCAAAATGACCAATTGCTCAAATCGTTCCATGGGAATGAACGATATCAAAGTACATACCCGCTGGTCGTTGATAGAGGTCTATGGTCTTTCCTGCATGCAGAAAGACCATAGACCAATGTTTTTCAACCACTGGGCCGTGGCACACTAGTGTGCCTTGAGCTGTTCTCAGGTGTGCCTCCAGTTCTAGAGATGCCCAACCTAGTTTACAGCCATCACCAGTTCAAGTGTTATTTACTGGTCTCTTCTTTTCATTTAAAGGGCCAATGTATTTTATTTGTGTTACCTGTGGGGACCAGTGTGATTTTTTTTTTTATATGGGGGCAATAGGTTTGGTTTTTTCCTGTGGTGGCCAATGTGTTTTGCCCTGTGGGGATCTCATGGTGTGCCTTGGCAATTTTAAAATCTTATTTAGTGTGCCGCAAGGTAAAAAGGTTGAAAATCACTGCCATAGACCAATCTTTTGCAATTTGCACCAATCGTTTCATGTGTATGATAAACGATTTGGTAAAGCTGATTGACTGGCTCCCACTCCCCTCCATCATCGTTAAAGATCAATTGTTTATGTATAATCGTTTGCACAGTCCTTCACTATTTGACACCAATTCGTTTGTCCAGCAGTTTTGAGGAAATCGTTAACGAGATCGGATCGTTTGCAAATTCTTTCCAGGTGTATGCACCTTAACACTGTGTAATTGGCCTGAACAGACCATTTTTAGCTGTTTGGTGAAATTATTGCACAGTGTATATGCAGCAACTGGGGCCCATTCATTGTTTAAAGACCTGTTGGGTCTGATCTGACCTGCCCCACTAGTATTGTCGGCCCCGATGAACAATTATCATGCACATTTGTATGGTCCAACACAGCACATATAAAGGTTACCTTTGATGACCTTTCGGACATTGGGTCAAATTTAGATTATGTACGCAAAGTTAATATTTGGAGGTGGTTATGGTGAGTGTGGTAACTTGAAACTTGTCTATTAACAAATTTGCCTTTTACACTTCTATTTGAGGTAATCTTACAAAAAAATGCTGAATATTAGAAATATTTAAATAGCAGATTTTTTTTGTTGTTGCATGTTTCAGCTATCTACATATTGGGGAGAATAAGAAAAAGACACTGGATCCTTTAAGTCAGGTAATATAATTTTGTTTTGTAAGATTTACTTTAACTACATTTAAATAAGTGTTAAAATATTATTTCTGCATTTTGTGCTTATTGTAATCCTGCATAGGGATTTACGATTTGGTCAATTTGATGTAGACCATGCAGGGTCGGCAATAAGCTGCCATCCATCGTTTGTTGAACTTCAGATCCCAGCATGCCCTGCCACAGTTTTAGCATGCCCTTATGGCATAACTGTGGTAGGGCATGCTGGGATGCATAGTCCCATAGCAGCTGGAGAGTCACTTATCGCCCACCTCTTTATGCAGTCATAAGTTGTCAGTCATGTCAGTGTTCAAGAATTATATGGTAACATGAAATTGGCATAATGTAGCATGATGTGTGATTGACAGTTTATATATTGGACATTATCTTCCTTAGAAAAATATTGGGCAGGGTTTGTGCAAGGAAACATAGGCTTGGAAATACATCCCTTTCATTCGTGAAACCTGTATATTACACAGGTCACCTGGCTGATTTAAAAACAAATGAAATGGAGACTTGAAGTCGGCCAGCTACAGAACCTGTGTAATTCATAAGTGTCCCGGATTAAAGTCATAATATGACAACTCTAGGGTACCATTTCAGGGCTCTTGGGAATTCCGGGTTAGCTGCTACTTGGAAAGGGAAGTCCAACATAGGAATCAGTAGCAAGTCTGGATTCTGTTAGTACATAAGAGAAGAGAACCAGATGAGTGACCTCACTGGTTGCTGGGACCCATGGATGTATCCTTATCCTGTCCTGATGGACTCTTCTCATGTAGATAAAATATATATATATATATATATATATATATATATATATATATATATGTATGATAAATCTAGCTACATTTGATCTTAGCAGACTTACATTTTGGAATGGGACACCCAGGTTAAGTAACATTCTCAAAATGATGTTTAATTTATGGACAGCATGCCTCTTATATAGATACAGACTACAATGATGAAATAACAAAGGCATATGGTAAATCTGTACTCTACAGTACTGCAGCAGATTGTCTCATACGCTTCTATAGGGTCTGATTGTGAATTAGATGATAATCCGCTAACCATTCAAGTAATCAGTAAGACCCGTCATGTTATATAATATGATTCAAGGTTATGTCTCTTTACTGACGCGTGTGTTTGTTGATAGAGGCTCTTTGTGGCAAGTTCGATTTTCCAGAACTATGATAAGGTGAATTTTTTATTAATGGATTTATCAACGGTTATTTGGCCATTCACATCAGTTCCTGCCCCAGTAATGCTTATGACCTATAGGTCCATTTTGTACACATTCAATTTAATTAATGAATATAATTGTACCTGTACGATTATTGTCATTTTTATTTTGTAATCAAAACTGTGTGCTTTATCCTAAGTTATAAAGTAGAAACTTTGGGGTAAATGTATGAAGATGTTGCCCCTAGCAACCAATCAGATTCTAGCTATTGTTGGTTGGTAGGGGCAACATCTCACACTTCTAAAAACTCTTTTTTTTTTTTACCCCTTTTGGTTTGGTTTTACCCTGTAACACACTACAGTATATTCAGGTAACATAACTTCTTCTAGAGACACCTTACATTGTTTTGTCTTATGAAGATCTTGCTTCACTCCGTAACCGAGGAACACACACACACACTGTGACAAAGTAATACAATCCTCTTATTGTTTATGTCTTTAGGATATAGTTACAGCATTCTCTGTGGATACTGTAACAATTGTTTTATGTACTATGTAACAACATAGACACATCAATTTTTTTTTTTTTTTTTTAATATAAAAATACTGTATACTCATCTATATGTATATGTTGAGTGTCCATGTGGCTCCGAAACACTGCCATCTGTTGTCAGCAAGTGAAACTACATCTATTAGCTTTCGAAGCCTTTGCTTCAAGAGGGCTTACTAGTATAAAACATTGATTTAGTTATGGAGACGGTGTGTGGTTATACTAGAGCTTTAAACTGTGCTAGATCAACCTCCAGCCTTTTCCCAATTAAAATAAGTTTCAATGCTGAGTGTACAGTTGTAAGGTAATCTAGCACCCCCTATATAGACAAAAGCTGAGGTAAAAAGGACATAAGTATATTATAGCAAAATACATCCTATTGGCAATTATACAATAGAGAGAGAGAGAGTGTGTGAGAGAGAGTGTGTGTGAGAGAGAGAGAGAGTTCTATTTACAAAGAGTTTGGTTGTAAAACCTGACACTTCTGTCTGCATTTGTCTGATATATAAAAGGACACTTGCTTTTATTAACTGTGTCTTGCTAGTAAAAGCATTGCCCTTAAGTATAGGATGTAAACATGCACACTAGTGTTGGGCTTTACAATCAGGCTCTTCCTAAATTAACTCCCTAGTAACACTTATGCAACGAATACAACCTTAGAGTAACCACAGTACATTACTGAATGCAGTAGTTTAGTAACATCCCTACAATACTTATAATATACTGTGTGTGTGTGTGTGTATATATATATATATATATATATATATATATATATATATATTTATATAAAATGTACAATATCTCTAGAATTTGCGCTATATTAGGTTGGTCACTTGATAACACTAGATCCCCTACTAGAGGGACCCCAACACCAATTTCACAGACAATAGTGTTATATAGCGCCCTTACACAATTTACTGGGTGATTCCTGTCTTTCCTTTACTTTATAAGACCATAATCGACCTAAGTATTTTTCAAATATAAAACATTTATTTAAAACATTTAAAACAAATCAAACTTTGTCTTGAGATTGAATCTTGTATCTGAATTTCTTTAGATTATGGATCACAGTAGATACCCGACGCGTTTTGTCTCTTTATGAGACTTCATCAGGGGTGTTTATAAACAATAGATCTACAAAAGTAGAACATAATTGTAAATATACAATGTATACCATAGGAAAGACATATATTGACAATAATCAAACATATTTGTGAATGCCCATTTTTGTGAATGTTCCTTATAAAGTTATTGTTTGAGTATTGTCAATATTTCCATCTCTTCTAATAATGTACACTAGATGGTATATTACCATCAGCCAAAGTAAATACTATATGCCTTCTGTTCATCCTCCTTTTCTATAATCCATTGTTAATTATATAAATGTGGATAATGAATGTCTTTCCTATGGTATACATTGTATATTTACAATTATGTTCTACTTTTGTAGATCTATTGTTTATATACACCCCTGATGAAGTCTCATAAAGAGACGAAACGCGTCGGGTATCTATTGTGATCCCTAATCTAAAGAGATTCTGATACAATCTCAAGACAAAGTTTGATTTGTTTTAAATGTTTTACGGGTTGGCGTTAATAGTGGGGGTGGCGTGGGGGTGCATTTAACATTGTAAGCACCCATTAGGGTGCTTATACAATTAAAAAATCGTATAGGGGGGCCATTTAACATTGAAAAAAAACATTAGGGTGCTCATACAATTTAAAATCGGATTGCATTGCATCGTGGTGTGTTAGCCCCAAATATTAAGAACGGCTAGCATGTAAGATGGAGGGACCGAAGCAGGAATCTCCAAGCAGCTATCTCTCACAGAGACTCCATAGTTTCTCTTTTCCAAACAGTGTGAGACAGAATAGATCAGACTTGACAGCCTATTAACACTACCAATCAGCTGAAGGCTCTAATTGGTCTCCTGTGAGGCTAACAGCCCAAAGACCTGGACTGGGTCTAAATGGATGAAGAACGCTCCCTCTCTTCTACCATCCAACGCAGGACACTTTTTTTTTGGCAGTTCTTATAAGACAAAGGCTCTCAGCAGAGCCAGTGCATTTCACCTGGGGTTTTAATACTCCTAGCTCAGAAACATTGTGCAAATAGACCTGCCTTACAGCGGCCAGTGTGTTTGCTAAATATAGTTAACAATGCGCAGGAACGCACATCCCATGACACCCCCCCTCCCCCAGTCAGAGCGTATGCATTATGCAATGTCCTGCAGCTCCTCCGATATAGTGAACTATATTGGCGTCTGCAGGAAATGCTTAGTGTGTATTGAAATATCAGATTTTCATTGTTTGGGTTCCTTTTGTGACGTTATACTGTGTAGTCTGTGTATATTATAAAAGGGGTTTTGAGGTTGGATAAATATAGTGTTTACAACTTTACATGAACTTCTCCATAGACCTAGGCATAGTTATCCATAAGGAACAAGCTTGGCATACTTTGTGTACAAACACAGTTATTTTTGGCACAACAATGTGAAACTGTATCCTCAGAGGTATCTGTGTACATAAAGCTTTAGAATGTTGTTCAAGGCAATTAGGCCTAGTGGGAATTAGGAAGTGGCAACAATCACTATACAAAGCTTGACACTGTCCCCAAGCTAAAAGGACATCTACTTATGATATAGATCTGTTTCATTGATGAAATCTACCTCTAGTCTTGAGTAAATGTATTTAGAAAGAACAAATTGATCACATTTATGTCTGTCATTTATTCTTCACTTATATAGCGGCACAATGAATCCACAGCACCCAGTTACAGAGTACATAAACGAATAATCAAAACACTAAAACAGTGACTTAAGGCCCATACACACTGAGCGATTTTGAGCTGAAAGCCGCTCAAACTTGGTGTTTTGAGCAGCTTTTAGTTCAAAGCTGCCCAGTGTGTACGGCCCACACTCCCGCATCATCACCGGGAAAGCCGCTCATCTGCTGGTATTACCAACAGATGAGAGGCTTTGAGGATGGCTGCGCTATGGAAAGCCATCCTCCCACCGTTGACAGCGGCGGGCAGGGGAGAAAGCCGCTCAGTGTGTATGCACTGAGCGGCTTTCCCCCAGCGATGGCCGTGATCATCGCTGTCCATACATGCTGGGCAAAATCTCCCAGTGTGTATGGTCCTTTACAGTTCAAGACCTTATAGGACAAGTACAGGCAGTGCTGAACTTCCCATTAGGCACGTGCCTAGGGGTGGCACATGTTTGGGGGTGGCACTTGGATGCTTGTGAAAGTACTGTCCGCCTGAAATGTACCAGTAACTGCAAAATATCCACTGTACCATATTCCATCTTGAATAGTATATGAGTGTCAATGGATAGGACATGCAGATACTGCCCCTGTAAACTGTCCTACGTAGTAAATATGTATAAAAAATAAAAAATATCACAGTTAATGACTTTTTTAATTAATCTAAAATTGGCTATTGTCAAATGAGGGCTTATAAGTAATCAATAAAAATAATACAATTAGGCGTGGGGCGGTGGGGCAGCCATTATTGTTGCCCTCACTCCTCAATCTTCCCGAGTACAGGGTATATAAACATAGCTGCATTAGCAGACGATACTAAAATAAGCATTAAGGTGGAAGAAAACCAAGGGATTTGGTGCTGTCGAATAGAAGATGGTTTAGTTAAGAGAAGGAAGGACACTTGAGGGAAGAGAGCCCTGCCTTACATTCTAAAGGAAAGAGGCAGACAAAGAGGGGTGACCTGGATTGGCTAGACCTTGATAGAAGCTGGTTTTGAGAGCCCATTTAAAGTTTTGTGGAGTGGCAGAGAATTCAAGAGATAGGGAGCAGCACGTGAAAAATCTTGGAGGTACTGTAGGAGTGAGAGCAGATGATCAGTAGGCAGGAGAGGCAGGGTGCATTAGCGGAGCGAAGAGGATGGGTGGGAGTATAAAGGGAGAGAAGATCAGAGATGCATGCTTTCTGCCCCCTAGCAGAGTGTGTTGTGGCATGGGCCACAGTGCAGGACTGCTGGGGTCAAGGGTGCAGGTGGAGGGGGGGAGGAGGATAGGAGGAGGGAGGGGGCTACTTTGACAACTCTCTCTACCTGCTGCCTCATGTTGTGACCCTCCCTGCCATCCCTAGTTCTTGCCTTGGGTCTCTTTATCTGCACCTCATGTCACCTGTCTGTCTTCCCCTCCTTCTAGATTGTAAGCTCATTAGAGCAGGGCCCTCTTCCATCCTGTTCTCACAGCACCCTTCTTGCATTTCAATTACAGCTCTCTTACTCACCTACAATCTATACCTGCATCTCTTCTTATTCACTTCCCTCACTTTGTGCTGATAATTGTGCTCTGTTTTTGATCTTCTGTGGCTGTTATGTCTAGTTCTGTATACCCTGTACTTTTCTAATGTGTTCTATATGTACAGCGCTGCGTACCACTTGTGGTGCTTTATAAATAAAAATTGTAGGTACTTGTGTAGTTTCACGGTGGCAGCTTACGCTACGTTTGAAGCTACGCTAATAGCATAGCCCAACAGCTGCCTTACTTGTGTAGTTTCACGGCAGCAGCCTAAGCTACGTTATCAGCGTTGCCCAATGGCTGCTTTACTTGTGTAGTTCACGGCGGCAGCCTAACCTACGTTATCAGCATAGGCTGCCGCTGGGTAGCAGCGTAGACTGTCGCAGTGAAACTACACGTGTTGCTGGGAACTGCATCTCTGTTCCCGGTGTCCCTGGCAAGCCTAGTCAGCACCTCTCTCACACCACCGGCCCGGGCATGATCCCCTCTCTTTGGTGGCACCGGCGGAGAGGCGCTCCATATGTTTGAGACGCAGGATTGTCTCAGACGCTCCAGCAATGAGACGCCCCTGCGTCTGAGTAGCTATTGCGGCAGGGTACAGCAACCCTGCCGACAAGGTTTGGGGTTCTGTAGCGCGTACGTCTCCTGTCCAAAGAAGGGGTGCGGACGCAAGTGTGTCTCATTCACAATGAACGAGGCATTTGCCAGTGCTCCATGTTACATACTGGCAAATGCCTCCATTTGAAACTCCCACTATTCACGGCAGCCCAAAGCAAGGGAGGCCAGTGTTCCATGTTACATACTGGCAAATGCCGACATGGCTTTTCCTTTGAACGAAGAGGCTCTCGTCCACCTCGACGATCTTGTCTGGGCCGCCAATCTGTCGTTGGGGCTGCGACATTAGGTTGACGGTGCAGGCCTCCTGCATCACATTGTTGTACTGCAGTCGTTTTTTGGGGAGATGGACAGATGCCGCTCACAAAAGGTGATGCTGGTGAGCTACTCTGCCCAACAAAAGATGAATTGAATCAGCGTCACAAAGGTGAGATGGCACCCACGGAACCACTGTGCGGCCCTGACGCTGACCTTTTTGCTGCAGCTTCTGATGTGCCAGCGCCACATCCGCTCCCTCAGATTTAGTTGCATAGGGTGGCCATTGGGACAGGTCTTGGTCTCAGGGAGAAACTTGTGACTCTGTAAAAAAGCCACAGACTCCTCCTCTGTCTGTGGCAGGCTAAAAATAGTAAGCTTTTCAGCAGCCATAACTCACCTCAAAGTAACTCTGAGACAGTGTACCTGATGACTGACTACGCTAACTGCGTACCACTGACTGATTACGCTGTCCACGGGATCACTACGCTGGATCTGACCTGGACGCTAAGCGTCCGCGTGACCACTACGCTACGCTTACGCTGCTGCCGGGTACCGCTGACTGACTATGCTGTCCGCGGGAACACTTTCCTGGATCTGACACGGACGATAAGCAGCCGCGTAAATACTACGCTACGCTTATGCTGACTACGCTGGCCACGGGAACACTACGCCAATTCTGCCGATTCTGACAGGACGCTAAACTAACTACGCAAGCTGCCGCCGTGAAACTACACAAGTACCAAATATAGTAATAAAAATAATAATGGGAGGGAGGTGGGTGAGGGCTTTGTGAGTGAGTTTGAGAAGCTTGAATTGGATTCCGAACAGGAAGGGAGCCAGCGAAGGGCTTTTAATGGGCCCTACACATGGGGAGACATTCAGGCATTTTCTGAGCGATTTTACTAAAAAATCCCTGAAAACGCATATACATTGCTGTGTGTGTAGACCACACAGCTATTTAGATGCGCGGCCTTGCCGATCTGAATCTGGCGGCGATTAATAATCTGCATGTCGGTTATTAATTGGTCGGAGCCAGTGTTCTCAACGGAGAACACTGACCTTGACACCTGCTGCGCTGTGTGATGAGAGACCGAGCGAAGCAGCATCGCTCAGAATGCTCGGCGGCTCGTGTGTAGGGCCCATAAGAGAGGGGAGGTGGACGTAGTTCATTTGTCTTATTTATCACCTTGTTTGTCTCATTTACTCTGTTAATGGAAAATGAACATAACTTGAAAGTAAAGTAATCTAATGACATATATATATATATATATATATATATATATATATATATGTGTGTAGAACACCTTTAAATGGTTTTGTGGTATGTTTTTCAGTGATGGGGAATTGGTCCTGATAATTATAGTTTCTTATTGTCACTTGAAAATTGGGGATTCTGCAGTAGATGAGATTTACTGTATCCCATTCATACATGCTGGATATACTGAATACTTGCAGGTGTACACAATATTGGTATTGGATGAATATCTTGCAAATTTTATTATATTAATATTACGCTATGCATCAAATTACAGGGTCTGGTGCATTTGACTTATTCTTTGATATCCCACCCATCGCAAATTAGGTCACTCTTTGACACTCTCTATAGAAACAAGGGGCCGCATTGAGTGGACATAATTACACACAGGAGACCTGAGACCTAAGTTCATACATGCACATGGAAAGTGTCAGCATAGGCGGAGGGATCCTCCTTACAACCTGGATCTGGCTCCAGGAGCTTGCACCATCTGAGGTTGGTGTACGTTTCCGGAGTTAAACTAAAAGCATTCGAATATGAAGTCCTCATACTAGCCCTAATTCTATAGCTGGGGAGTTCCTAAATGTCATTGGCATTAAGGAAAGTACAAAAATTGTGCAGCGTGAACTTAATTCAAATGGATTACATTCCCGAGCAGCTCCATGCAAGCCTCACAATGCCAAGTGTCGGCTAACGTGATGTAAAGCACACCAACACTGGACTGTGGAGCAGTGGAAATGTGTTCTATGTATTGCAGTCAGATGGGAGAGTCTGGGTTTGGCAAATGCAGGGGAACGTTACCTGCCTGACTTCATTATGGCAACTGTAAAGTTTGGTGGAAGAGGGCTAATAGTATGGGGCTGTTATTAAGGGCTTGGCCACTAATCTCCAATAAGGGCAATCAATGCTTCATTTTGGACACTGCTATGCTTCCACTCTTGTGCAACATTTTAGGAAATGCTCTCTTCTATTCCAACATGACTGCACCCCAGTGCACAAAGCAAGGACTATAAAGACAGGGTTTGATGAGTTCGGTGTGGAAGAACTTGACTGTCCTGTACACAGCCCTGAGCTCAACCCCATCAAGCACCTTTGGGTACATCTGTGCCTGACCTTATAAATGCACTACAGAAAGAATGGGCACAAATTCCTACAGAAACGCTAAAATCTTGTGAAAAGCCTTCCAAGAAGAGAAGAGACTTTTATAGCTGCAAAAGGAGGACCAACTCTTATAGCTGCAAAAGGAGGACCAGTAGTGCACGCAGGGGGGTTTCTGAGTACCCAGAAACCCCCCCAGGAATCTGAGGGCCCTAGTCCTAAAGCTGAGGGTCCCCTCTTTCCATGGGTACAAGAATTTTATAAATCGTCCCTGGAGAACCGGAGATATCTGACTTCAAAGCAGTGGTCCCCATCCAAGCCTGTTAATTGCTATCCCCAGTCATATATTTTAGTTCCTGTCTGGCTTTGAGTTTTTCTGAGGGTATATTTCAAAAGCTGGGAGTCTCCCCCTTTGATGGACACTAGAAGCTGGTCTCTACTGTTCCCAGAATCAGAGATATCAGCCTTCAAGCAGCTGGTTACAGCTACAGCTCCACACACCTGGTATGTAGTTTTATATACTCGTTGGAGGATTGCTCTGCCTCGTGAAATCTGATCCCCTACTCCCCAGTACCATTTGGTAGGTGGGATTCTCTAGTTTTTAATTCCATTAAAAGCTAAGAAATCTAGTTCCGGGAACTGGAGATATCTGCAGTCAAGCAAGCTGTCCTCCCACCAGAAAATTATGAATAATAAGCCCACTCCACTATACACCCCTCCTCTCGTAGTAAACATCCTCTACCACCCTGGAAGTTATGTATTGGGACCCCTTCATTCAGCCCAGTGTCCCCTTCTCCCACCTCATCTCCCACCATATGTGCAGTAAAGGGGTAATTAGTGGAAATTACTGAGCCTTACATGCTGAGCAGTTGATATAATACCCCCTACCACCCACGGGACATCAAAGCTTCCGCTCATAGCACCCCCCCCACCCCTACCATTGGAGGATAGGTAGGGGCCCCATTACATTGCTATGCCCAGGGGTCTACACTGCTGTTATGTGTATATATACAGGTTGAGTATCCCTTATCCAAAATGCTCGGGACCAGGAGAATTTTGGATAACGGATTATTCCGTATTTCGGAATATTTTAATATTTCAATGATGTATTTTGAAGTATCTTGCATTTATGCTGTATAAACACATAATATACACACAAATATATTTTATTACCACATAAAATACACACAAATATATTTTAATTGTTCAAAAAACAAGGTTTCAAAACGTGAAACAAAATGTGTGTACTATCTCAGCACTGAATTTGAATGCCAAGCAATCATTTACTTGTACATATATAGTGCCAGTTACATATCATGTCCTCAGTAGTGCTGTTCCAAATGTCCCCAGTGAGTTTTTAGCAAAAAAAAAAAAATTTTTCACTTTCTGGAATGTCCGTATTTCGGAATAATTTGGATAACGGATATTCGGATACGGGATACTCGACCTGTGTATATATATATATATATATATATATATATATATATATATATATATATATATATATATTAATATTATTATTTATATACATTTGGTCTATCTATAATACTTTAACTGACCCAGCATATACTGGGTCACCTATGTGTCCATCTCCCTGCTTTGCTCCGCCCCTCTGGAAACCCCCTTCTGAAAATCCTGCGTTTGCCCCTGAGGACCAATTCCATATTAAAGTATATGTCTTTTTAAACACAATGTCATTACAGTCCCTGTTTGTGTAATGGTGTAATATATATTACACACCTAACTGTATGTTCCAAATTACAGGGCCATGTATTTTTAAATGAAAACTTCAAAAGTTCTTGAATAAAATAAAATAGTACAGTTGACCGAATGAATGTGCTGCTAATGGAATCTATTTTGTCTTTCCTATTTGGTTAAAGACCTTTATATATTCTTGTAATGAATATTAGGATTATGGTCTGTGCCATTCGCAGGATGTTTTGTATGCCACTGTCAAATAAAATATGCAGCATTACATTACACTTAAGTAAATAACAGGACTGGTCGGGGATCCTTGACATGCAACAGTGGGTGAACTGTCCATTCACTGTAAAGGATATTGGAGATGAGTTACGGATCATTGGGTTAGTTAATTATGTTTTGGTGAATTCAAAGTCTCTGTAGCTCTATTTTGGCTGAGACACCTTCTTCCTTTCCTTTCTCTTGCTGTGTCTTGGAGTGTTTCCTTAACTCGTCAGACACTTGACATGCCACAGAACGTTAGACATAGTTTAAATAATAATGTGTAGCAGTTACTTTTTTAGAGTAGTAGTCTATTGTGAAAGGGCTTTTTAATGGACAATAGTCAGTTCATTGTGATAGCTATTTTATTTTTTGTTAATTTTTATTCTTAAAGTGGGAAGAATTTGCAGGATTTTGTATAAAATGAATAATACGTAATAAGTAAGCCATGTGGATTAGGGTTACTTTGAGTACAAAGCTGATTCAGGCCATGAGATCAGAGGCTGCTAGTTGAATCGGTGATGTCATACATTGAATGCTATTGTCAGACATAGCCACTGATCAGTGGTGCTGACGAGGGGAGGGGGAACTAATTAGCCAGACTCAGGTCTGATGGAGGGGCCTAGCTCTTCTCAACCCAGTACATATTGCTGTGTGCTGGGCTGGTGTGTGACCAGGGAGGTGTTCAAAACACCATTTTTTCTGTATTTTATTCTAAGGGTCGATGGCCACACCTTCCGTAATTAGGCCATGCCCCCTGAAAAGTACCTGGGCCCAGCCGGGCTCTCTACTGCCCTGCCACTGCTAACGTTGTTCAATAGGAATTTTTGGAGGTTGATAAACTGACCCCTCACTCATGGTATATTATTAGGAATATGCAAGCAATCTTATAGTAGTATTCCTGATTCTTCTTCTTAATGGTGTTTCGGGAAATACATGATGAGATGCTTATTTTTCCAGGGACTTCATCAATTTTGAGTTATGACATCAGAATTGTTCCAAACTTGCAGCTTCTTTTAAGTCTGCAGTCTTAAAGATATTCAAAGAATTTGCAAATTTGCAGCGCTCCTCTAATTAGACATGTTCATATATACATCAAACAGTGAACAATACACTAAAGAGGCGCACTTCCAAATACAACATTAATAAAGGGTGCAATGTGCCAGCGCCATCATGCTCACCCTCCATGGGTTGACTTATAGTGGGTCCAGACTCATTTACACCTCCTCCCTCTCCAGCATTCCCTCCACATGTCGCACAGCACCCCCATCACTGTGCGCCGCCATCGGACCCTCCTGCATACTCATCTTCACCGCGCGCCACCACTGGGGCCCCAACAAACTACTTCAGCGGTCATACTTAGAGGTCCCCGCGGTCGGGCCAGGTGTGTATACCATTACTACATACCTAACAGTTACCTGGACCCTAGTTTATCCATTCCTTCATCCCCAACCAACATCCTCTGATATTTGCAAGAAGTGACCACGTCCATATCAAATATTTGAACTCAAATACCATATAGTGAGGTACAGACCGCACTTTTTTTGCTATGAATTTTGCTTGAATATCTTTGGCGCACAAATGTATAGCTTGCAAGTGGGTGCTGAACATCCTAGCACTGGCCCCACCGATTTGCACTTTTGTGAACTATTCTGGTTATTGTATTGCCTTTTGTCAATTGAGGGATATGAATTTAAAAAAAAAAAATCAGTGGATGCCACATTGAAATGTAATTAGCATGCAGCTAAAGTTAATCATCATTATGCAATGGCCATAAGAAACTTCACTGTTTTCTCACAAAAGGTCAGTGGTGTTTATTTCAATTATCTAAAGCAACAGGTAGCCTCATTAAAACTGTTATGTTTTGGTTGACTGTAACCTAGTAACATAATTAACACAACAAGCCATTTAACTACTGCTCTGCACTCACTGAAAAGAGTACTACATTGTACAAGTGAGTGAACTGAATCTATTTCTTCATTCCAGAATTTTCATATGTAATTGCACTGAAATAATGGTTCACATACATGAAATGTTGCTATAGATATACAGCTGTGCATACTTGCTGCTTTACTAAATGTGGACTTACACAATTGAAATTTGCAATTTGCCAAAAAATAGTTGTCAATATTGGGGCTGGTTAGTGAGCACACATTGGACAGTACACCTGAGGGGCCAAGTGTGATCATCTACCTTTGCATTAATATGTCCATTATTAATCCCTTCAGAATCGAGCATTAGTAATTAGACATTTCATTATCTACCATATCTCCAATAATGGTTGCCATATTTTAATATATAAACTGTCCATGGTGGCTTTCCTCGTAGCATGACCCAATAGTTGTTGTTCTAATGCTTAAATTGGCATCCTCCAGCAAACTGCACACACATTTCTGGTGCAATATAAATTTCCCAGCATCATCACTCGAACAGGTATCATGATTTGCCAATGTTTCAATGCTATATTGATCGTATTTCCATCAGGGTGCTTAAAAGTACCTGTACAACACAAAAGTGACTTACCTAAATACTTAAAGGACCATCTATGTCGCCTCTAACGCAGTAATACTGCTGCAGAACTTAGGACAGTATTCAATGCTCTTGATTCGGTGATTCCGCTTTTTTCGGTGACAGGGCTGTATTTCAGCGAAATAGTGAATTTTTTCTCAGAAAATTATATTCACCATATTCAATTATCACTGTTCGGCGAAAGAGAACATTGATTGCCAGCCAGTTTTCCGGTTCATAGTCGCTGCAATACACTTTTGGTTTTCAATGGGAAAATTCACAGTTCGCCGAAAGTGTATTCAATGCCAAAATGGAGAACTTTGTTCACTTTTTATTTGGGTGAAGTTCTCCTTTCTGCTTTCGACATCTTTTTTAGGTAAACTGAAGTTTGTACTTATAAAATAAGTTTTTTATTCATTTTTTTGGGTGTCTAAAAGTCAGTATATTTATTATTTGAAGGATCTTGATTATTTTATTTCTTTACAAGCGCCACATTTATATATTTTTATTTTTTTGTTGATTTTTTTTTCCCTCCAATTGATTGACATGTCTGCCAGGGGTTAACCTGCTCTCTGGCAGGGGTTATGCTCTCTGCCAGGAGTTAACATGGTCACTGCCAGGGGAGCCGGAGGTCTACAGCTGCTGCTGGACCCGTTGCCATCCTCTGCAGCGGCTGCTCCCCCGCCTTCCGCCGTTCCCCAGAGACTGAACACCTGAGCGAGGATCAGCAAGCACAGTGTCCTGCCATGCTGGCTGTAAGGCAGCTTTGTAAGGCAGCAGCGTGAACCATTTTAAATGCCACATGGAGCAGCCAAACACCCACAGCCATCCCCAAGTCAGGACCGGGAGCCGGCTGCCAATTAGCAGCTTTCACAGTGAGAGTATAACATTGAACCGCACAAGACACAGGGAAGTATTCAGTGAGCCGGATTACATCATCTGACGGCGAGCCCCTGATGAGTTGAATAAGGTGAAAGTTAGGGCTGGCGGTGGACAGGGAACGGCTGAAGCGCAGCGAGCACACAGCGAATCCAAAACAGGATTCGCTGCCGTGCGCTCGCCATGCAGTTGAATACTGCCCTTAATATAAAACCTAATAGAAACCTAATGTGCAAAAATATAAAAGCCATAGAACAATAGAACCAGGTGACAACATACTTGAAATGTGGGAAATAATAAAAAAATGTGACAATTTAAAAAAAAAAAAACATGATCGGTCATTTACAAAGGAAAGTCATTATAGGGCATCGGTTTTGCACTGGGAGTAAAATAAACGCTTCGATTTTTTAAACCATTTTAAAGGCCCCCATACACTAGGGCAATTTTTACATGCAATTTGTGCATTTTTCATGCGATTGGGGCAATGTCACATGAAAAGTGCACAAATTCCATGTGATTGACAGCAGGTCCAATGTGATTCGCAAAGCACTGGAGCCTGTGAGGCTTGGCTGGGATCGCTGGATGGCTCAAGGGCGAATCGTAGGACGGTGAGCCTAGTATATGCCCAGTCTTACTTTGCAACATGTTTCCCCACACCTGTGTAAAACTTTTTTCACAGAACATTATCCCTTAGCCCCTCCCACCAGCCTCTCTCTCACACACACGCACGCACACACACACACACACACACACACACACACACACACACACACACACACACACACACACACACACACACACACACTGAAATAGGCATACAGCACTTAACTACACCAATAAGTGACCATAATATGTGTCCAGAAGAGAATCCCATCAATAACTATACAATTTATATATCCATAGAGTTCACTTCAAGGTTGGGGACAGCAGGGCACCTTGCCATGAATAGGGCACTACTTATAAACATAAATATGTTTAAGTTACAAAAAACAAACAAATCCATACATATGATATGGTACATGCAATAAAGGCAAGACCAATCGATATCCCCTTACTTTCCAAAATAACCCTTAAATCACTATACGTGTGGTTGCAAAGGTTAAAAGTGCAGGTAAGAGCAATGACTATGAATTGTTCTAATACTTAATGTATTAACCAGTATTTGGTTGCCGCTACGTGTCCTGCATGTAGCTATAGTTGCTGATGAGTACAGTCTACTAATGACCAGCAAAAATCCTATAGAGGTAAGGTAGGCCAGGTCACAAGGCACAAGGTAACAAAAGCAGTATTCACACAAAAGGCACCAAGGGATACATTTACTGAGGTTTTTCAGCAGTTTCGAAACCTCTGTACATCGCCAGGAATTTGAAGCATCAAACACTATGTTTATTATTCAGAAGTTTTAATGAGGTTTTGTAAAGCAAAATCCGTTATGTGCAGTTTTATAAGGTGTTTTTGATCAAAGTGACATAAAACTCCCATACAAGTCATCTTAAACCACAATTATGTCATCTCATCGTAAAACAGAGGCCAAGCACAAAAATATACTTACGCTGGGCGTTCCCATGGGCGAGTACCCATGCTCGCCGCCACCCCACCCACCGCCGCAATGTTGGGTGCATGTACCCGGCAAACAGTCTCATTAGCAGAGTTTCAGCCCAAAAAGTGTTATCCATTGTTTTAAATCCCCACTGGCTTCTACTCCTGAAATCAAAAAGGTCCCTTTTGGCAGTTATTTTGTGAACTGGCAAACCTTCAAAATATCAGACTGCTTCAAATTTGGTTTGAAACTAAAAGCTCTGTAAACATTTGCACAGGTCTGAGCAGCATGTGCTGGGCTCGGGGGATAGGCTTTGCTGCACTCTGTACTCTCCCCAACAGCCCGGGTCTCTGCAATGGGGGCAGGGGTTAGTGGTCCTCAAGCCCTTCCATCACACTCGGGCCTGAGAAAAAATAAGTACCCGCTCCCCACTCTCAGCGCCACTGTCCACAGGTTCCTGTGTGGTTCATGCAGGAACCAAGTGTGACCGCTGCTCTTCCAACAGAGACATGTAGTGTATCTTGCGGATCATGGTTGGAAATCACTGCTTTAAGTCATATACATACAATCCCATGATTATGCATGGTAACCATGCATCCAGACCATAAAAAGTCCATAATTGTCCAGCGGCTGCTACTAAAAAGATGCTAAAAATATAAGCATTCTACAACAACCTCGATTTTTTTTTTTTTTTTTTGATCTGATAGAGGTTTCTGTATTTTTTTTATTTTGTAGTAGAATATTTTGCTTGTATAATATAGTGAAGGAAATAAAAACAAATTGTACCTCTATCTTGGCCTATTTAGATGTTCACATATTCAGTTCAACCCTTCAATTACACCCCTTCATTTAGTCAGCTAATGTTTTCATTTATACTGTAGGGATGACTTTTTAAATCCAAACTCAGCAGAGAGCGCAAAGAAAAAGCATTAGTTCACTCAACCATATCCTGGGAGAGTAATGTACTGTGAAAACATGTACTCACAATATTGTGACACTAATTTGATTGGGGAGGAACAAGCTGGATATCAGAGGATTGGGCAGTTCAGATAGTTATACCACATATGAAAACATAAAAATCTGATGTATTGTTCCACAGGTAAAAACCACCAGACAGCTTCAATACCATTTAGTACCATCATCAGCCTTAATGAACAAATGGTAAGGTACTAAAAACGAAACGGTTTGGAGTTGTTATAACTAAGAAACAAAATTTAAATTTTAACATTCTTATTCTGAGCCAATAGCTGTGTTAGGAATCTGTTTTCTCTCTCCTCCAACAGATTCAAGTCCAAATTGCTGGTGAATGACAGGAAGTGTGATGCGCGGTCCTGTGCGTGTCGCACTGGAGCTTTTGAGTCACAGTGGCTGGAGAAGCAATCTGCAATATCGCATGAAAAAAGATTGTATGTGATATATTGCATAAAAGCCTGTTGCCTGGAAAGGTCCCGGCTGGTTTGAGGGTGGTTCGCTGGTGACTTCTCTGAGGGGAGAAGTCGCCGCAGTGTTCACCAGCAGTTGTCACACGAGATAGCTGAAGCACTGCCAATTCACTGTTCCCACAGTCCTGTCCCTGTATACCGACTGAGCACTGCCCTTTTCTATGTGTGAGAAGGACCTACTATCCACCTCACCAAAACAGCAGTTGACCACAGCACTAACTTCAGGTAAGCTAGTTTGCTCTACAGGCAGTTGAGAAACTTCCTGTCCAGGCTGGCAGGCTTTTATGACACCCATGCAGGTGTTGGCACCGATTATCCTTCTAAAGCAGGCTTGTCCAACCTGCGGCCCTCCAGATGTTGTGAAACTACACATCCCAGCATGCCTTGCCATAGTATTGCTATTAGGGAATGCTAAAACTATTGCAAGTCATGCTGGGATGTGTAGTTTCACAACATCTGGAGGGCCGCAGGTTGGACATGCCTGTTTTAAAGGGATATTTTCCTGGGGTTTTTAAATATGTGAGAGGCCCCAAACTTCAACCTACCAGAGCATGAAACCCCTGACAATGAGCATAAGACCTCTGACCATGATCAGGTCATTTAAAGGTAGAAGCCTTTCTGTGGGGCATAATTTGTAAGGGGCGTTATTGTGTGTAGGGCATAAAATGGTGTCAGGGTAATAACTGTGCATGGCATAATGTGTATTGGGCAAAACTGCATACCTTCCAATAGTCCCGTTTTTCACAGGGCCGGCAGTGTCCCACGGCAGGGGGGGGGGGGGGGGCAGTTGGGAGTCCCCCCAGCCTGAAGGAATAGACGCTGCACGCATGCACACAGCGTCTATTCACCAATGCATAAGGTGAAAAGGAGGGGGTGTGGCCCAGCTGTGGCATAATTTGCATATGACATGCCCTAATTTGCGCAGACCATGCCCCTTTTCGCCACGGCACGTGCGCGAGGGTTCCGCTTCATGTGGTCAAGAAGTTGGGAGGTATGAAACTGTGTGTGGCATTGTGTGTAATGGACATCACAGTGTGGGGCATAATGGGCCTTATTCTGGTTGGTGCGGCCGGGCCGTACGCGTACGTTCCGGGGTTTTTCATGATCTGCGCATGCGTACAATCGCCAATGCGCAGGCGCGAACACTCCACAACGCTTACGGACGGGTCTCTCCGTGTGAAAAAACCTGTACGCGAGAGTACGGGCATTGGGGGCGGCATAGGGGCGTGTTGAGGGGAGCGGCCGAAATAATGAGGAAAAATGGGCGTAAATATGGGAGTACACGGGGGTGTGCACCAAAAATGAACGGTGCTACTACCGCACGATCGGCTAAAGCACCGTTCATTTCGGACACAAAACAGGCGGCCGCCAACCGCCAGCTCAGACCACCCCTACAGATACCGCATGCCAGCGTGCGCCTGGGTTTGCTAATTTACGCAGATTACTACTCAAACACATACACCTGAATGTAATAAGCAATGCTGCAGTCTATTAAGTCCAAACCATGATTTCACTACCTGCAAGCCACACACAGCACTCAAACACATTGGAAGCTTATCTTTCTATACTTCTCTACATTTAAAGGTTTGTTTAATTTAAGGTAAGAATCTTTTTAAGACCTGCTTATATATGCTAAGGTAGGTATTTGTTAAACAGTTATACACATTCACTACGTGCTTTCATAGACTTTACACAGTAGCACACTCAATCTACACAAGTCCACATGTGTCAACGTGTTCACTCTAATACAAACATAGGTTTCACTAACGTCCTTGATGGGATACTGGGAATGGTCTTAAGACATTGGGTATTAGAGGGTATCCGCAGGAGACAGGCACATCTATAACTTTGAAGCTGGGTGTGCTGGCTCCTCCCCTCTGATTCCCCACCCAGGAACCAGTTTAGAAAAATGTGCCCTCAGGAGAGGATGCACACTGCTGGAGCTCCAGAGAGTTTGTCTTCAGTTTATTTTCTTTTATTATTTTGGGGTTACTGTGTTGGACTTCACAGTATCCCTGCTTCGAGGGAGTCAGTTGAGAAGGGTTCAGCTGCAGGCCTCTTAAGGTACCGAGCTGTCCCTGCTGCAGGACCACTGTCCTGAGAGGGTGTTTGTACTCACGGGCATTGCGCTGCAGTGATACTCACCCCCAGCATGCCGCACACTCCTGACACAGTCCGAAGACGTCTGTGGTGAGTAGAAACCGGGGTCCCCACAGTGGGGTACCCCGGCTCATTGTGCGGCAAGATGGCGGCGGCGGCAGACGCGGTACCCTGCACAGGGGCTGCGCAGACCCCCTGTCACAAACTGGCTGCGGGTGACAGTCCCTGGGCTACCAGGGCAGATCCCACTATAAAACGCTGTTCAGTGTAAGGGCGCCATTAAAACTGACAGCCAGCGCCAGTATAAAGATCAGTGAAGCCCCTGCGCCATCACAGGGGGGCGGGGCTTCAGCGGAGCGAGGCCAGAGCTCTGAGCGCGCATACACTACTTCCTGCTTCTCCCTGGGCGCCATTACTGTCTCCAGATACACTCCTCAGCGGTGAGGTGTTGGACAGAGGAAATCTGCAGAAAACAGCAAGTGTATTTAGCGCTAAGATCGCTTAATTGATCACACTGTTCTGTGTTTATGCGTGTTACCAACTCCTAAATAGGAGTTAAGGTTGTACAGGGTGTGCTGGTCTCCTCAGTGTAATCTGAGCGCTCCCCCACGTGCTTGTTAAGCTACACACTTCCAGTGATAGAGCTCACACATATATACACTGCTATACACTGCACATTGAATATATATATATTTATTTCATTGTGATTGTGGTGTGTTTGTGGAAGAAAGGTTACTTATTCCTTCAACATGGTGAGGAAGTTAACCTGTCTCATTTGCAGCAGCAAGTTTGTGCCTAAGTCCACCTCACAGATTACTTGTGAGGAATGCATGTCCACTCAAACGAGTGGGGCAGGGGTTCCACCCCAAACCAGTGGTACTCCTCAAGCAGACTCACAGGAGCCTGAGTGGGCGGCAGGCATTAAAACCATGCTGCAGGCAGTGTCAACGCAATTGGCTGCAAATACAATGCAGACCAAACAGGTGCAGCAGGACTTAACAGTTCTAGCCGCACGGGTGGATAATATCAATACCACCACGGGCCAGCCACGAAAGTGGGCTGCGACCGCCATGTTGCCTGATTCAGATGATGATCTGCAGGCGGGTGACGACACAGATGATAATGTGGACGACGGGGCTCTGATCCCTGATTCACAGTCATCTCTTAGAGGCCCAGAACCTCTTATTACAGCAATAAGAGAAGTATTAGACCTTCCCTTAGCAGACATGCAGGAAGGTGACCCGTTTTTTGGGTCTCAAAGGAAACAGCAAATTGTTTATCCTGAACAAGTTGACCTCGATGAGACGTTTAAGGAGGCTTGGAAACAACCTGAAAAACGTTTCCAACTGTCTAAAAGGTTTAAGTCCAACTTTCCCTTTGATCCCGCCACTAGAGCGGTGTGGGAAGAGCCTCCGGTTGTGGATGCATCAGTGTCCAGACTGTCCAAGAAGGTGGTTCTCCCCGTTCCAGGGGCAGCAACACTAAAGGATAGTACTGACAAAAAACTGGATACTACCCTTAAGTCCATGTACACAGCGAGTGGGGCGTCTCAGAGACCTGTCCTCGCCAGTTGTTGGATGGCAAAGTCCATTTATACATGGGCTTCTCAAATCCAGGAAGGCATGCTGGCAGATATGTCGATGGCGCAGGTCGGAGAAAGACTTCGCCATATCCAGGATACTGCAAAGATCCTGTGTGACACTCAAAAGGAGCTTGGAGCTATAAATGCTCGCTCTTCCGCAATGGCGGTTTCAGGCCGCAGGGCCCTCTGGTTAAGACAGTGGGTAGCTGATCCAGAGTCCAAACGTAGTGTGGAAAGTTTGCCTTTTAAGGGAGAAAAGTTATTTGGTAGCGAACTTGACGACCTTATATCCAAGGCTACAGCCGGCAAGTCGACTTTTCTGCCGACGGCTTCCACTCACGCTAAACGTTCCTTTCAGGGCCATGCGTCCCAGTCTTTTCAGGCTTCTCAGTCCTTTCGGCCTTCCAGGCCCAGGCAGAGGGCGAGAGGCTCCAGCTCGGCCGCCAGAGGGGGCCGTGGCAGGTTCAGGAAGCCCGCCAGCACAGGATCTCAGGATCATGCCGCTAATGCCTCCGCTTCTAAGCCGGCAGCATGACTCGGGTTCCGACCCTGGAGTCACTTGCGAGGTGGGGGGTCGCCTGTCAGCTTTCAGCCAAGTATGGTCAGTCTCTCACCTGGATTCCTGGGTGAGAGATCTTATTACCAACGGCTACAGGTTGGAATTCGAAAAACCTCCCCCTCACAGGTTCTTCAAATCAGGTCTGCCGGCCCTACAGGCAGATCGAGTGAACCTGCAGCAGGCAATACAACGCCTACTGACGTCACAGGTTATCACACCTGTCCCATTGGAGGAACAAGGAAGGGGTTACTACTCCAATCTGTTCCTCGTGCCGAAGCCGGACGGCTCGGTACGCCCCATTTTAAATTTAAAGTCTCTAAACCCTTTCTTAAGGGTTTACAAATTCAAGATGGAGTCCCTCCGGGCAGTAATAGCAAGCCTGGAGGAGGGAGAGTTCTTAGCATCGCTGGATGTGAAGGACGCCTACCTCCACATACCAATCTGGGGTCCACATCAGGCTTTCCTGAGGTTTGCGCTGAAAGATCTGCACTTTCAATTCAGAGCGCTGCCATTCGGCCTGTCATCAGCGCCGCGTGTGTTCACGAAGGTGATGGCAGAGATGATGGTACTGCTCAGGAGGTCGGGGGTCAACATTATCCCCTACCTGGACGACTTGCTGATCAAAGCAAGGTCGGAACAGGTCCTGCTACAGGATATAGCAAGAACCAGACAGGTTTTATCCGAGCATGGGTGGATCCTGAATATCCCCAAGTCCTCTTTGACGCCGTCGCGGCGTATCCTCTTTCTGGGAATGTTCCTGGACACAGAGGTGAAAAGGATTTTCCTCCCCCGGGAGAAGATGGAAGCCATACAATCCCTGGTGATGGGGATTTTGGCAAAACCTCAGGTGACGGTTCACCAATGCATCCAGTTATTGGGCAGAATGGTGGCCACCTTCGAGGCCATTCAGTTCGGACGCTTTCACACCAGGGTGTTCCAACTGGATCTGTTGTCAAAATGGTCGGGCTCCCATCTCCTGATGTACAAGAGGATTTCTCTGTCGCATCAGTCACGCCAGTCCCTTCTATGGTGGACTCAGGAGTCGAACCTACTGGCAGGTCGGAGATTTGGCATCCAGGATTGGGTGCGACTCACGACAGATGCGAGTCTGCTGGGATGGGGTGCTGTGACCATGGACAGAACCTTTCAAGGTCAGTGGACTCGGTGGGAAGCGAGACTCCACATCAATATCCTGGAGCTGAGAGCTGTATACAATGCAGTATTGCAGGCCCAGGATCTTCTCCAAGGTCGGGCGCTCCAGATACAGTCCGACAACGCCACTACTGTGGCCTACATAAATCGCCAGGGAGGCACGAAAAGCAGGACTTGCATGAAGGAAGTTTCCAAGATCCTGGCCTGGGCGGAAATGTACGTGGTGGCTCTGTCGGCCATCTTTATCCCGGGTGTGGACAATTGGGAGGCGGACTTTCTGAGCCGTCACGCCCTCCACCCCGGGGAATGGAGCCTGAATTCACAGGTGTTTGCAGCAATTGTGGACCATTGGGGCCAGCCATCGATAGATCTGATGGCATCCAGGTTAAACCACAAGGTCCCCATGTACTGCACAAGGACCAGGGATCCCTGCGCAGCGGCGATAGACGCCCTGACAATTCCATGGGTGTTTCCCTTGGTGTATCTGTTTACCACCCATACCACTACTGACAAGAGTTCTAAAAAGGGTTCGAAGTCAGGGAGTGGAAGCCATTCTGGTGGCTCCGGACTAGCCAAGAAGGGCTTGGTTCTCGGATCTACAGAGCCTGCTGATCGAGGATCCTTGGCCCCTGCCTCTAAGGAGAGATCTACTCACACAGGGCCCTTGCGTCTTCCAAGATTTAGGGCGGCTACGTTTGTCGGCGTGGAGGCTGAGCGGAAAATCTTAGCTCAGAAGGGTCTGCATTCATCAGTTATCACCACGATGATTCAGGCCAGAAAGCCGGTAACAAACACCCACTACTACAAAATCTGGAGAAAATACGTGGGTTGGTGTGAGGAGCAGAAGGTCCCCCCAGCAAAGTTTAACCTGAACAGGTTATTGTGCTTCTTACAAGCGGGATTGGATTTGGGTCTCCGTCTGGGCTCACTAAAAGTCCAGATTTCGGCCCTGTCCATTTTCTTCCAAAGAAAATTGGCTGTCATCCCGGAAGTACAAACATTCCTTCAGGGAGTGCTTCACATCCAGCCTCCCTTTGTACCTCCTACACCTCCTTGGAGTTTGGACGTCGTCCTAACCTTCCTTCAATCCTCCTGGTTTGAACCTTTGGAGTCGATAGAATTGCGGTATATCACCTGGAAGGCGGTGGTCCTTTTGGCCCTAGCCTCGGCTAGGAGAGTGTCTGAATTGGGAGTCTTTCCTGTAAGAGCCCCTATCTAATTTTTCACTCAGACAGAGCGGAGTTGAGAACAAACCCGCGGTTTCTCCCTAAGGTGATTTCTTCCTTTCACCTAAATCAGCCAATTGTAGTCCCGTCTGCGTCTGGTTCACCGGATATTCCGGTATCCCTGGATGTGGTGCGTGTCTTGCGTGTGTATGTCCAGAGGACGTCAAGGATCAGGAAGACAGATTGTCTATTCATTCTGTATGATGCACAAAAGAAAGGACACCCTGCATCTAAGCAATCCATTGCTAGATGGATTAGGACTACAATCCAACAAGCCTATGTGACGGCAGGCATGCCGACACCTCCGGTTTTAAAGGCTCATTCCACCAGATCGGTGGGCGCATCCTGGGCGGCTGCTCGGGGTGTGTCAGCTCTGCAGCTCTGTAGAGCTGCTACATGGTCGGAGCAACACACCTTTGTAAAATTTTACAAGTTTGATGCCTTGGCCAAAGAGGATACCCAGTTTGGGCAGGCAGTACTGCAGCAGTCTCCGCACGTACCCTCCCGTTCTGGAAGCTTTGGGACATCCCCAATGTCTTAAGACCATTCCCAGTATCCCATCAAGAACGTTAGTGAAAATAGGAATTTAATACCTACCGGTAATTCCTTTTCACGTAGTCCTTATGGGATACTGGGCGCCCGCCCTGTGCGGGGGTCTGGCTGCAGCTTTATTCTGCTTATACAGTTCAGAAGTTGACTTATTGTCTTCTGGTTCTAAGGTCTAGTTCAGTGACCTTTGTTAAAGAAAATCCATCCAGTTGGTGGTATTATAGTTGTTTTTATTTTGAATGAATGCGGGTGTGCTGGCATAAATCTCACCACACTATTCACACTTATGTTTACATAGGTGACATATAAGTTATTCCTCTCATATGTACATTCTCCTTCGGGCACAGTTTTCCATTAACTGGTTCCTGGGTGGGGAATCAGAGGGGAGGAGCCAGCACACCCAGCTTCAAAGTTATAGATGTGCCTGTCTCCTGCGGATACCCTCTAATACCCAATGTCTTAAGACCATTCCCAGTATCCCATAAGGACTACGTGAAAAGGAATTACCGGTAGGTATTAAATTCCTATTTTTGTATTTATGATACAATAACATAAACCACATCTAACACCTACAAAGGATGTTTCAGCAATGTTTTAAGCCCATGCCCACTATTTTGCACATTAATTAATTCAATCAATTAATTAATTTTCATAATTATAGTTGAAAGGCAAGATTTGCAGGTCCATACATGTGAAGGGTATGCCAGCGTACACGGACGTACGCTCACTCTCACGAGCGGTGACATAAGCTGAGTTTTCTATTGAAAACAATAGCGACCCGTCCGTGCAAGCTGGCGTACGCTCAGATAGCCGCAAGAAGTCGGTGGGAAGACGGACGAGAGACGTCCGTAAACGGTGGCGTACGCTCTGTTGTACGCCAGTTGTCGGAGTGTAAGGGCTGGTCCGTCCGTGTACGTTGGCGTACGCTCAATTGTACGCCACTCCCCTTTGACGTTTCTGGCCGTACGTATGCGGCTGAGTTGTGGGTGGACTTAACCCCAACGGCCGCGTACGGATAGCGTACGTTAATAGTGAACGTACGCACGTTTGGCCGCTCCGATCAGAATAACCTCCAATGTGTAATGGGCATAACTATGTGGTGTAATGGACAAAACTGTGTGGCTATGTGTGTAATGGACATTACAGTGTGGGGCATACTGTATAATGGGGATAACTATGGCCCTTATTCTGATCGGTGCGGACTTTTCCGCATTCTTTCGGATGGCGTTTTTTAGCCGTCTGCGCATGCGTGGAGAACGCGACGCGCATGTGCCACGCATGGTCTCCGTACATGTTCTCACTAATCCCGTACAGAACTGTGCACCGCATACATTCGGGCAATAGGGGTGTGTTATGGGCGTCATGCGGAATGACACAGGGGCGTAGTTTCAAAGTGGGCTAAACTGGGCGGAAACATGGGCGGACACGGGGGAGTACACATATATTGGTAGGCGTGCATTCGGCCAGCACGCCGAATGCACGCGAACAAAAAGGGAAGAAATGTGCGGTGTCCAAAAGGTTACTTTTGCTTTGCGGACACCACTCGGTCATGCGCTAGGCAATCGGAACGCCTAATCAGGACGGACGCACCTCAACCAATGTCACCTGAACCCAATACAATCACATACTTTACCCATTACTTGTTAATTACACGCTTCTCACTGCTACAATTGGAAGCATTGCAGCTTAAAGGGAACATTACATGCTGCACTTGTCACACACTTTAACATTGCAAATAATGCACACAACTTAATAATATTAATACTAATACACATGCCACTTCTGCATGTCTAAATTAATACAGACATTTGTGGGGCCAAAATAACATTTATTAAACAAACTTATGCAAAAAATGAAAATACATAACAAAACAAATGGTACCATACCAGGACCAAATAAAATAATAAAGAATAAATAGCCACAGCAGAATCATTGGGAACACATCAGGTGGCTTCACAACAAAAGTACAGCATCAACACTTCAAGTACAGCACACTGAAACAGGGCAACAGAGGAACCAAACATGACATTTGAACCGCGGGCAAAAGTGGTGACCCTGGGCACGGATTTGGACACAGGATGCTGACACACACAGCTCAATGGAAGATTTGGGAAGACATAACGGAGGAGATTAATGGGGACACAAGTTCATTTGCGAGCACGTTTGCCCCTGGCAGGCTCCTTGCCACGTGCAGCAGCTCTTCGGCCTCGTCCACGGCCAGAGTCCGATGGTGGCTCATGTGGAGCACGTGCTGGGGAGGGGGTGGATCTTCTTCCCCCTCTGGCAGCAGGGAGTGATGAGGATGGTAATGCACCCGAAGCGGGTGACATTAGGGCCCTATTGCTGTTAACTAGCTCCACCATAAGTTCATTATGGCGGAGGAGGAGGTCGTTTTGCCGCAGGGCTTGATCAGCCAGCACCTGCAGGCTACCAGCAATAGCTTGTTGGCTGCCAGCCATAGCTTGCTGGCTGGCACTCATAGCCTGCAGGCTCTCAGCAATACTCTGCTGGCTGGTGGTCAAACCCTGCAGCACCTCCTCGGCCCTACGCACCCGCTCGAATGCCGACTCTCCCTGCTGCACAATACTATCCAGCACACGGCCCCACATGGACAATTCAGCCGCAGACAATCCCGGCGGCTGCTGCACGGGCCTGCTACTGGGGCCAGGTGGCACAGACTCCACAACCTCCTCAAGAGAATCTTGACCAAGCGGTGGCGATGCTGTTGACCAAGAAAATTGAAATTACCACACATTCCATGCAAAATGTTAAACATCTACTTATGGCCTGGCAAATAATTACCTTCTAGAGTAGAAGCCATCACTTCCGCTGGGGACTCGCTGTCTATAGTGCTCACCCCCCGGACCTCCTCCACTGCTATACAGCACTGGGCCATCTCTTCCAGGGGGGTGAGCTCCAGCTTGCCAGGCATGGGGCCAGCCCCAGAGGTCTGGCTGTGTTGCCACCGCTCGGTCAATTTCTTCTTGAGGTTGCCTTTGAAGTCGTGCCACCTGCAATCAAAGTGTACATATTAATACATGTAACTCCTCATGTTTGCTGTAGCACCCATTGCAATCTGAAACATAATACAACATGTGCCTACTGACACCAAACTTACATTATATTCTTTTTTCAAACCAATCCTTAGAAGATACAAAAACAGTCACCCTCCAATAACTATCAATTCAATGTCATGGCCTACATGTCTGTGCGTCCAAGCAACGTGAACACCCATTGGCCAACTCCATCTAATATTGAATGTAAACATTACTGGACTTGTCCTACTCAAATTTTACACACATGTACTTGCCTCTTCTTAACGTGCTCTGTCTGACGAACTTGTGGAGCCACTGCATTAATCTCCGCCGTTATCTCCTCCCAGATCTTCCATCTCCTTGTGTGTGTCAACTTCACCGCTGGACACTCAATTAAATCACGTGCCCGGGTCACCAGGATGTCAAGCTCCCGCGGTTCATATGCCATGTTTCGTGTTGTGGGTTCCCGTGTTGCCCCACTGCGGCCACGGGCACGGGCACTGCCACTGCCACGGCCACCGGTTGCTGTACCTGAAGTGCTGGGCTGGCTACTCTGTTGGGAAGCCACCTGCTGTGTTCCCAATGATTCTGCCGAGGATGGCTCAGCTGCTGATTGGCCTGCTGTTGATGGGCCAGCTCGGTCCTCTGGGTTGAGGGGTACATAGGTGGTGTTGGCCTCCATGCGGGCCAACAGATTCTGCACCACCTGCTCTTCCTCTGAGTCTGAGCCTGGCATGTTTGCAACAAGTGTTTGCCTTTCTAGGACCACTTTAAATACTATTTCTGTAATTGGCGTTAATCAGCTGCAAGCTGCGTTCCGTACGGCCGCGTCCCGTACGCCAGCGTCAACCGTGCGGCGCATACGGGCCGCCCCTTGGTGTGGAAAAATATTCCCAAAAAACCTGGCAAACTCAGTAAGTCTGATTTATTTGCTAAATGCAGATTCCAACACCAATGACCAAATACAACTGAGGTCAGACATGACATGTATATTTGAATGTACTTCTGTACTGTGCACTTGTTTGCTATGTAGTACAACTGACACTACCCATTCCATATGTCAATCCAGTCCACCACTTAGCCACAAGTAATCAGTGCTAGCATCCAAATCACATGTGAAAGCACTCCAAATTCAGGCTGTATGCTAGCTACTTTTCATTCCACCTCTGTATTAGGGGCCAGTAGAAGGTAAGTGTACACACGGCAGCATGGGCAAATTTTTGGAAAAGGTCTGCCACTATTTGCTATGTTTCTGTTGCATAGCTTTCATTATAAAATACCTGTTTACTACCTTGTTGAGTTAGGTGTTAGTGTCTAGTGATGCAGACTATTTCACCTGGTGCTTATACCCATGTTTGGTGAATGTTATAGATTATATATAATGTGTTTACATCTTAGTTTAGACTGTGTGTTTAGGATGGGGGTGCGATGCAATGGGTTAGCCGGATGTTCGGGCGCATACACGCTGTTAGTGTAAAAATGAACAATAAAGTTAATACCAAATATCACTCGAAACAACCAATGACAGCACATGATAGTTTGATTAGTGCCACTCCTAAAATGGCTTCCTACCAGCGTGCAGAACCCTTCTCCACTGCGGAGCTACTGGCGCTGGTGGGAGTTATGGAGCGCAGACTGGGGCAGGCAGGCCCCTTCATTACCAATCGCGACAAGCGCCGGGCATATGTAGCGGCCCGGCGCCGCATATTCGCCCGCACTCATGTGCGGAGGACCATCGCCCAACCGGAGAGGCGATGGTCCGACCTGCGGAGGCGGGAGCCGGTGCGTCTGCAGGCTCTGAGGCGGCGTCTGCAACGCTGTAAGTATTTTGTGCAAATACATATAATTGACAGAGGCCAGGATTTGGTCTGCTTCACAATTTTTAAAATGGAGATGAACAAACAGGCAGCCAATCAGCTCCTACCTGGCCTTTTACAACTACAGTCTGTGACATGACAGGAAGGATGTGATTGGCTGTGTGTTTAACACTCTACATTGTATCACTTTTGAAGGCTAGTGCATCTAGCCCATTGAGTGTTTGCATTTTAACATTATTTAATATTAATATTACATGAGGTCAATTGGGAGTTTATGACATAGAAAAGCCATATACTATATGTGTGATATATAACACATATATATTGTGGTTATGAGATGTACTTGTTAGAGTTATTTCTATGTGAAATGACACTCACACATTTTGTATGTTTAACCCACAGCACGGGAGAGAGCAAGACAGGCCCGTCAGGAGGCCCAGGAGGTGGCCAGTGCGGACGCCACAGAGGAGGTGGCCAGTGCGGAGGCCACAGAGGAGGTGGCCAATGAGGAGATGGCCATTGAGGAGCCCAGACAAGCGGGGGCCATTGAGGAGGAGTCACAGGACCAGAGCTATGTGACAGAGGAGGATACAGAGGAGGCACAGGAGGTCGGCCAGGAGGTGGAAGTGGAGGAGGAGGAGGTGCCCCTACCCCTGGAGGATGTTCCACCACCTCCCAATGTGGAGGAGGACGACCTGGTCGAGCTGCCTGCCAGGGGTAAGTAGACATAATGCTTCATTAGTGAGTTAGGTACAGGTTGTTATGTTGCACAGCTGATTCAATTTGCCTATAATATAGTAAAGAGTAGTCCCAAAAAATGGAAAACAACAGACACACTTTGGTCTTATAGGCCCATGCTGCTAACGTGCAATCTGGATGCTCATGTAGGTGATGAGTGTTAATTTATGGATGCTCTTTGTATAGAAGCAACAAAAACACTTCAATGGAATATGGCCAGGCCTGATTTATACTGGAGTCCCAAGTGGGCAGTTTGCATGGCCCCCCTCTAGCCAGTGTGCCCGTGTTGTTGTCATGTATTTTTGTAAGGTATTATGTATGATGGATTGAGCTTCGAAATTGATAGTTGGATGGAAGCGGATTAGTTCTGCCCTTTCACCTATGTGGCAAATGTGACAAGGAATCATGAAGTAATGGGAAGAGGGAGTAGCCGAGCATTTTCCTGTGGTATCTATTCTATCTATTCTATCTATTCTATGTATTCTATCTATCTATCTATCTATCTATCTATCTATCTATCTATCTATCTATCTATCTATCTATCATGCAGTTTAGCTATTAAGCAGTAACATGCAGGTATATATGTATGGGTCAATGTGGCATGTTGTAGTGGGTGTATGTTTTGAGTTGAGTGAGGAGTCTTTGGCCAGGACAAGTGTGAGTGATCCTCAAGTGTGGTTGTGTTTTTGATATATAGATTGTGAAATGTATATGTCACACAAGTGTGTGGGTGTGGTGGCAGCATCATGATCATATATTTGATGACATAACATACAAGAGTGGATAAGGTTTTTTTGGTATGTATGATTTTGCATGGTGTAGGTCATGGGTCTTCAACCTTTGGCCCTCCAGATGTTGTGAAACTACATGTTCCAACATGCATTGCCACATTTGTTCCTATAAGAGCATGCCAAAAAACCTCAGGGCATGCTGGGACATGTAGTTCCACAACATCT